>NW_027187374.1:5811718-5848986 GCF_028583685.1 Petaurus breviceps papuanus | reverse complement strand
ACACACACACACACACACACACACACACACACACACACACACACACAAGGATTTCAAAAGAAAGACTTTAAAATGCCTAGGGGTTCTTCTAACTAGGATGAGGCTGGTTAAACATAGCTTGTCAGCTCTAAAGAGTTGCCTGCCCCCTGCCGTTGGGGTTACAAGCTGTGCTGAAGATGAAGAAGAGCTGGTGACTAGAAGAGTTGTAGCAGAAGAATCTATGTTATTAGATGACCCCTGCAAAGAGACTGCATTACAGGCTGTGGTAGCAGATGGCAGCAGAGAGCAGCAGCAACAGCAGCAAGGGAGAAAGGAAGCCCAGAAGAGCATAGTAGAAATGTCCAATAAGAGAACAGCACAGTAGAAACGTCCAATAAAAAAGCAGCATAGTAGAAATGTCCAATAAGAGAGCAGTAGGATGAAATCACCACAGAACATCAGTAGTTCAGCAATGTGAAAATACTCATGTATGCTGGCCACTCTATGTTCCCTATGCATATATTTCCCAGGAATGTTCTTTAGTCATATGTCCTCAGTGGGTAGAACACTGGGCATGGAGTGAGGAAGATCCAAGTTCAAATCCAGCTTCAGATCCTTTCTAGCTGTGTGACCCTGGGCAAGTCACACATCACTGAGGGACTGAATGCCTTCAGTCTGGGGTAGCTTTTGGGGAGACTCACATATAAGAACTGCCATGGTGTCTCATCTAAAAATTATATATTATCTTGCTTAGCATCTCTCTGCATTACACATCTGATATTCATCTGTTACAGGTTGCTTAACTTGAGCCTTATGGAAAGTTGCCAGTCTCTGATTCCAACTCCTAACAGGTTCTTCCACATTAGTGACAGAAGACAGTAAGAATTTTTAGGATAGTAATTATTTTTCCTGTCCCATATTTTTATGCCACTTTCCATCTTTAAAATGTAAAAGACTTGTTTCTTAACTTTTTTGAAGGTTATACTGTTCATTTTATCCTTGTTATAAACTAGTTCTATGTTAGGGGGAAAAATGGAAATTTTTCCATTCATAGTAGAAAACAGAAGAATATAGAATTATAAATGATATTGCTTGAAGGATCATGTAAACCCCTTAATATTTTAACTTAAACCAATTTTGCATAAGAAAAAATGATTGCAAAGATAATATTGACATATTTGGCTCCCTGGGCTTTCCCCAAACCAGAAAATCCTCCCTTTTTTGTGTGTCTGGCTAGCTCTGTACACCTGCTGGGATCTTAGCAGAAATTGATCTCCCTCAGGTTTCAGTGTTATATAAAAATCTATTCAGGACAAACAGAAAGCAACTGCTCTCATGACAGAGGTTTTCTTCAAGAAGATGGGTAGCAGAGTTCAGTTAAGCATTAAGGTCTCTGATTAATCTTTAAAGGGCTTTGACAGAAAATGAGAAGGTAGGCTGAGACCAGAGAGCCTGAGGGTAACTTTTAGGAAGGGTAATTAAAGATTGAAGTAAAAGGGAGAAGGAACAAGAATGGTTCTCTTTCCCCTCCATCTTCCCTTTGACCTCTGATGCACACCCCTTAACCAGGGGAGTGTGCATGAGGTAGCTGGGGTAGGAGACAGGAAGAAAGGGAACAAAACAGAGAATATTTCAGAATGACTTTTACCCATGAAGAAATGAATGAAATTCAATAATAATACCTTGCTGAGCATTTAATACCTTTCAAAATGCTTTTGGGGTGGCTAGAAGGCTCAGTGAATAGACCACCGACCCTGGAGTCAGGAGGACCTGAGTTCAAATCTGGCCTCAGACACTTAACACTTACTACTGTGTGACCTTGGGCCAGTCACTTAAACCCAATTGCCCTGCTTTCCCTACTACAAAAACAAACAAAAATGCTTTCACAAACATCTCATTTCATTTATATTGCTTAAGAGGGTCATGCAATTTAATTGAAAGATAACCAGAAGATGTGAGTTCAGATCTCAGTTTTGTTACTTTACAACTTAATGCTAAGTTTCATTTAGAGTCTAGTGAATACAAAGATGTATTTTTTTATTCCTCTGAAATCTATAGAAGGTCTGTGGTCTCAGGTTAAGAACTCTCAAGCTAAAGGATCTTTAAGGTTCTTGGTTCCTTCTGGTTCTAACATTCTATGATTTCATAACACATGAATTGGACATATTTATCCAATTTGTCCATAATGGACTTTTTTTGGCAAGGCAAACAGGGTTAAGTGACTTGCTCAAGGTCACACAACTAGTAAATTTCAAGTGTCTAAGGATGGATTTGAACTCAGGTCCTCTTGACTCCAGGGCCGGTGTTCTAGCCATTGCACCACCTAACTGCCCCTCTAGTGTCTTTTCTAACTGTAAAGTCTATCACTTTATTCTCATATCAAAACTAAGAGATAGGCAGGATAGACATTATCATTTCCATTTTAATGATGAGGAAACAGATATACAGATGATAAGATGAAATTATCCCTTTTCCTTTTTGACTCTGTATCCCTGGCACTTAGCAAGTGCTGCTTAATGCATTCCTTTGATTGGCTCTAGCAAGTCAGTAATAGATTCAGGATTAGAGCCCAGATGTACCATCCCTGCCTTAGTCTACTACTCAATACTAACACTTTTGGAAGAAATAGTCATAGACTGCACCTTTAGCCTTTTCCAGAGAGTTCACGTGGATATTATGAGTAACCAAATAGAATGTTCCTCCCTCTCATTTCTACTCCTAATTCTAGAACTGACTGTAGCCTGAGCAAAATGTGGAAATTTAGAAAATCCACAAGATTTTCTTCCCCTTTAACTTTGTCTCTATGGGCATTCAGATGGATGCAACCACTCTGTATTCAGGATAACAGCAAATGAATAAACATTAACCTCTTCAAAATGTCAAATGTGGAATAATATATATTTTGCACAGACTTTTATTAGCATTGGGTATTTCTCTACCACTTTCTTCTGTAATGACCTCATATAAGAAGGAACCCAAGATCAGAACAGGAAAAGAATACTAATGGTATCTCACATAGGGAACCACCTGTGAAAACATCTTAGTATGTGAATGGTATGTTTTCTGATCAGAGGAAGAACTGTATCCTGTAGGGGTAAGACCATTTCTCTCTTATTTAAGAGCTTGCAGATTTCTATCCTGTTTTCCACATGTTGAAAATGTTATGCCTTGTATTTTTTCTCCATAAGGAGCCACATTATTGCAGTTCACAAATTATTTTCTAAAGGAAGCCAGCAAAATGGGGATTTGATTCATGCCCAGGTCCCTTAAGATGGAATCATCCAAGAGTGATACTCAGGACCTGCTTCTGCATGACAGATGAACTGATGGATCCATGGAGATTCTGTGCTAGCCTACCTTGTGGTTGGCAGCAGTCTTTTTCTAACGACTAAATAGCCAGAACTGTCTGTGTCTTTAAAACTACTTGACTGAGGAAATTCTCCCTCTTTCTGGAAATTAGGTCTAAGACTGAAGGACTCCTTCATTCACAGCAGGTAACACTATGCTGACACTATGCCTGAGGGCCAACTCTCTTCTCCCCACCATCTTAGGCCAAAATACCCAGAGAAATGGGCTAAGGGTTTTGGTCTTGGTTTTTTTTGTTCTTTTTAGTTCTAGACCTTTCATTACATAGGGATCTAGCCACAGGGATCAGGGCATCAAGAATCCAGGCTCAATGTTATAGTCAGTTCAGCAGCAAGGGTCTGGAACACTAGCCCAGTGGAGTTTTAGTCTTGAACTTAGTGGGACTAATGCTATGTAGGAAATGAATTAAATTATGAACCTAATCCCTCTCCCCTTCCTAGAGACTGAGCTGGTGGTATAGGGGGGATTATGCACCCAAATGTTGGGGAAAATATTTGTATGTTGCTAAATTTTTGAAGAAAGTATCCTTTTGTAAAGGTTAATTCAATGTTAAATGTGAATGGAGCTGGGGTGCTGTTTCCCCCTTACAAAGGGGGAAACAGAATCAGTGGGGGCTTGAATTATTGCCAGAGAATACCAGGGTGGTTGAATAGGGCATTGTAACAAACCTGGTCCTCAGCCAGTGGGGCCAAAGAAAAACCATGTTACACTAAAATGTGTAATAATAGCTCAGAGTTCCATAGAACTTTGAAGTTTGCAACTGATTTTACTCAAAGACCATAGAGTAAAATTGTAGTATAAGGATTTTTGTTCTCATTTTATAGATGTGACTAAGAGAGGAGGCAAAATAAGAGAATGTGAAGTAGCAAGGATTATAAATTGGAGTGGTTGCTAGGACTCTAGGCAGAATGAGTCAGGGTTCTGTAGAATAACAGCAAGGTAGAATGAAGTGTGTAGACCTCACAGCCAGTTAATCAGTTGTCTGACTCTTGTGACCTCTTTTGGAATTTTCTCTGCAAAGGTACTGGAATGGTTTACCATTTCCTTCTCTGGCTCATTTTATAGATGAGGAAACAAAGGCAAACACGGTTAAGTGACTTGCCCAGAGTCACAAAGCTAGGAAGTGTCTGAGGTCAGATTTAAATTCACTAAGATGAGTTTTCCTAACTCCAGACCTGGTACTCTATCCACTGCTCTACTTAGCTGCCCATCCGTTAAAAATTGGATTTCATCTTGTATCCCTGAGTCTCCTATCCTTCTGTCTATTTCTGTCTACTAAATAAATACAGCCTCCCCAAAGTGGAACTAAAGGGCCTAGCATTCAGACATAGAAGGAAATACATGAAAATCAGGATAAGATAAAATGAAGTAAATATCATATTCATATCTCAAATCACTAACCTTTTAAATAAATCATTTTTCCCTGGAGTAGTTAACCACAAAGATTAGCTAATAGATGATAAAGGAATAAAACTAGTTTCAAACAACTATGGAAGACAAGAAGCCTTCTTACTGTGGCCTACAGAGAATGTGCTACGTTTGTATTTCTGTCAGTACCATGGAATGTCTATGTAGATTGAAATCACACGTTAGCTTCTGATCTTGAGAAGAAAATTAAAGGGCGAGAGAAATGTATGTCTACTTTCCAAATTATTACAGAGAAAAGAGGAAAAAAGCATAGGAAGATAGAAAAGGGCATATGGGAATTTTTATCTATATTAGGAGGTTGGAGGATAGAAAAATGTGACACAGAGAGAAAGCAAGAAGGACCAGTGTATTTGGAGCCATATAATTGGCACGAGGCTCTTCTTATAAAGGGGAGGGGTGAAACACTTAGGTTCAAACACTTCCTTGTGCTCTAGGAGTTAGGATGGAGTATCATAGGTGGAGTCAGGTAAGATGTCATCTAGTAAGGTTAGAGATATAAAATTTTCCTCTAAGTACTCCTACAGAATGTTGATATGTTCTCTCATTGTTATCATTTTCTTTGATTAAATTATTGATTATCATCCACTAATTCTTTAATATTAAATTATTTAGATTTCATTTAAGTTTGAATCCCTTCTTCAAAAGCTCTTTAATAATTATCATTTTTATTGTGTTGTGATCAGTAAAAGATTATACCATAGCATATAATAATCAATTTCATAAAAATGCCACACACAGCTGAGAAATAAATGCATGTATACATACATATGTACACATACATACATATATACATATATATACACATATATGCCTAATGTGTATGTATATGTCTGTATATATCTATATAAGTACAAAACTTTTTCTGTTCTTACTCAGCAATTGGCAGAAAGCTATGATGCATTTAGGAGGTTCTAATCAGGTCCTTAACTTCTTTCTTGTTGATATTTTTGTCAGGCTTTTTAGATCTAAAAGTGATATGTTGAGGTCTACAACAACTATAGGTTTTTTTTAATTGCTGTAGTTTTGATATATTTCTCCATGCAGTTCAGTCAACCTTTCCATGAAGTACTTTTAAGCCATTTGGTGTATATATATTATATTAAGTATTGTTATTATTTAATTTTCTATAGTACCTTGAAACATAATGTCATATCTCTAATTTCTTTGGGGGAGTTAGGTGATAGAATAAATAGAGCACTAGCCTTGGAGTCAGGAACATCTGAGTTCAAGTTTGGCCTCTGACACCTTTTAGCTTGCTAGCCGTGATTCTGGACAAATCACTTGACCTATGTTTGCCTCAGTTTCTTTGTCTGTAAAATGGGGATAATAATAAACCCTACCTCCAAAAGTTGCTATGAGGATCACATGAGATGATATTATATGTAAAGGGCTTAGTCCTGGCATGTAGTATGTGCTGTACTGTAGTAATTGCTATTATATGTTATTATCATCATCCATATTTATTTTTATTAATGTCACCTGAGATCATAATTGTTAGTCCTGTTTTTAAATTCTTCTGAATAACAAGTTTTGCTCCAGTTGCCAGTTTCATTCTGTGTGAAGAATCTTTATTTAAAATGTGCTACTTGTAAACAACAAGCTGTTGGGTTTTGTTTTCTAATTTATTCTGCTCTCCTTTTCCGTTTTATGGATGAGTTCATCACATTCACATTAATGGTTGTAATGGAAAAGTGTGTATTTTTTCCCAGTGTGTCCTCTATTTCCTCCTTTCCCATTTTTTATAGTCAAGAAGAAGGTGGGATAAGAGAAAGAATGTGATCCATGTTCATGATCTGAAAATGAAGCAATCTGCTTCTGCTCCATTATCCCCATTCTCTTCTAATGCAGACCACAATCACGGAGTCTTTTGCTTTTTTCTCTTTTTAATCATCCTTTTATGATCCATGCTGTGAAGGTGAAGTTCGTTTTGTTTTTGACTATTATCTCCCTGACTCTACCTGCTTTTTAAAGCACCTCTCTCCCCTTTCCTTGTCCCCGATTCTTTCCTAATTGAGTTTAATGTATTATTAAAGCAAACTGTGTGTGTATGTGTTTTCAATCTGTCTTTACCTGGTTCAGATGAGAGGGAAGTTTAGGGGATTATCACCCCCTAACCTTGCCTCTATTTTACATGTTTTTCTCAAAAGTCTCAATAATAAGATATTGCAAGTTCCCTTTTTCCTTTTTTCTTCCTTAGTATATTCCCTTTCCCCTCCTTTTTCTTTCCTCTCTTAAGATAATCAAAATAACTACCCTTAATCCTTGCTTCTGTCTTATTTAATTTCTTATATGATCCTGGGTATATGGTCAATTAATATTCTGATTTCTTATATAATCCTTGAGGTTATTAGTATTGTAAAGTATATGCTTATCTCTTCTTCCACCTTTTAGAATGTAAGCACATTATCATTATTAACCCCCTTGTAATTATTCAAACCTTTACCTTTTACCTTTATGGTTTTCTCTAGTGTCCTGTTTACATTTCGGTTTCCATCCCACTCTAGTATTTTCATCAGGAATGCTTAGAATTTCTCTACTCCATTTAAGATCCAAAGACAGATCTAAGTGGTATAGATAGAATGCTGAATCTAGAGTCAGGAATACCAGAGTTCAAATCCTGCTTCAGATACTTTGATCCTGTGCAAGCTATTCAGTGTGTTTTATTTTGGGTAAAATTGGCATAATAATAACAGAGTTGCTATGAGGAACAAATGAGATAACACATGCAAAGTAACATGTAGAATAATACATGTAAAATGCTTTGCAAACTTTAAAGTACCATATAGATAATAGCTGTTTTTATTTTTCCCCCATTGGAGAATACTCAATTTTGCAGGACAAGTTATTTTTGCTTGTAAGCTTTTATCTTTTGCCCTTTTGAATTTTATTTTCTAAGCTATCATTAAATAGCTGCTAAGTCTTGCTTTTGTTCTTTTCTTTTTTTGCTTTTAGTTCTTTTATTCTTGCTTGTTTTTATCTAGTAATTGAATCCATCCCTTTTTTTATTCCCTTTCAGTAAAGTAGTCAAGTAAAATTCCACTTTCTTCTCCTTCCCTTCAACTTGTTTTGTTCATTAGTTTTTTTTCCATTTAATTTTCTGCATTAAAATTTCAATTTAATTTTTTTTTTTTTGCTTTTTGGAGGGGGGAGAGTAGGCAATTGGGGTTAAGTGACTTGCCCAAGGTCACATGGCTAGGCTTCTGTGTGTGTGTGTGTGTGTGTGTGTTAAGTGTCTGAGGCTGGATTTGAACTCAGGTCCTCCTGACTCCAGGGCCAGTGCTCTATTCACTGCTCCACCTAGCTGCCCTAATTTTCTTTTTCTTAAAGGTTTTTCTGTTCCTCATTCTCTTCATTATTTATTTTCCCTTTCTGTCCATTATTTGATTAAGGGCCTTATATAGGAATTAAAACTTCTGAAGTGCCTGTTTGGCATCACTTCTGAGCAGTTTCTATGTTATTGTCTAGTAGATCTTGCCTTCAGCCTGTCCTTTTTATTTTTCTTTTGTGCGTCAGTCTTAAAAGTTCCATTTTCTGGCAGGGGATAGAGAGAGTATTGTCCCACAGTAAGAATTTTACTATGGCCCTGATTCTGTAGTTCGCTGTTGACTTTGTCCTCATTTTTTCCCCATTACCCTTGAAATCTGTTCTCTGGATCTATGCCCTTCCACTTTTCTTGGTGTCAATTGTCTCCAGGATCTCTGATTCCCTTTCTCCAGAGGCAGGTCGAGTGGTTTCTTTAAGTACCAAATCCACGTAAATTATATCCTTTGTAAGGTCTTGATCTGACTTTATAGCTCTCTTCTCCCACAGAATATTTAATAGTGGTATCCCCTTCCAACTGATGAAACAAGATTTCACCCTTTTCTCCCCTTCCTTTTGTAATCTTTCCTTTTGCCCCCTTGATCAAGCTCCTGTAGTTTGTCTTCTTCCTGAAAGAGTAGAGGAGTTAATTTTCTCTTCATTGTTAGCTTCTGACTTGATTAGAGTACATCACACATTCCCCTCTATTTTCTCCCTCCTCTTCTTCCTTTTATGCACTTTCCCTTCTGTAACCTAGTCCCACAAAAAAACAACAACATTGATTGACCTGTCAGTGGAGTATTGTAAGATTTAATCCATAATTCTTCAAGACTGTTTCTCCACTATTAATTCAATTTGATATCTGCTTTCACCCTGGTAAAAGAGCTTAGAGAGAAATCTCTTCATGTTCTCTTTGTTTTTATTTTGTTGTTATTCTTGGTTGTTTATCCTACTTGTATTTCTGTTGTTTGGAGTGTTTGAGAAACAAATAATTTCTTCAGGTTTGGTTTTCTTTCTAGGAATGTTTCAAACGCCTCTTCTAAAAAATTGAATATCCATCTTGGATTTGTTAGATAGGTCATGTTGGGTCACAGCTTGAGTTCCTTTCCTCTTTGGAATGTGTTATTCCTTCCCCTCCTGAGGTTTCTAGTAGGTACAGAATAATTTGTGTTATTTGAATTTTCTTTCCTTTATATTTGAAAGTCTCTCTCATAGCTCCTTGCAGAATTTGTGTTTGTCAGTGGAATGGTTAAATTGAACTATTATGTATCTAGGAGTTCATAGCCTTAAGTTTTTTTTTCTGGAAACAATCTATAGATTCTTTTGATTGACATTATTTTTCTTTCCAAGACAGGTGCCTTTTGTGATCTAGGGTCCCAGAAGGTACTACAGAGGTGAGCCACCCATGCTTCAGTGTAAACTATCTCCTGGGTCTGACATTCACATTGCAATGAAAGTAGCTATGACAGCTGTGGTCTTGGTGGAATAGTTGTGTTCAAAAGAATATGATACCATGGTTAATGTAAATAGAGATTCACACGGAGGAAATCTTAGTTCCATGGACACAGATTCTGCCTGTAACTGAGTCCAGCTGGTTTGTCTGAGTGTCATCTGTCATTAAAAGAACTGGACATCCCATTCAGCTCTAAAATGCTATGATTATATGAGAGTTTAGATGATTTGGTGCAACTCATCTCCTGAACTGATAGTGCATGAGTCACATCTTGATGGTTGTATTCAGTTCTGGGCAACACATTTTAGGAGGAACATTGGCAAGCTATAGCACACCCAGAGAAGTGCCAGCGTCCAAGCCATGTCATATAAGGAGGATCAGCTGAAGGAACTGGAAATGTTTCACTTACAAGAGAAAAGATTTGGTAGAGGACCTGATTGATAATGATCTGTCTTCAGATATCTGAAAGGCCATAAAGCTGACAAGGATTTTTGTTTTTGATATCAGAAAGGAGAAGGGGCACCAATGTTAAGGAACACTGATTTTGACCCAATATAATGAAGAATCTCCCATCAGAGTTGTCTGTAGTGAATTTCTCATTACTGGAAGTGTTCAGCCAACAGCTGGATCCATTTGTCCAGAGTATGGCAGAGGGAATTTATGCATCAGGTAGGGAATAAACTAGATGGCCAGTATGGTCATTTCCCCAGGACTTAGCACAATATCTGACCCATGTTGTTGAGACCTATATTGTTCAAGTCATTTTTTTAGTCATGTCCAACTCTTTGTGACCCCAGTTGGGGTTTTCTTGGCAAAGAGACTGGAGTAGTTTGCTATTTCTCTCTCCAACTCATTTTACAGATGAGGAAACTGAGGGAAACAGAGTTAAGTGACTTGCCCAGGGTCACACAACTAGCATCCAAGGCCAGATTTGGACTCACAAAGATGACTCTTCTGACTCTGGGTGTGGCACTCTGTGCTGTCCACCTGGCCCATAGTAGGAGCTTAATCAGTGTTTGTTGACTGAGATCTCTTCCATTACTGAGGATCCTGGATTCATAAATATCAGTATCATTTTACTATATAAAAGACACATGCACTCTATTCCTGCTAACTTTTACATGTCTCTGGTACAAATGACTTTGGCAGCCAAAGCTTCTAGATGAAGGCAATCATGCTGGAAATGGAGTGTTTGGCTTGGAGTCAGGAGGCCTTGAGTTAAAATCCCCTCATAGAAACTTACTAGCTATGGGATGATAAACAGGTTACCCATCCTCACCTCTGTAGAACATAGAGAATGATATTAGTACTACCTACCTGATAGGGTTATTGTGAGGATCTAATGAAACAGTATAGTAGTTTTTACACTTTGAAAGTTTACTCACTCCTATCAATAAAAGTTTTTGAGCTTTTGCCACCAATATATGCATATTTATTTATAAATTACATGCTTTGCTGTGTTTTAATAATATGTACATAAAAATGGACAAAGATGAGATAAAATGAAATAAACATTTATGAAATAATTTTTCTTTACTAACAATAACAACTGACAATAACAAAATATCAGTATTTCTAGTGAGAACAATGTGATCTAGTATGCTTAATAATTTTAAAAATAATCTTGCCTTAAAACCTCATGATTCTGTGATTTGAAGGTCTGCTTCTAAATTCAGTATATTTTGATATTTGGTTCTAATGTCTATCCCAGCTAAAAAAGATATCTTACAAAGTTATGTAGATCCAAAAGGAAGAAATACATCATTGGCTACACTTACTAAATCATGATATTCATCTTTTAATCCTAGTGATGAATTATGCAAAGGTTTTTGTTGAAATTCAACTAGTAAATTTCCATCTTCCCTGATCACATGGACCAGAAATGGACTCTAGAAGTTGAATTCTAGGTCAGTGGCAGAGAAGCTCGCCACCCATTTGCCACTGTGCCACCGGCCCCAGAATAGGGTTGAAGTTCCAGTGTAGAAGGAGGCTGGGACCTAGGGTTGTATATCTGGGCAGGGAACACAGAACAGGGGATATTGAAAGCTCTTTTGTTTTGCCTCCAGAGTGGTCTAGAACCTTTTAGCCTAGTCCTGGAGCTAGCTCCTGAGGCCTATGAACTGGAGCAGGAAGTACAGACCAGGGGCAAGTTCAGAGCATTGATGCTCTGATTGTGGAACAAGACAATGTATTCAATGCATAGATCAGAGCTTGGGCCTTATAGCTAAGTAACCAGGATAGGGAGCTTGGGCCAAGGGCAAGCCTGTATCCTGCTGATCTGAAGGTGAAGAGTTTTACAACTAGCTGACAGGGGTCGGAACCAGCAGCTGTCTACTGAAGCTTGAACCAGAGGTATGATCACAGGTGTGTCACCCAGACCCAAAATGACCTGTAAAACTCAGATTTGGAGATCATAGATCAGACCATGCATAGACTTAGGATATGATGAAAGTTTACAATTCCTTGGCCCAAGCCTTCCTTGAGATTCTTAAAAAACATAGCATTCTAGATCTAGAGAAAGCAATGCTCCTCCCCCCACCCCAGATAATCAGATGATCAGGACCAAACAAGGCCTCAACATTCTCCCTCTATTCACCCTGAAGTATGCAGATATTGGTCCTAATATTAAGTCCTAATTCAGGAAGTAAGGCTATAAGAATGAGTAAACAAAAAAATATACTGAGAAAAAAATAATTGAAAAATAAGTTAAAGCTTCTAGAGGAGAGATTTGGGATAAGAATTAAAAGCTTAGTAGAAGAGCTACAGGACAGCAAGGTGGCACAGGTGGCACTGGGCTTGGAATCAGGAGGATTTATCTTCATGAGTTCAAATCTGGCCTCAGATACTTAAGTAACCTTGGGCAAGTTATCTAACCCTGATTGTCCTGGTTTCCATCTGTAAATGATCTAGAGAAGGAAATGACAAAACATTGCAGTCTCTTTGTATATGACTGAAACGACTCAATGACAACAGCAATAGAACTACAAAACAAAAGAAAAACAATGGACTGCTGTTAGTGCAGCAGGGTCTTGTACATGCCCAGGTCACCAAAGATGAAGCCACCCATGTGGAAGTTGCCAGGGACCTACTTTTAGGAGAAGACGTTCTGGGTTCCCCTACCATGTAGGTGGGAACAACCTCTCTCAATTCATTATGTAGCTGGAATAAATTGCATCTTTAAAACTGCTAGGCTGGAACAATTTTTCTCTTTCCAGAAGCATTTAATAGTAACCCACAGCACAAGCTTCATCACAGGCTACATCTCTGTGACTCTCAGAAATAGGCTTAGAGTTCTGGTGGTCTGTTTCATTTTACTTTTCAATTCTAAGTACAAGTGGCAATCTCTCCCTGGACCTAGGAGCTTCAGTCATTATGACCTTGGAGGCAGAATTACAGGCCAGATATGAAGCCTGGTCTAGCAGGGAAGTCCTAAAAAGTCAAGGTGTCAGGACTCAGTCCCAGAGAAGCTTTGGACTTGGAACCTGGTGGAATTGATGCGATATAGGAATTGAGCTAAGCTGGGAAGCTAATCTTTCTTCCCTCTAGAAAGACAGAAATAACTAGATTTGGAAACATGTTGGATATAAAGAACAAGAGTGAGGAATTGAGAGCGACACTGAGGTTGCAAGTCTGGGTGACTGGGAGGTTTTTGGTGCCATGGATAGTTAAAGAAAAATTCTGAAGATGAGAGAAAGATAATGATATTTGTTTTGGACATGTTGAGTCTGATGTCTATGCAGCATCCAGTTTGCTATGCTCAAAAGGTGGTTGGTGATGTCTAACTAGGAAACAGGAGAGGGACTAGGGCTAGATATAGATCTGGGAATCATCTACATGGAGATGATAGAACCCATGGGAGTTAATGAGATCACCAAGTGAGAGAGCATAAAAGAAAAGGAGAAGAGGGCCAGAACAGAACCTTGGGGGCACCCATGGTTAGTGTGCATGACATGAATGAAGATCTAACAAAGGACACAGAAGGCAGTGGTCAGACAAGAGAACCTGGAGAAATCAGTATCATAAATCTAGAGAAGGGAAGGTAAAATGGTAAGGGAATTTTAAGATCTTCCCTGCCCTTTAATGGTCCACACTTGGAGCACTAGAGAAGCTTGCTTAGGGGAGGCTTGTTTTTCAGAAAGGCACACCTTTTGTTACTTTGTAATTAGGCAGTGGGTCACAAAGGTTGTGATGTTCTCTGACCCTGGAGTGGACTATATATACCTCTGAGGTGAGGTTTTTCTTTGGAGCTCACTTTGAGAAGAGTTGTATGATTTCACCAGATGAGACTCTGGATAGCTGTTTAGTCCCCAGCTTTGAAAACCCAGATGTTGGTGCTTCTCTCTCTGGTAACTAACTGTATGTGTGATGGTCAGACAGCTTGAAGCCCTGTCTGTTGAATTGTGTGATTTTCTCTGTCTGTATTGTTTGTCTGCATGTAATTTCTGTGTGTATTTTCTGAAGTTTAGGGTGCTGACTTTTCCCCCTGAGCTAGGTAAATGATATATGTTTGATTAAAGTAAGATTGTTAAGCCTTTTTGAGTTGCTTTCCTTTAGAAAATCAGATCAAAGCACCTGTGCTAGCAGCCATCCTGTGTATGCCAGGGTCTTGTTGTTACAAAAGGCAACTAGTAGGAGAAGGTGAACAATAGTGTTACAGGTTGCAATGAGTATTTACAGCCACTATTTTTGTGGTAGCAAAGAATTGGAAATTGAGAAGGTGTCCATCAATAGAGGAATGATCGAACCGTTTCTGGTATATGGTTATAATGGAATACTATTGTGCTATAAGAAATGATAGGTAGGCTGGTTCAGAAAAACCTGGACTCACATGAACTGATACAAAGTGAAGTAAGCAGAACCAGGAGAACAGTTACAGCAATGTTGTATGATGACTAACTGTGAATGACTTAGCTATGTTAAGCAATACAATGATCCAAGGTAATTCCAAAAGACTTTTGTCCTTTGGATAAAAACCACTATCCACCTCCAGAAAAAGAACTAATAGAGTCTAAAAGATCTAAGTATACTAGTTTTTTTTCCTTTTTTTTAGTTTGTGTTTTCTTTAACAACATGACATTGTTTTGCATGATTTCACATATATAGCCTACATTAAATTGCTTCCTTTCTCAAGGAGGAGAGAGGAGAGGGAGGAGGGAAAGAATTTAGCATTCAAAATAAAAAAAAGCTAATATTAAAATTGTTTTTACATGTAATTGGGAAAAATAAAATATTATTTAAAATAAATAAACCGTATGATCCTGAGAATAAAAAAAAATAAAGGTTGCAATAAGGTCAAGAAGGATGAAAATTGAGGAAAGGCCATTAGATTTGGCAATTAAGAGATCACTGATAAAATTTTGAGAGTTCGGTTTTAATTGATTGATGAGTTTGGACAGCAGATTTCAAAAGATTTGTTAGAGAGGCAAAGAAGGGTATAGACATATATACAGAGAGACAGTCACTAGAGGGAGGTAGCAGCTTCAAGGACAGTGGTGACTGGCAACTCAAAGTCAGATTGTAGAGTAGACCTAGGAATCCAGCAAAAGGATTCTCTCTTCTCTAAGGAGAGAAAGAACTTTCAGGACTTGCAATGTTAAGAGTTGTCAGTTTAAGCCTTTGTCAGACATGGAAACTATGGGTTTCTTACTATCATTGCACTCTGAATTTGAGCCCACTCTTCCCTGCTGTGTGTATTTGTAGGAGAATGTACCCTAGGTTTGTGGGGGGAATTTTGTGTATCTATTGTTTACTATGCCATTTGAGTAATGATTCCTATATATATATAACTTTCTGGTTTGTAAAGCACTGTATATACTGTCTCATTTGATCCTCACAACAACCCTGGGAGGTTGGTTCCATCTTACAGATGAGGAAACTGAGGCTCAGAGAGTTTAAGCAACTTTCCCAAGGTTGAAGAGCTAATAAGTGTCTGAAGCAAGATTCACACTCAGGTCTTTTGTATTCTAAGTCTAGCCACTGTACCACCTAGACTTCATTAAGAACTAAACACAGCTAGATAGCACAGTGACTTACAACACTGGACCTGGAGTCAAAAAGATCTGAGTTCAAATCCAGCCTCAGACATTTAATATCTATGTGGTCCTGGGTGAGTCACTTGACTGTCTGCCTCAGTCTTCTCATCTGTAACTCATAAGGTTGTTGTAAGGATAAAATGAGATAATATTTTAAAAGTACTTTGCAAACCTTAAAGTGTTAGCTTTAATAATGTTAGCAGTTATTGTTGTTATTCTTGTTAAGAAGTAATTGAGTTGGGGTGGCTAGGTGGCACAGTGAATAAAGCACCGGCCCTGGAGTCAAGAAGACCTGAGTTCAAATCCAGCCCCAGACACTTAACACTTACTAGCTGTGTGACCTTGGGCAAGTCACTTAACCACAATTGCCCTGCCCTCCCCCCTCCAAAAAAGCCAAAAAAAAAAAAAAAAAGAAAAATTAAGTGAACTGGCTGATTGTTAATGAGAAGCACACTTGGGAGCTATAGTAGCAGGAGTAGCTTTCCACAAGGTTACATCTAAAACTGAGGATATCTATCTTTCTGCAGACCCAACCTATAAACACAATTAAAAGTTTGATTGAGTAACTGATTGAGTAAGCTAGAGTGGGCATTACAACTATATAAATGTGAATTATTACTTCCAAAAATTGTTTGTCAGCAAACATGGTCATTTAAAAAAGCAAGAATGTAGAAAATTCACCTCCTCATACTAACCTGTTCCTACCCCTCAGCCCACCCCCACCCCCACCCCCACCCTCATCCCCTTCTTGTGCCTCCACCCTACACACACACACACTCTTGCTTTGACTCAATTCATTTTGAAACAACTGACCCAGAGGAAGAGGGCAGCCATTGCCCTGTCAGTGATCAGACCTGTTCTTCTCAGTTCCAAGTGACTTCACGCAAAGCCCAATAAGGGAGGAAATGGGAAAAGAAAGAATAATTTCAACAGTAGAAAAAGTAAAAAAAGCCCATACTGCACCACAGAGGCATGAACTGCTTTGAAAAGTATGATCCCTATTTTTCTTAAGACAATTCTTTAAAACAAACCACCAATCCCTTTCATCCCTTGCCCAGTCCCAACTCCCTTCAGGCTGAATTTTCTTTTGAACACTATGTACAGCACAATGTTCTGAAAGTTCCAACCTTGATAGAAACTCCCAGGGATGTTTCAAAAGAATGGAAAGCCAGAAATCCTCTGTTTTAAACTTGGATCTTCTCACAATCATCCTAGGACCATAAGCACCTCTGTACTCTAGTTTTTCTTTCTTAAAATAGGTCAAAGTACTATGGTTATTTTTTTTCAATAAGGGAATTAAAGGGCATTTCATGTGATGAGCACCCAATAACATTAAAATAAAAGGAATCCACTTTAACTTAACAGAATGGCTTCTGATGTGGGAATTGTTTCACAATAAGCAGTCAAGTCATCCACTAGATATTGTAAAAGTCAAAATTGTTAAATTAGAAGAAAGGAAAAAGATGAGAAGACCCAGTCTGTAATTATAATAGCTAGAACCAAACCAATTGCTTCCAGAAAAAAATGGGAAGTAGATAAAAGTAAGGACAATGACTCTGATTATGAACATTTCTAATAGAAGTTTAATTAATATAAAGCAATTACCAAGACAAAGAAGGCAAAAAGAGCCCAGAAAATGCTTCAGTAAACCAATACTTGATCTTGCCAAGGAGAGAAGCATGGTTAGCTAAGAATAACATCGGTTATAAGTATAAACTCATTTGAGTTTATGCCCCTGAAGTTTTTACCTTGTGCCCTGTAAATTGGCAAAGATGACCAGAGATGGGAATCGTCGATGTTGGATGAAAAGATAAACATAAGAGTGCATTATTGATGGAAAAATGTTACAGAGGAGGACGGTGGAACAAAACTGTCATGTCAAAGAGAAATCAACCTTCTATTCAGCTGCAGAGAGCAGAACAAGGTGGAAGTTGCAAAGAGGCAAATTTAGGCTTGATAAAATGAAAACAATTTCATAACAGTCAGAGCTATGGAAAAGTGAAATGAGTTTTGTTGGGAGAGGGAGTTAGAGGTTAGTGGTCTCCCTTTCACTGGACACCTTTAAAGAAAGAATGAAAAAAAAAAGAAAGAATGAACGAAAAGCTATTTATTGAGTTTGTTGTGAGAGAGACTCTTGTTCAGATTTGGGCTGAATTATATGGGCTCTAAGTTTCTTTCCAATTCAGAAATTCTGTGATTCTGTCCTTCTGAAGTCTCACCTCACAAAGTAGCAAAGAGTGGCGGAGGGAAAGATAAGTGTGCATAAAGTTTGGTATGAAACACAAGTCAGATTATTCCAAGATTGTGTCACATGAAACTAAAAAGAGGACAGAAAATAGATGAAAAGTGGGGCAGGTTTTCTTGGTATTTCTATAGTGATTTGTCTTGCACTCTGATACTCTAGTATCCAATGAGATTCTTAAAAAGATAACATCAGAAAGAGGAACTGGACCAGATCATTTAAGCACAAAATAAATCTTCATTGAAAATGACAATTTTGAAAACTTTAAGTTTTTACATGATCTGAAAGAGAAGCAAATGATTATGAAAAACAATTATAGATGATATTATTGCCAAAAGTAAGTGACCAAACAACTAAAAAGTTCCAACTCATCAGTCTATTTTCTCATTTCTATAAAATCTTTATGATAGAAATCTGTGTGCATATAAAGGGTGTTATCCTTGATGGACAAATGAGAAGGGACCAGACAGGTTTTCACATATGATTTTCTATAGCAGACTACATCTTCATAACCACACTGAAAAGTGTAGAGAATACATTATCCCACTGCATTTTTTGTTTATAGACTACTCTATTATAATGTCAATGAAACCGAAGACTGGGACAAATTTTGGGGAGAGAAATCTAGAAAGAGAAAAATTAATCACAACACTGATTTCATCCTTTGACCCTAAAATCTCATTGCTAGAACATTATACTGAAGATTTTATGAAAAGGAAAAAACAACCTACCACGTTCTTGTTAGGATTAAAATTAAAAAAAAATTATTGATCCAGTTAGAATAATTTAAAAAGTTAATTGGAATGTGTGATAGGATCAAGATCTATCATAGTCCCCCCACTTGTTTAGATTAAAATAGTTTTATCTCTTAAAGGGGCAAAGGAAGCCATCCCTAAGACTTGATGTA
Organism: Petaurus breviceps papuanus; assembly: GCF_028583685.1. Classification (NCBI taxonomy): domain Eukaryota; kingdom Metazoa; phylum Chordata; class Mammalia; order Diprotodontia; family Petauridae; genus Petaurus; species Petaurus breviceps. The sequence continues at coordinate 5,830,279 of NW_027187374.1, read as the reverse complement.
CTCAGGGGCTAATGGCTCAAACTGAGTCTCCTATGTTTCAACATTTCTTCCTGGTCACTTAAGGGCATAAAGGACTCACCCAAATGGAGTAGTTGGGGGGAAAAACTTCAGATTTGGAGGAGATCCTAAACCCTCAGAGTGACCACAACCTCTCCTCATGATAAGGTCAGTTTCCATATTGGGGCAATGGGTAAGGAGAGCATCTATCAAGCACATGCTTTCGTGGCCTTGGTGAATATCCTTTCTGTCCTATGGCTAAGTAAATCTCATTTTGCTAACTATTTGCTAAATACTAGGAATGTCTCATTTTGATCCCATGTCAAACCTAAACTAACAGGAAACCACCTTGAGTCAGACCTTCCCACTTCTGAAATGTGGATTTATACTCATTTGTCACCATTCCATTCTTCTGATTTTTTTTCCAAATTCTTTTTTTTTAGAAAATTCAATCTTTTGCAAATATGGGTTTATCAAACACCAATCTCTTATGTGCATTGGTTCAAGTTCTGTTTGTTCTTTTTTTATTATATTACTCCATTTCTCTGTCTCTGTCTCCATATATATGTACATATATCTATGTCCACATACATACATATATATTTATAAATACACACATATGTAGGTATGTATGCATGAGGACTTGAAAAAATGTTTTATAATACATTTTAAAATCAAGTAAGTAAAATCATTAAACTAGCCCAAATTAGAAAAATTCATTCTTTTTTTGGGGGGGGGGGCAATTGGGGTTAAGTGATTTGCCCAGGGTCACACAAATAATATGTGACTGAGGCCAAATTTGAACTCCAGTCCTTCTGACTCTAGGGCTCTGTCCACTGTGCCATCTAAGCTGTCCCAGAAACATTCATTTTTGGAGGTGTGAGAAGCCAAGCATGTGAATTCCTGCTGGTACACAGCTCATTCAACTGTCCTACTAAAATTTTTTTTGAACTTTGTGAAAAAAAGAAAAGTGACTAAATCATGCATGCCATTTTGGGTTTCCTTTCCTTCTTGCTCCATGTGAAAACAATCATTTTGGACTTTGTTTTGCTTTTATGTACAAACTGTTCTGTCTCTGCTATAATCACTTTATGTCACTTAAAATATTTCCTTGTACTCTTTATATTTGTCATTTTTATAACAACTGAATATACCGTTGCATGAATATGCTTCAATATTTCAAGGCTCTGTAGTTTGGATGGCATGGGTCCTCTCTTCATTAGTAAAATTCTCAACCCACTTGAGACTGCATTAGTTTTCAAGACTTGCTGTGAGTTGAAAAATTAAACACCTTGTGGTCTGCCTCTCTGATTTAGACAGACTTTGTGGTCCTCAGATTGCATACAGTGGTTCTCATGGGGTCCATATTTAAAACCTTTTTAAATTCTTGGAACATAATTCTATTCAACAGTACCTTCTATGTGTAAGATACATTCTAGGTTCAATGAATGAAAAGACAAAAACAAAAAAAGTCTCTGTCCTCAAGAAGCTTCCATTCTATTGGCAATTGCAATGTATGTAAGCAGAAAAATCAATACAAGATAATCTGAGGAGTGAGAAAATACTAACATCTTGGATTGGGAAAGTACCCCCTTGATGGTGGTTTTTGTTGTTGCTCAGTCATTTCTGTTGTGTCTGAATCTTTGTGACCTCATTTGGGGTTTCCTTGGCAATGATGCTGGAGTGGTTTGCTGTTTCCTTCTACTACATGAGATGAATCTTTTAAAAAAATTTGTGTATTTCCATATTCATTTAAAAAAATTATTTCCAAATTCTCCCCTTCCTTCCCATTCTCTCCTTCCTCCCCCACCCATTGGAAAGGCAAGCAGTATGATCTCAATTATATATGTGAAGTCACACAAAACATATTTCTATATTGGCCATGTTGTAAAGGAAAAAAACACAACTATGAAAAACAGGAAGCATATTAAAGCAAAAAAAAGTATCCTTCAATCTGCATTCAGTTTATCAGATCTCTGGAGTTAGATAGCATTTTTCATTATGGGTTCTTTAAAATAGTCTTGTATCCCTCCTGAAAAAGATCCCAAAAGGAAAACTCATAGGAATATTATAGCCAGGTTCCAAAATTCCCAGATCAAGGTGAGAATATTACAAGCATCCAGGAAGAAACAATTTGAATATTGTGGAAACACAATCAGGATAACCCAGGATCTGGCAGCTTCTACAGTGAGGGATCGAAGGGCTTGTGATATTCTGGAGGTCAAAGGAGCTGGGATTAATACCACGAATCACCTACCCAGCAAAAATGAGTATCATGTTTCAGGGGAAAATATGGTCATTCAGTGGAATAGAGGACTTTCAAGCATTCTTGATAAAAAAGCCAGAGTTGAATAGAAAATTTGACATTCAGATACAAGAAGCAAGAGAAGCATGAGAAGGTAAACAGGGAAAAGAAATCATAAGGAACTTATCAAAGTTGAACTATTAACATTCCTCCATGGAAAAACAATAATTGTAACTGATGAAACTTTTCTCAGTATGAAAATAGTTGAAGGGAATAGAAATATGCATGTCTATATATGAGGGTATATGGGCATATGAATACATATGTGAATGTGTGTATATAAGTTTACAGGTATACATAGGTAGAGGGCACAGGACCAATTTAATAGGAAGGGATGATACTTAAAAGGTGAAATTAAGAGGTGAGAGAGGAATATAATGAGAGGAGATGGGGAGAGACAGAATGGAGTAAACTATCTCATATAGAAGAGGCAAGGGAAAATGGTTACAATGGAGGGGAAGAATAGGAAGGCAAAAGGGAATGGGTCAACCTTATCCTCATTGAATATGGCTTGGGGAGGGAATTGAATACACACTAAATAGGGTATCTCACCCTACAGGAGAGTAGGGGGGAAGGGGATGAGAGGGGGGATGATGAAAGGGAGGGTAGGCTGGGGGGGAGGGAAGTTGGAAGCACACACTTTTGAAAAGGTATGGAATCAAAGTAGAGACCAGAACAAGTGGGAGGTGGGATAGGAGGGAGGGAAATATAATCAATCTTTTACAATATATATACTATGTTAATGTTTTGTATTAGCGACACATGTACAACCTATAATGAACTGCTTATCTTCTCAGTAAGGGTGGGTGGCAAGGGAGGAATGGAATGAATCTGGAATTTAAAGTTTTAAAATCAAATGTTTATATATATATATATACACACAGTATTATTAATACTCTTTTACATGTAATTGGGGAATAAGATATACAGGCACTGGGGCATAGAGATCCATCATGCCCTACTGGAAAAGTCGAAAGGCATATGGGAGAAAATATGGGAGAGAGTAGATTGGAGGAGGGGATATCCTGTGGGACTGCTATTTTGGGGTGGTGAGTAGGGGAAAAACGGGGAGAAAATTTGTAACTCAAAATCTGGAGGAAATGAATGATAAAAAATTTTTAAAAAAGATTATGCTATGCTAAAAAAAATAGTCTTGTATCATTGTCTTAACAAAGTACCCGTCTTTCACAGTTGATCATCTTTACAATATTGTTAGTACTGGGTCTCCTGTTTCTGCTCACTTCTCTTTGAATTAGTTCTCTGGAATAATTGGACAAGTTCACAACTTTACCAACAATGCATTAGTGTGCCTGTTTTCCTACATTCCCTCCAGAATTTGTCATTTCCTTTTTCTGTCACATTAGTCAATCTGAGGAGTGAGGTGGTACCTCAGAGTTGTTTTAATTTGCATTTCTTTAATCAATAAAGAATTAGAACATTTTTATGTGACTATTGATAGCTTTGATTTCATCTTCTGAAAACTACCTTTGACTATTTACCAATTGAATTATGGCTCTTTTTTAAAAATAAATTTGACTTAGTTCCATGTATATTTGAGAAATAAGACCTTTATCAGTTGAATTTGCTATAATTTTTCCTGTTTCTTCCTTTTTACTTCTTTTAATTTTGGCTGCATTGATTTTGTTTTTGCAAAACCTTTTTTTTTTAATTTGTTTGTTTCCTTTTAATTTGCAGGATTCAATTCCACAATTCCTTGAATTTCACATTTTGTCCCCCTCCCTCTCCTCCCCCCCCATGGCGTCTTATAATCAAGTATAGGATCTGTAGATACTTTCACATTATACAATGGTCAGGTTATAAGGATGGATTGTACCAGCTGGGATGAAAAATGGTATAGAGGACATAAAATCAAATAAGAGAACAAAAAAGATCAGGTATTTTGCTTCCACCTGGATATAAATTTAGTTCTTTCTAGTTCTTTCTCTGGATGCACGTTTTTCTCTCCATCATGCGTCTTTTGGGATTGACTTATATCCCTGCATTGTTGAGAAGAGTCCAGTCTATCAAAGTTGGTCATCACACATATGTTGTGTCCATAATTGTGTACAAATTCCTCCTGGTTCTACTCTTCTCACTCAGCATCAGTTCTTTTAAGCCTCTCCAGGTAAATATGAAGACCGCCTGCTCGCCGTTTCTTATAGCGCAATAATATTCCATAACATGCATATACCACAACTTGTTCAGCCATTCCCCAATTGATGGACACCCCCTTAATTTCCAATTCTTTGCCACAACAAAAAGAGTTGCTATAAACATTTTTGTACATATGGGTCTTTCTCCCATTTCTATGATCTCTTTGGGATATAACCCTAGGAGTGGTATTGCTGCAAAACCTTTTAAATTGAATGTAATCAAAACAAGCCATTTTACTTTCCAAGAGCTTCCCCAATTCTAATTTGCTCATACATTTTTCCCTTATCCATAGATCTGAAGATAAGTTGTTTCATGCTCCCTTATTTTTTTAATTTTACCTTTAGGGTATGAATCATGTATCTGTTTTGACTTTATCTTGATATATGTTGTGAGATGATGGTCTATGCCTAGTCTCTGATAAACTACTCCCCAGTTTCCAAGCAATTTTTGTTAAATGGTGAGTTCTTGCACCAAAAGCTTAGATCTTTGGGTTTATCAAACACCAGATTACCATAGCTATTCCACTGCTCTATTTATTAGCTGATACAAGATTGCTTTGAGGATTACTGCTTTGCAATATAATTTGAAATCACATACTAGTAGGCTGCCTTCCTTCAAATTGTTTCATTGATTCCTTGATACTACTGGCCTTTTGTTCTTCCAGATCAATTTTGTTATTATTTTTTCTAGCTCTACAAAATGTGTATTTTTTTTAGTACTTTAGTTGGTATGGCACTGAATAAAAAAATCAGTTTATGTAATGTAATTTTTATTACATTAGCCCAATCTACTCATGAGCAATTAATATTTCTCCAACTGTTTAGATCTATCTTTTTGTGTATGTGAAAAGTGTTTCGTGATTGTCTTCATATAGTCCTTGTGTTTGTCATGGCAGGTAGATTCACACGTATTTTATATTGTCTGCAGTTATTTTAAATGGGATGTGTTCTCTTTGTAATCTGTCTGAAACTCCATTATCCTTGGCTTTATTTTCTTTTCCATATTTTAATAACAACAATGTAAAAAAGGTAATTTCCTTACAGAATGGAAGACATTAGATTTTATCATTATACTATATTTGCTCAACCCAACCATGAAAAGGGATACCCATCCACTTACTTAGTTCTTTGATTTATATCAAAATAATTTTAAAGTTGTCTTTATATAAGTTCCTTGTATTTCTCTGTGGGTTAATTTTCAAATATGTGATTTGTTTTGTAATTATTATAAATGTTATCTCTTTTTTTTTTTTTTTATCTCTTTCTCTTAGCATAGTAGAGAGAGTTGACCTTGGAATCAGAAAGACCAGGAAATCCAATATTACTTCTCACACATACTGGTTATATAATGTGGGACAAGTTACTGAATTTTTCAGTGCCCCAGACAACTGTTTATATATTGTAGAGCAGATGTTGATCTCTTGTTTGGCTTTTGTTTTTGAGAGAACCAATGAATGACCTCATGGTGGGATGTTTTGACTTATGCAGGAATTAGATTTAAGTGAGGCAGAGTTGCACAAAGTCTTCAGCCTCACTCTCCCAGAGTCGTCAAAGTCTAGTGTCAAGACAAAAGTCAAGATAACTGGCAATGGCCCAAGATGCAGTGGATGACCTTGGCATCTTTGATGTCTCATCAAGCTGTAAGTAAACACTTTACAGTGTCTGCTTTAGACATCTTTATGACAATTGGAACAAATTGCTCTCATTCTACAAGGGGAGGTCTTCACATGCTTGGGGTAGATATCTCCTTGATACTGATGGGTTTAAGGCCTGTCAGTTACCCTCCACCTAGTTTGGCCTGTCTGTTTTATGGAGGTGTGGCCATTGCATATGCCACAGCTTCTTGGAGCCTCAGGTGTGTTCAGGGAGGACTAGCATCTCAGGTGTGAGAGCTTGCCATGCCCTTTTGAGGGCTGCTTATCCATCTTTGGTGTCCACTTGATTCACCCAACTCTCACATGTATCTGATCTCTAGTAGTACAGGGACACTTCTCAAGAGTGCCCCCTATTAATTTGATTCAATAAACACCTATTAAGTACCTGCTATGTGCCAGACACTGATCTAAGATCTAAGGATACAAATAAGAAAAAGGAAGACAGTTCCCTATTTTCAAGGAGCTCACAATCTAATGGGAGAAGACCACACACCAAAGAAAGTTGAAAAGGAGGGGTGTACAAGGGATACCTGGCAGGGAAACATAACATTCCCAGAGTCAAAACCAAGCAAAGAAGTGGATTGAAAATAAGAAAATAAAATGTTCTGAGCCCTTTATATGAAGGAAGGTTTTGGGAAGAGTTTACTGCTCTACCCTCTAGTCTTCCAACTAGAGGGGAGAGGCAACTGAGGGTGCTAAGAAGATGTTGAGTATAAAAAGCTGAGTGAAATTACATGATAATGAGATTTCTGGTGATCAGCTTATTCTAGGGGAAGCATGACATTTAAAAAAATTGAAACCAAGTGGAGTGGAAACATTGAAACCAAGCAGAGCTGCTGGTAGAAAATGAAGAGTAGAACCAGTGAAGTAATAGGTGTGATCAAATCAGTCTTATATCCTGCTACATTTGCTAAAGTTTTTTATTAGCTCAATTGTTTCTTGAATGTTTACAGTGTTCTAGTTTTTTTTCTTTCTATATATAATCATGTCATCTCTAAAGAGAGATAATTTAACTTTGTCATCACCACTGCTCACCTTTTAAATGATTTAATGTTGTTACTAATATTTTAGAGGTTATGTCAAATGGGAGTGGCCCAGAATAGACAACATTGCTTTACATCTGTTTTAAGTAAGAATATTTCTAGTTTTTTTATCACATGTATATTTCCTTGGAATTTCAAATACATACTTTTTATTATCATTATAAAAGAAAGTTCTTCTATTCCCATATTGGTTACCATTTTAAGCAAAAATGAGTGCATTGTTTTATTGAAGTTTTTCTCTGTGTTTAATAAAATAATCATGTACTTTTTCTCTGCTTTGTAATATATCATATTGTTTGTTTTACTGGAATGAAATCATCCTTGAATTCCAGTTATAAATCTTTTTTTTTTTTTGAGGCATTTGGTGTTAAGTAATTTGCCCAGGGTCATAGCTGGTGTCAAGTGTCTGAGGCCAGATTTGAAATTAGGTCTCCCTGACTCTAGGGTCGGAACTTTATCCACCTAGCTGTCCCCCAGTTATAAATCTTACTTGATCATAATGAACAACATTTTGGTGTGCTGTTGCATTCTATTTAAAGTATTTTATTGGAGAGCAATTTGGAACTATGCCCAAAGGGAAATCAAACTGCATACCTTTTGATCCAGCAATACCACTACTAAGTCTGTATCCCAAAGAGATCATTAAAAAAAAAAGGAAAGGGATCTACATATATAAAAATATTTATAGCAGCTCTTTTTGTGGCGGCAAAGAATTGGAAGCTGAGGGAATGCCTATCAATTGGGCAATGGCTGAACAAGTTATGGTATATGAATGTGATGGAATACTATTGTGCTATTAGGGATGATAAGCAATTGGATTTCAGAAAAACCTGGAAAGGCTTACATGAACTGATGCTGAGGGAAGTGAGAAGAACCAGGGAAATATCATGTGAAGATTAACTATGACAGACTTAGCTCTTATCAGCAATACAATGATCCAATTAAATTGTAAAAGACTCATGATGGAAAATGCCATCCACATTCAGAGAAAGAATTGATGGAGTATGAATGCAGATCAAATATTTTCACTTTCTTTGAGTGTGTGTGTTTTCCTTTTGTTCTGTTTCTTATTTCACAACATGACCAATGTGGAAATATGTTTAGCGTGATTGTACGTGTATAATCTATATCAGATTGCTTGCCATCATGCAGAAGGAGGAAGAAAATGGAGAAAGGGAGAAAAATTTGGAACTTAAAATCTTATAAAACATGAATGTGAAAGCTATCTTTACATGTAATTAGAAAAAATAAAATACTATTTACATAAAAAGAAATAATTTTATCTAACATTCTTGAATTAAAATTCATTAGTCCTATAAGCACATAATTTTTCCTAAGCATTATATTAATAGCTGACATTTATATAGTCCTTTAAGGTTTGAAAAACACTTTACATGTATAATCTCATTTGATTCTCATAACCTTTTGAGGTAGGTTCAATTATTATACCCATTTTACAGAGGAGAAAATTGAGACTCTTAAATGAATTGAATAGGATCACACAGTTGGTAAGTATCTAAGGAAAGAGTCGAACCTAGATTTTCCCAATGCCAAGTTCATTGCTTTGTCCACTATGCCATTCTGCTTCTACATTATCTTTGATAAGTTTATCAAAACCATATTTGACTTTTAAAGAAATCGGGTAGACTACCATTTTTGTTATTGCTTAGAAATAGCTATTATATCATAAGAATATTTGTCCTTTAAACGTTTGGTAGAATTTACTTGTGGAAACATCTGGACCCAGTGCTTTTCATTCTAAAGAACTGGCTGGGGGGTGGCTAGGTGGTACAGTGAGTAAAGCGCTGGCTCCAGAGTCAGGAGAACCTGAGTTCTGTTCCGGCCTCAGGCACTTAACACCCACACGAAAAAACTAGTCCTGTAACCTTGGGCAAGTTACTTAACTCTAATTGCCCTCCAAAAGGCAAAAAAAAAAAAAAAAAAAAAAAAGAATTGGCTGGTTCCTCCTCCTAAGACAGCTTTATTTAGTTTGTCCACTTTTTTGGGTTAATTTCAATTTTATTTTTTTTTTATATAATTACCTATTTTCTCACAGATTATCAAACATATTAGCATGAAGCTTTATAGAACAATTTTTGATATGGTTTTTCTCTTTGTATGATTTCTCATTATTATTTTCAATTTGGTCATTTGACTTTGCTTTCATTTTTCATTAGATTTATCAACTTCGTTGGTCTTAAATACAACAGTTATGGTTATTTCTTATTTCTTTTCTTTTTGTTTACATATTCATCTCAGTTGTTATTTTGTTTATCTCACAGAATTACAAAATCTAAGAACTAGAAAGAATATCAGAGGCCATTTAATCTGAAGTTATCAGCTACAGATGAACAAGAATTTCCTTTGCAACATCTTTAGTAAGTGGTTCAATATCTAATTAAAGTGAGACTGAATCTGCCACAAGCTGAAGTATACCATTCTACTTTTAGGTAGCTCTAATTCTTTTTTTTTCCAATTTATTTATTTTTAATTTTCAACATTCACTTCCATAAGTTTTAAATTTTCTCCTCTCCCCTCCCCGTTCCCTCCCCAAGATGGCATGCAATCTGATATGGGCTCTACACAAACATTTTCACATTAGTCATGTTGCATAGAAAAATTATAACAAATGGGAGAAACCATGAGAAAGAGAAAAAGCAAAACAAAATAAAACAAAAAAGAAAATAGTCTGCTTTGCTCTGCATTCAGACTCCACAGGTTTTTCTCTGGATATGGAAGGCATTTTCCATCATGAGTCCTCTGGAATTGTTTTAGGTCCTTGCATTGCAAAGAAGGGCTAAGTCTATCAAAATCAGTCATTGCACACTGTGGCTGCTTCTGGGAACAATGTTCTCCTGGTTATGCTTACTTCACTCAGTATGTTCACGTAAATCTTTCCAGGATTTTCTGAAGTCTGCCTGTTCAACATTTCTTATAGCACAATAGTATTCCTTTACATTCATATACCACAAGTTGTTCAGCCACTCCCCAATTGATGGGCATCCCCTCTATTTCCAGTTCTTGGCCACCATAAAAAGAGATGCTATAAATATTTTTGTACATGTGGATCTTTTCCCCATTTTTATGATCTCTTTGGATTACAGCCCTAGAAACAGTATTGCTGGGTCAAAGGATATGCACATTTTTATAGCCCTTTGGGTATAGTTCCAAATTGCTCTCCAGAATGGTTGGGTCAGTTCACAGCTCCACTAACAATGAATTAGTGTTCCAACTTTCCCACATCTTCTCTAACATTTATCATTTTCCTGTTTTGTCATGTTAGCCAATCTGATAGGCATGATGTGGTACCTCAGAGTTGTTTTGATTTGCATCCCTCTAATCAATAACGATTTAGAGCAGTTTTTCATGTGACTATAGGTAGTTTAAATTTCTTCCTCTGAAAGCTGCCTGTTCATATTCTTTGACCATTGATCAATTGGGGAATGACTTGTATTCTTATAAATTTGACTCAATTCTCTACATAGTTTAGAAATGAGGTTCTCTACATAGTTTAGAAATGAGGCCTTTATCAGAGACATTAAACATATTGAAAGATTATGGTTTTAATCCATTCTACTATCCATTACTATTTTATGGGAGAGTTCATCCCATTCACATTCATAGCTATGATTACTATCTGGTTCTTTCTCTCCATCCTATTCTTCCCCCCCCCCCCCCCGCCATTTATTCTTTTATTTCTCCCTTTTCCCTTACCCTCCTCAAAAGAATTTTGCTTTTGATCACTGCCTCCCTTAATATTCCTTCCCTTCTATCACCCTTCCTCCCTTTTCTTTGCCTTTCCCCTTACTACTTCTTCCTTTCTAATCCTCTCCCCCCCATCACTTTTCTTTCCCCTTTCCCCTCCTACTGCTTGTAGGGCAAGGTAGATTTCTATAGTTAATGAGTATATTATTCCTTCCTTGAATCAAATCTGATGAGAGCAAATTTCAAACAATGCTCATCTCTCCTCCTTCTTTCCCTCTACTATAATATGTTTTGTGCCTTTCATGTGATGTAATTAACCCTTTTCTGTCTCCTCCTTTCCTCTTCTTGCATCATCTTCCCTTTCCACCCCTTAATTAGGATTTTTATCATCCTATCAGTTAATTTATGCCCATACCCTCTGTCTAGTATATCCCTTTTAAATGTCATAATAAATATAAAATTCTCAAGATTTACAAGTATCGTCCTCCCATGTAGGGATGTAAACAGTTACCTTTATTGAATCACATGTTTTTTCTCCTGTTTGCTTTTTTAATGCCTCTCTTGAGTCTTGTATTTGAAGATAAATTTTCCACTGAGCTCTGGCCTTTTCATCAGGAAGGTCTTGAAGCCCCTTATTTAATTGAATTTCCACCTCCTTGCCTGAAAGATTATGCTCAATTTTGCTGGGTAGTTGATCCTTGGTTGTAATCCAAGCTCTTTTGTCTTGTGGTATATGGTAGGTATTTCAAGTCCTCCAATTTTTTAATGTAGAAGCTGCAAGATCCTGTGTGATCCTGACTATAGTTCTATGATATCAGAATTGTTTCTTTCTGTGTGCTTGCAGTATTTTATCCTTGACCTGATAATTCTGGAATTTGGCTACAATATTCCTTGGTGTTTTCAATTTGGGATCTCTTTCAGGAGGTGACTGGTAGATTCTTTCAATGATTATTTTACTCTCTGGTTCTAGGACATCTGGGCAGTTTTCCTTGATGATTTCTTGGAAGATACTGTCCAGGCTCTTTTTTTTTCATCATGACTTTCCAGTAAACCAATAATTCTTAGATTATCTCTCCTGGATCTGTTTTCCAGGTTAGTTGTTTTTCCAATGAGATATTTTATGTTTTCTTCTATTTTTTTCATTCTTTAGATCTTGTTTGACTGATTCTTGATGCCTTATTGAGTCATTAGCTTCTACTTGCCCAATTCTAATTTTTAACGGATTTTTTTCAGTTAGCTTTTGTACATCCTTTTCCATTTGGCCAATTTTACTTTTTAAGGAGTTATTTTCTCCAGTTAGGTTTTGTACCTCCTTAACCATTTGGCCAATTTTACTTTTTAAGGAGTTGTTTTCTTTAGTGAAATTTTTTTCCATCTTGTCAATTGTATTTTTAAAAGAATTGATCAATTTTTCTTCTACCTCTCTAATTTGACTTTTTAAAATCCTTCTTGAACTCTTCCAAGAATGCTTTTTGGGCATGAGGCCAGTTCATATTCTTTTTTGAGGTTTCAGATGTGGGTATAGTATCCATGCTGTCTTCTGAATTCATATTTTGATCTTCCCTATTCCCATAGTAAAAATTTATGGTCTTTGCTTTTCTAATTTGCTTTTTGCTCATTGTGGTTGCCTTTTTCCCCTGACTTTTAATTTCTACTTTTGGGGCACAGGTGTCTCTGTCCCACACTTCTTGTGCTGGGGGATAGGGGCCTGGTTACTGGCTTTGTGTGCTGTGCTCTCTAGTTCTGGCAGCTGGAAGTTATATGATGCTGTAGCTTACCTGGTGCTGAGCTGGAGCTGGCTAATGTATGCTGAGACCAGGTGCAGTCTTTCTACATTTCCCTGGGGTTACATAAAGCTTGTGGTATGAGGCTTGGGGGAGGGGTGGTCTGACCACTGGAGGTCTCTTCCTCCCCCAGGGCTGTGCTAGACCACAGGTAAACTCAGTCACTGGTGGATGCCCTTCACGCTGGTGTCTGCTGATTCCCCTGGCTGTGCAAAGGCACATCTGGGGTCCTGGTGTTGGTACTTGCTGTCTCCACCACCCTGGGGCTCAGGATCTCCTGCTGGTTTGCTGAGGTGAGGCTTGTTGCTGGATTGCTGGGATGCCTCCTGTCCTGTACTGGTCCCCTTCAGCCACAGCAAGAGGGACCTTTCCCATTAATCCCCCTAGCATCCTGAGCTAAAAGACTGCTGTAACCTTTCTGCTGGCTCCATTATTCCAGATTTCTCCTGGGGCAATATTCTCTGGGTTTTTCAAGGTCAAGAAGGGAGGATGGGGAGCACTTACTGTTTACTCCACCATCTTGGCTCCTGGAAGTTTAAATAGGTGACTTGCAAACAAATAGGACTGATATCCCCATGAGTAACCACTGCTGCTGCTTCTACTGCTGCAGGCCCCATGCAGGACTGCATTTCTCTCTCACTCAGTTCCAAGAGACCCTCCCTTCTCCCCTCCTCACTGCACTGAGAGGTCTGGGAATCTCCACTGCCACCAGTGATTTAGTCAGCTGGGGTCTGCTCTGGTTCTGCTATGGCTGAGTCTGTGCCAGTGCAGCCTGTTTGCTCTTGCTCCTCTCCCAGCCCGGTGCAACAAATGCTTCCTGTCGACCCCCTAGGTTGTCTTAGGTTGGAAATCTGCCACATTCTGTCTCTTTGCAGATTCTACCACTCCAAAATCCACTCAGATTCACCTCTTAGAGGTATCTAAAGGAATTTGTGGGAGACCTTAGGTGAGTCCCTGCTTTCATTCTTCCATCTTGGCTCTACCTCATAGTTCTAATTCTTAAAAAGGTTTTCTACTAAAGTTAATTTACCCGTTTAGTGCCATACCAGTCAAATTATTGAAGGATAATTTACAGAACTTAATAAAATAATAACATATAAGTAATAAATATATATAATATAAAATAATAAAATTTAGTTGGAAAAAATAAATGATCTTGAATAGTAAAAGAATAGGTTGAACACTTCCAGACTTCAAACTATATTATAAAACAATAATCACCAAAATTATATATTATTCGTTAAAAAAAAACTGAGAGGTAAAATTTTGCCTTAAATAAAGCCTAAATCTAACTCTTTTGAGCTTTCACTTGTAGTACCTCTTCTGAGGCTATTGTCTAACTCACTTTTGAAAGTTTCAGATTTAAGTTATTCTTTGGGTAAATAATCCTGAAACTAAAGCTAATGAGCCCCCATTGGTACATTTACCTTTAATAGTTATACAGAAGAAACAATTAGCTCAAAGTAAAGGCTCCTAAGATGGAATCTTAAGAACAATAGTTACAAAATATTCCCCTAAAAATCCTGGGGCACACTCTTCTTCAAATATATGGGAGTGGGATGAGTTTGTTAATAGAGAGGCATATGTGTAGACAACACATGTGTATTCTAGACAGGCAATTCACATCTCCATAAGGTGCTGATGTCCTTTTCCACTTCATGGTATCCTCGGATAGCTCTCCTGGACATAACATTTCTTCTGGGCAGATCAGTTAGCTAAACACTCTGAATCTTTTGCTTTTTAGTACCTAACTCCTAACAGACAAGGCTAACCTCTTCCAGAGATCATAATTTTTAGAGTGGTCTCCTTTTCTAGCTCTTGGCTGAAACTTTATAGAATGTGACTTTTTTTTAAAGAGCCATTAATAGGCATGGCCAATCCTTGACACTAACCAATAACTATCAATTTTGCCTGGAGAATTTCTTTTTAGGGTAAAAAGTACAAGCCTTTCTTTATACTTCATTTAAATTTAAGCACCTAATTATCTTTGGTATCTACTCCCCTTTTTTCTGTGATTCCATTGATTAAGCTGGGATAAAATTGCCCCCTTCCATTAAGTCACCCCTAGTTGAGCACTTTCTACCATAACAAATCAGCAGAACTGCTTTTGACACATTTGTCCATAGTCCCAATTCTGGATAGTGCTCTAGTTACTTGGGGAGACTTTAGAATCATCATCCTGAATGCCTCTCTTCACCCTCAATGCCCCCCTCCCAATGCCTTAAACTAAAAGTTTCAGCAAATTTCCCCCAATTCTTAGGTAATCTGAAAATTAGTCTTCCTCAAGGTTCTAGACCCACCTTTAGTGTACCCTCAGGACTGTAGATTATCTTCAATTCCAAATATATGGTTATACATAATAGAGATACAAACAGTAACCAAATGTATAGGTCACATACAGAAATACAGTATAGGTACTTATCATAACAGCATATGCGAAACTCTACACATGTGAATATTTCCCAGAAGAACTTGTCAGTAGGACATGCAGAAGCTCAGATACCAACATGCATATCAATCCTGTACTCTCATTAATGAAACTTGCTTTATATGGGCTAGTAGAACACATAAGTCCTTTAGTGAGTTCCTTCTGGCTGTGAAAGTAATTACCTCCCCCATTTTTCCTGAATCACCATAAGTAAGTCTGTTCACTGACTGAATAGTCCTGGCATTATTACCATTCTCTCCTTAGCTTACAGATGGCTGAATATCAACATCTATAGACCTGCTGT
Source organism: Petaurus breviceps papuanus (assembly GCF_028583685.1). Lineage (NCBI taxonomy): Eukaryota > Metazoa > Chordata > Mammalia > Diprotodontia > Petauridae > Petaurus > Petaurus breviceps. Next base: position 5,814,905 of record NW_027187374.1, on the reverse strand, counting down.
TCCAATCCTGTGTTTATGGTTGGTTCATGAAAATTACTGAAGTCTTCCATGGGTATCTTCTATTTCCCAGAAGCCTCTGCAACCAGACTCTTAGGCTGGGCAGGAGCTGACTCCATGTTGGCCTATATTCCTATTCTGGAGCTGGTGGATAACCCAAGGCGGTTATTAGCCTTTAAAACTGGGACCCCTCATTGTCCAGGAGCCTCTGAAACCACAGTATTGGGTTAGGTGAGAGTTGCTTATAGGTTTAACTTCTTGATTAACTGCACACCCAGTGCTTTCCCTTGTGATTGGGATATATTTGATTGAGTTTCTTGATTTCTTGATTGAATCGTTATCTTCTGGCAGGCTCTCCAAAGCAGGTGAACAGGACTTGGTTTGGCTACCAGCCTGTCACTTCTTTCCACTCATTCCCCAATAGGTAAGTAACTTTGACACATTGTTTTTTGTGGGGGCCTTGCCCATTCTTTGGGACTACTTTGTATAAGCCAGTTGCCCAACTTTCCCACAATTTGGAATGTGCTATCTTATATATTCCTTTCATATAGAGTTCTTAACATAATCCTATCACTCTATTTTGTTTTTCTCATGTTCTTAGTTGGGAGTGGAGAGCAGGACAGAAAGGTGAGGAGGCAGATTTTGACTAATTAAGACAAAATTGTTTTTAAAAAAATAAAAAACTCATAACACTTTCACCTTGATGGACGCCACACCTAAGTGGTAAACCTATATCTCAGTTGAGATACGAATGAGTTATAAGACTCTGTATTTCCTTTATTCTATGAAATTCTAAAATATAAATCAATAGGCAAAACCTTTATTCCCAAACACACTGTATTCATGTGCCAGAAATACCACATGATAACTTAGTGTACACTTCTGCTGATTTCGAGGTCTTTAGCATATTTTGCAAGGTGCAATTGAAACACCAAACTAAAGGTACTAATGTGTGGTTGTAGATTTTTTTTTTACTCCTATGAGGTAGATTTTTGCTACCTCAGTCTCTGTTATCACCTTATACATTCCTACCTTCTCTACCAGAGTTTTTTGCTTTTCTGTTTACCGGCATCTTTGTGATAAAGCATGTGATTGATTTTTGTATGTATTTGATATGAATTTTAAAAATGCACGTTTTTCTTTGTTTTTGTCATTGAATTCTCTCTGTGTAGCTGCATCCTTTGTGACAGAAGTTGGCTCCTGGCTTTAAGTAACCTTTGGGGACCTCTGAATTCTCAGTTCAGAGGCTATACTCAGGTAGAACTTGGGAAGTATCAGTATTTGGCAGTCCTACCAAAAGTCACCAGCTTCCCTTACAAGCATTTAGGATGAGAATACCCCAAACCCAATATAACTTTTTTTTTTTAGGCAATTGGGGTTAAATGACTTGCCCAGGGTCACATAGCTAATAACTATCAGAAGATTTAAACTGCGATCCTTCTGACTCTAGGGTCAGTGCTCTATCTATTCTGTCACCCAACTGCCCCAACATGGGTTTATTTTGAAAGTAATGAATAAAGAAAGGGATCATATCCAACTTCATAGAGACAGGAGTCCTTCTGTCCCCAGGAAGGTCGACTCTCCTGTGACTTATAACTAAGGGTATACCATGTTTAACAACTGGCTCACCAATAAAAAACTATATACTGATGCATTTTTACATTTAATCTGCATTATTAACATTTCCTCCATAACTTTCTCAAATCTAGACAATCAACAGAACAATAAATCAAGCCCTAATCTGTAGATTTGTTGAGATTTCTGAGGTTTAAATGCTGACACTGAAACTTTAACAGTCAGTCAGGGCCATATGAGATGGTTTCAACCACTTCTGGGTTATACAATTGCCCTGAGTGATAGTGGGCACATTCTACTTTCTCTTCCCTCTCCACCTCCTGTTGTTTCTCTTTGCTCCTAGGAGGCAGTGGCCATTCCCTACAGGACCGGCTTGTTTTCTTCCATGGATCCATAGCCATACCACGACAAGCATTAAAAATGACTAGGCACGAGTTTTTAGTCATTATTCAATTAATAATATGAGGTATAAGCAACATACCTAGCAGAAATTAATTTCTTTTCTTTAAATCTATGATGATTTTGTTCCCATTCTCCTTCTTTAACCGATTCTTTCCATATGGTGATTCTAAATAATTACTTAACAAAAATAAAATCAGATGTTGAAAACTAAATATAAACCATGAATGTTGTTTCTCTTGATAGAACAATGAGGCATTGGCTTTTTTCTTCAGATATTTTCTAGGCTCTATTAGGAAAGGAGGGAGAGAAGAAGGAGTAATAAAGCAAATATTAGAAGATAAAACAGCTCTCCATAAGAACAATAATCCTGAAGTTGAGTAAATCTGTGTCAACAGAAAAAAAAAACAAAAAAAAGTAATAGGGGTGCGTGTGTGTGTGTGTATATATATATATATATATATATAGAGAGAGAGAGAGAGAGATATGCACAGAGAGAGAGAGAGAGAGAGAGAGACAGAGAGACAGAGAGAGAGACAGAGAGACAGAGAGACAGAGAGAGAGACACACAGAGAGACACAGAGAGAGAGACAGAGATTCTTTCCCTCTCAGAAGTTTCCTTTCAGGAGTTTGGTTGGGGCTCTACCACTAGACTGGTCTATAGATAGACTATGTCATTCTGAACTAGCTTGCTATTTTATATAAAAATGTCCAGAAGCACGTCTGATAACTTTCAACAAATTTTCTGTATGGTGTCTTTATCTTCTCTAATGATTAAAATACTTCATTGCTCTCAAACTGATTAAAGGCTTGTTCACACCTAGTTGATAGTTCTGATTGATTAGAGCTGTCTAAGTTTTCTATGATTACATTAATTACAAATGTACATTCAACATTGCAGAATCAGAGCTTGAAGGCACCCCAGAAGCCATCTTGTCCAAGTTGTACCCAGTTGTGAATCATTTCTACAACATATATGATGCGTGGTCACCCAGCATTTACCCTTGGTGATGTGGAACTCACTTCTTCCTGAGGCAGTCCATTCCCCTTTTAGAGGATTTTAATTGTTAGGAAGAATTTCCTTAAATCAAGCCTAATGTTTTCCTCTTTGTAACCACTACCCATTACATCTGACTAACCATTTCCAGTGGGTATATATACACACACACACACACACACACACACACACACACACACACACACACACACACACACA
>NW_027187374.1:5798157-5811708 GCF_028583685.1 Petaurus breviceps papuanus | reverse complement strand
ACACACACACACACACACACACACACACACACACACACACACACACATATATATGTGCACATATATATATATATAGCTGTGAGGGAAGTACTTGGTAAACCTTCTAGTACAATGTCAAAATAGTCAAATAGCACAATTATCATCATTGTGTTAAGTGTCTTGGATCGAGGGTTGTGATTTCTACAGTCACTAGATTCTTTCCTTTAGGAGACCCTGGGATAATAGGGTTAAGGTAGGAACCCAGTCCCTGGGGAACAGACTCAGGGCAAGATATAAGGAACCACCTAATTAATAGAATTAATAAAGTAGAGGATGTCTTATCTTGCACCTGGTTAGAACTTGGATTGGTCTTAAAGTATAATGACAGAACCTAGTATACAAAGCATACAACAGATAGATGTTTGTATATCGAAGAACTAGGGCATATTATGAAGCTTATGCTAATATTTAATAATAACCTACATTTCTGGAGGCATTTTACAAATACTTTCATTTGATCCTCACAACAAGCCTATGTGGTAGGCAGTAGGAATGTTATTATCATCATTTCACAGATGAAGAAACTCAGGGTGCAAACTTTGTCTACAGAAAAGTAGGGGCACAAATAGAGTAAGTGGGCAATTGGAGAAGGAGGTTATTGATTAGCATAGCATGGATATATATGTACAACATACAAATGCACAATGAATTGCGTCTTATGAGGATAAAAGAGGTAGTAAAGGGGGTGGCTAGGTGGCCCAGTAAGTAAAGCGCTGGCCCCGGAGTCGGGAGGACCTGAGTTCGCAAACACTTAACACCCACACACACACAAAAACTAGCCTGCAACCTTGGGCAAGTTACTTAACCCCAATTGCCCTCCAAAAAAGGCAAAAAAAAAAAAAAGACGTAGTAAGTATTTTTATTCACATTTCACAGAGGAAGAAACTTTAGCTCTGAGAGAATCATAAAATTACAGAATACTAAATTTGGAAGGGGCCATAGAGATCAATCCAATCTCCTCATTTAACAGCTGAGGAAACTGAGGCCCTCAAAAGTTAAGTAACACATAAGGTCACACAGGCAACACTACTGCAATAGAGAGTGCTGGACTTGGAATGAATCCTGCATTTGACATTTGCTATGTGACCATAGGTGGATCGGATCACTTAAGTTCTCTGACAGTTAATTTTATCATTTATAAAATGGTCAATAATAAGATCTAGCAGTTATATAGCACTGTATTGCCAAGGCAATATTCACAGTACTGACGGTGACTATGAATATGCTAGTGTCATTCTAATTGCAAAATATAATGGACTCTCCACATAGAAGACAGAAGCAAAACATTTATTCAGACACCAGAAAACCCAATCCATCATAGCAACAAAGAAATGAATACACTTTATCACTACAGGGAGCAACACCATACCAAAACCTTTCCCCTGCTTGGGCCTTCCCACAGACAAACACTCACAATCCTAGCTGTCTGCTTGCCTGCCTCCTCTCCTCCCTCTGTTCTAACTGCTCTGTCTCATTTCCTGTTCCACCCTTTCCTACTCCACCCATTCAGGAAACTCCTCCTACCATAGGCTCCATGTGATTACATTCAGCTTAGTAAGGGGCAGGGCAGAACTTCAAATTCCCATTACCATTACGAGCACTTGGTTTACAAAGTGCTGTATTATCTCATCTGATCTTCCCAACAATCACGGTTCTATTTTTTGTTCCCATTTTATAGATGGGGAAAATAAGAATGAGAAAAGTTAAATAACTTGCTCAGAAGAACACAGATCTTCCTGGCTCCAAGTCCTGTACTCTATCAACACTATCCCACCTATAAGAAGAAATGTAATACCCTCCTCACAGAGCTATTTTGAAGAAGTGAGAGGCTCATATGTGTAAAGTACTTTGTAAATCCTCTTTTGTTGTTGAGGTAATCAGGGTTAATTGACTTGTTGGGTCACTTGGCTACTAAATTGCTGAGATGGAATTTGAACTCAGGTCCTCTTGACTCCAAGGTCAGTGCTCTATCCACTGCATCACCTAGCTGCCCCTGTTTTTTTTTAGCTCTTAAAGCACTTGGTAGTCCTTCATTTTTGTTTTTTAAAGCAATTGGGGTTAAGTAACTTGCTCAAGGTTACATGGCCAGTTTTTTTTTGGGTGGCTGTTAAGTATCTGAGGCCAGAACTGATCCCGGGTCCTCCCAACTCCAGGCCCAAAAATAATCCTTCATTTTTGAAGATGCCCAATGACATCATGGGCTGATGTCTTGACTTGTGCATGAATTGGATTTAAGTGAGGCAGAGTTGCATAGTCATTCTTTCTTCATCCTCTCTTCCAGAGTCATCAAAGTCCAGTGGCAGGACAAACATCAAGATGACCTAGTGATGGCTCAGAATGAAGCAGATGACCTTGGTATTTGATGTCTGGTCAAACTCTAAGAGCACCATAGTGCCTACTTTAGCTGCCTTCGTGGCCGTTGGAGCAAATTGTTATCTGCCTATTCTGTAGGGGAAGTCTTCACTTGTTTAGAGTAGACATCCCGCTAACTCAGCAACACGTTTGAGACTTGTTGGTTACCCTCAGCCTGGTCTGACCCATCTGCTGAGATGGTTTACCAAGGTGTGGCCACCCGTACTGCAACTTCCTGGAGCCACAGGTGAGAGCAGGGTGGCAGGTGGACATAAAAGGTGGATGAGTAGCCCTGAAAAGGGTTCAGCAGCCCTCACACCAGAGGTACTCATCTTTCCTGAACCCTCCAGCCCCACCTTATAGCACTTCATAACTGTCAACAAGTTATGCTAAGCAGAGCTGAGATTGAAACCCAGGTTTTCTAGTTCTAAACTTGGCGCTCTTTTTCCTATAATTACCAAGCTCATGTATTTAGTAGTAAGTAGCGGGGCCACCACTGGGACCCAGGTGTTCTGACTACCATCATTCTAAGTCTCTTGTTTGGTAGTACAGAGATATGTACCAGGTGATAAACACAGTGGATACCTTCCTTAAATATCCTTAACTAGAGGAGACTCGGGATTATCTTTCTTTGGGAACAAGTCCTTTCTCTCAGGTTGTTCACAGCCGTTCTACCAAATGAGAAAAATGGGAAGCAAACCCAAACCTCCAAAGTTATCATTCACCTGAGTTTGTGAGGCATGTGTGTGTGTGTGTGTGTGTGTGCATTGGAGAACAATTTGTTCCAACAGCCAGGAAGGTGGCTGAAGAAGGCACTATATATAGGGGGAGATTAGAGATAAGAGAGACAGAAAGACAAAGACAGAGAGACAGAAAGAGATTATTGAGGGGGAAATCTGCTGGAAAAGACAAAAGAAAATTGCATCAAGGGCATGTGGGGAGGGCTTGGAATTGCAAGGGGAAGTTTGACCCCATCACCAGAAGCTAAAATGAAGGAGAGAATGAAGGATGATGTCAAGCGTTGTGAGATGAAGAGAATGTGAAAAGAGGAAGGGAAAGGACAATTTTTCTTTGTAAAAGTCCTCGAGTGAATGGGTGGGGAAAGGGGAGGTATGGAGAGAAGACCAGGTTTGGAATAGCTCCTCTGAAGAATAGGTTAAAGAATCATTTAAGCAAGAGGAAAGGACTGTCTGCCTACAGGGAGGACCCAGTTGCGGTTAGATAGCATAAATTTGTACTGAACCCACTCAGCTTGATTGTATGATTTCCTCTAGCTCTGTACAGCTTGAGTAGGAGTGAGGAGTCAGATGTTTATAGTAATACAGCTTTGGGATTTGACAAGTCATAAATGGTGAAAGGACAAGAAGTCAAGGGACTGGAGAAGAGAGAATGGTGTGAAGTTGAAATGGTTAACTATATGGTTTAGGCTTGAAGGGAGGAAAGTGGTGAAGGCAGGAGTAATGGCCTGAGAAAGTATTGAGGGTTGAAAGGATTGGAGGTCTTGGTGAGAATGAAGAATAGATTTAGGATGGGTTAGGTGCAGGGAAATATGGAATGGTAAGAGATCATGATTGGATAGAGCAATGTCAGACTTGTTGATCATGAAAGTAGAAGATGTAGGTGAGGGAAAGAGCTAGGTTTTGGCTATCCCTGTATGTGGCTAAGGTAGAAGGGAAGAGTAGCTTATAGGACTCAGTCATATTGGAGGACTCAGAGGTTAGGATGTTTGAAAGAGCATTAACATGTATGTCAAAGTCCTTCAGTATAACAGCAGGACAATAATGTGGCCTCACACATTTATCAGAACTGCTTTCAACATGGCTCATGGCTAGGGATAGTCAAGAACAAGGAGGACCTCTCTGAATAACCCATACTAAATAGGAAAACAAATGCAAACACTGAAAAAGGAACACAAAAGCATGAAATAACTTTGAGGTTCCCAGATGCTCTCATCCCATGTCACTGAGCTATTACAAGCACACTAGTAGTAGGGGAAAATACTGTAATTAACATATTCCAGAGAAATAATGTTATGACAAGTGATGTAGAAGCAGCCACCTCATTCCACTGTGCAACAGCTGTGTGTTTTACTTGAATTAAATCCCTCAGGGAAAGCTTTCAAAAAAAAAAAAGAATACACCATTCTTGGGACCAAGAAGTCAAACATCAAGTTTTTTACTTTAGAAATCTATATTTTAATGAGGTGAAGGTGTCACCAAGGGTGTTCATAAAAAAGAAAAGCTAGAGACTGAAATGCATCCTAGTAAAAAGAAAGTCAGTCAGAGCTATGAATGGCATAGCTAATCAAATGCAATGTCTCTCCTTATTCCAATGAAAAGTGTGTAAAGAGTTGATACTGCATTACTACTTGAGGAAGAGGCCACTTGTCCCAGAAATCAATCAAGAAGTTACACCAACGATTTCTCTTTCAAGGGTGCCCCTTCTTTCATCTTCCCTAGCACACAGCAACATGATATTGCTTCTTCGTTTGTTTCCCAGCCACACAATGCAAAACATTTATAAACCTATGCTCAGGGCAGGAAGCTTGGAAGGTCACAAATTATCTTCTCCTTCCACTCATAGTTGGGATGGGCTGGAGAGGAATTTTTTGATTCTGAGTTCTGCTGTGCTTGGTTACCTTAGTTATCATACTGTACCAAATGAGAGTTTGAGCTATGTGTGACCCATGGAGAGCTTTTTTATGCATCACACCTTGATCCTACCAGATTTTCTGTAGGAGTAAACCAAGGGTTACAAAAGGGGACCAAGCAAGTGAGGAAGCACCATCTATTATCACGATGAGAACAGCAACTCAAAAGACATGGGGTAGAAATAGCAAGAGAAGTTCCCACCTCCATTATAGCTTGCATCTAGAGAAGTTCTTAATTTTTTTTTTTAGTGATGTGGACCCCTTTGGCAGTCTAAGTGAAGTCTAGTGGTTTGTTGCCTACATCCATAGCTGGAGAAAATGTTAAATACAAATAAAGATATAACTTCTTCCACCCAAGTAGAAGGACTGCTGAAATCTATCCATGGACTCCTGGGGTTCCATGAGCCCCAGGTAAAGGATACCTGAACTCAAGATACCTCATTTACAGGTTTCAAAGTTTTGCATTTCTGGTACTAAGAGATACCCAGGGCATCTTCATCCTTCCTACCATCTCCTGAAATGAACAAAAATGAGAAGCTAGAATGTGGACTCTCAGAATCTCTGTTTTCCTTCCAGGCTCAGCTCAGGTGAAACCTTCCCTGGAAACATTCCACTTTACCTGCAGTTGTTAGTGTTATTTCTCTCTTTAGTTTTCCTTCTGTCACCACCTCCAGGAGGTCAGGCAAGTTGCCAGTTTCTTACTTCAGCCTAGATGAGAAGTTTTTAATGTTTTTTGGATCATAGACCCCTTTGGCAATCTGGTGAAATATATGGACTCCTCGGAATAATGTTTTTAAATGCACACATAAAATATGCACCCATATAAAGGAAACCAATTATATTGAAGCGCAGCTATAAATATACTTTTAAGAAAGTTCATAAACTCCAGCTTCAGAATCCCTGGCCTAGAGTTATATTTATTCACCAATCAAATCTCTCAGATTGGACCCCCACCGTCAACATTTCCTTTCGCCCTTTATATGTGTGTTCAATCACATCTATCAGTATCATAACTGTAGAAAGCATTTAATGAGAATAATAAAAGAAAGTCAAAAGATATTAATATCAAAGTATTACCTGCATGTATCACACATGCTGACTGTCATTTTACCCCTTCTCTAAACTTAGACAAGAAAGGATGTTCAGATTTCTAACCTGGACATCACCTGCCCAAGCTATAGATTTCTACATCAATATCTGGATCACACAGAAGTGTAGAAACCAATACCTGGTCACAAATATTCTGTTTCCTAGTATTAAAAGGAACTGGAAATAAATAGTTAATTCATGAGCCATTGATACACCAAGCTTTTCAAGTATTTTGGAAGTTTTCAGTGATTCTCATGGTTGTAACTAGATGAGTAAGCAGGGAGGCAAAATGTTAGTATAACTGCTTGGTTGTGTTTTCAGGCATGCTTGGCTGTGTTGGTAGACTACTATTGAAGGACTGCTCCCTCTTGAATAGTCCTCACCTTTGGAATGTGGTTGTATCTACTCTGCCAACTTTTACATTAGTCTCTAGGAATGATTTTCCCCTAGTCCACGTCTCTACCCCAAGACAAACTAGTTTCAACAATAACAAAAAGGGCAAGGAGGAGAGTGAACTTTCTTGAAACTGTTGTTGGTGGTGTTCATCCTTTGTTTTTTGAAAAGGACCAAGGGCATCATGAGTTGAGGTTTTGACTCACATGTGAATTGTATTTAAGTGAAGCAGAGTTGCACAAAGTCATCAGTCTCATTCTGTCTTCCAAAGTCATCATGAACTCGGTGGAACCAATGTTATGTAGAAATGGTACCAAGAATGAGTCCACTCTTCTCAGAGACTGAGGTTGTATAGGAGAGACTGTACCCTTGAAATGTTTGTGCTTTGTTCTTTTTATGTCTTGAAGTAAATCTTCATTTGTAAAAACTAATTGGTGGGACTCTGAACAAACTCTGGAGCCACAGAACCCAGAAAATGACACAGAGAAGCTAACCTCCTGCTGAGGACAGCCTGGCAGGCTGGCAGGAATCGGCCAGCACAGCACTCTGAGATGCCGAGCCCAGCCCTGCGCACTGGAGGTTATAGACCCAGGAGGGGCCTGACCAACCACCGGCTGGAGAGACTTCAGATGACCAGCATCTGTGGCGGTTTCCAGAATTATCAACACATAGATGCTAAGGACAAAGTGAGAGGTCATTGCAGTGTGGACTTTGGGATCCAGTAGTTTGGGAGTGGATTGGCCTTTGCCACTGGGGTGAGAAGTTGCTGAGGCTCTGGGGTGTGCTGTCATCCTCACGTGTGACAGCTTCAGCTCCTGGCTTGTAGAGTGTAGGGAGACCAAGCAACCAGTCTGAGGGGTATTTGCTCTTGCTTTAACCTGATTGGATCTGGATTGCAGTATAGGGTGGAGGTCCTGGGGTGTGTGTCCAGCTTGCCAGAGTGTGTGGAGACCTCAGAGAGGGCACCCATCTTATACCTCTGGCAACTGAGAAAACCTGAGCATTTGGGACAAAAGCTCCCCTGTCTGGTTGCAGAGTCCTACTGTGGCAAAAAGCCCAGGGGTCAAGTGACTGAGGGGCGACATGACCAGGCAAAGGAAACAAAGCAGACAGAAGATTCCAACATTAGACTCCTATCTTGGGGACAAAAAGGAGCAAAGCATGGAACAGGAGGAAGACAGTGAAGTCAGAACTCCTGCACCAAAAGCTTCAAAGGAAAATATGAGCTGGTTACAGGCCATAGAGGACCTTAAGAAGCAGATAAGAGAAGTGGAAGAAAAATTGGGAAGAGAAATGAGAACAATGCAAGAAAATTACTAAATGAGAGTCAACAGCCTGACTGAGGAAAATAACACCTTAAAAAATAGACTAACTCAAATGGCAAAAGAGGCTCAAAAAGGCAATGAGGAGAAGAATGCCTTAAAAAGCCAAATTTGCCAGATGGAAAAAGGATCTCAAAAGCTCACTGAGGAGAATCATTGCTTCAGAATTAGATTGGAGCAAATGAAAGCTAATGACTTTATGAGAAATCAAGATGCTGTTAAACAGATCCAAACAAATGAAAGAATAGAAGGCAATGTGAAATACCTCATGGGAAAAACCACTGACCTGGAAAATAGATCCAGGAGAGATAATTTAAAAATTATTGGACCACCTGAAAGCCATGATCAAAGTAAAAACCTGGAAACCATCCTCCAGGAAGTTCTAAAAGAAAACTGCCCTGATGGTTTAGAAGTGGAGGGCAAAACAGAGGTAGAAAGAATCCACCAATCATCTCCTGAAAAAGAAACCCCCCCCCAAACTCCTAGGAATGTTATAGCCAGGTTCCGGAATTCCCAGATCAAGGAGAGAATATTACAAGCAGCCAGGAAGAAACAATTTGAATACTGTGGAAACAAAATCAGGATAACCCAGGATCTGGCAGCTTCTACACTGAGGGGTTGAAGGGCTTGGAATATGATATTCTGGAGGTCAAAGGAGCTAGGATTAAAACCAAGAGTCACCTACCCAGCAAAACTGAGTATCATGTTTCAGGGAAAAATATGGTCATTCAGTGGAATAGAGGACTTTCAATCATTCTTGCAGAAAAAACCAGAGTTGAATAGAAAATTTGATATTCAGACACAAGAAGCAAGAGATGTGTGAGAAGGTAAACAGGGAAAAGAAAGCATAAGGAGCTTATCAAAGTTGAACTATTAACATTCCTACATGGAAAAAAATAATTATAATTTATGAAACTTTTCTCAGTAGTTGAAGGGAATAGAAATATGTTTACATGTATACATAGATAGAGGGCACCGGACCAATTTAACAGGAAGGGGTGATACTTAAAAGGTGAAATTAAGAGGTGAGAGAGGAATATAATGAGAGGCGATGGGGAAAGACAGAATGGGGTAAACTATCTCATATAGAAAAGGCAAGGGAAAATAGTTACAGTGGAGGGGAAGAATAGGAAGGCAAAAGGGAATGGGTAAACCTTATTCCCATTGAATTTGGCTTGAGGAGGGAATGAAATAAACACTAAGTAGGGTATCTCACCCTCCAGGACAGTAGGGGGGGGGATGAGAGGGGGGATAATGGAAGGGAGGGCAGGCTGGGGGGAGGGAAGTTGGAAGCACCCACTTTTGAAAAGGGACAGGATCAAAGTAGAGAATAGAAGAAGTGGGAGGTGGGATAGGAGGGAGGGAAATATAGTCAGTCTTTTACAATATATCTACTATGTTATTGTTTTGCATTAGCCACACATGTACAATCTATACTGAACTGCTTATCTTCCCAGTAAGGGTGGGTTTTTTTTTTTGCCCTCTGCTTCTAAAACATTCCCTTCCCAGGAAGGTAATGAATCTGGAATTCAATGTTTTAAAATCAAATATTTAAATATATATATATACTATTATCAATACTATTTTACATGTAATTGGGAAATAAGATACAGAGGCACTGGGGCATAGAGATCCACTGGAAAAGTTGAAAGGGGTTTGGGAAAATATATGGGAGAGACCAGATTGGAGGAGGGGATATCCTTTGGGACTGCTATTTCGGGGAGTTGGGTAGGGGAAAAATGGGGAGAAAATTTGCAACTCAAAATCTGGCAGAAATGAATGATGAAATCAGAAGTTAATAAAGCGTTTAAAAAAATTAAAAATTAAAAAATAAAAAATAGACTAACTCAAATGGCCAAAGAGGTTCAAAAAGGCAATGAGGAGAAGAATGCCTTAAAAAGCCAAATTTGCCAGATGGAAAAAGAATCTCAAAAGCTCACTGAAGAGATTCATTCCTTCAGAATTAAATTGGAGCAAATGGAAGCTACTGACTTTATGAGAAATCAAGATGCTGTTAAACAGATCCAAACAAATGAAAGAATAGAAGGCAATGTAAAATATCTCATTGGAAAAACCACTAACCTGGAAAATAGATCCAGGAGAGATAATTTAAAAATTATTGGACTACCTGAAAGCCATGATCAAAGTAAGAACCTAGAAATCATCCTCCAAGAAATTCTAAAGGAAAACTGCCTTGATATTTTAGAACCAGAGGGCAAAATTGAGGTTGAAAGAATCCACTGATCACCTCCTGAAAAAGATCCTAAAAAGAAAACTCCTAAGAATATTACAGCCAGATTCCAAAATTCCCAGATCAAGGAGAGAATATTATAACCCAGGATCTGGCAGCTTCTACACTGAGGGGTTGAAGTGCTTGGAATATGATATTCTGGAGGTCAAAGGAGCTGGGATTAAAACCAAGAATCACCTACCCAGCAAAACTGAGTATCATGTTTCAGGGGAAAATATGGTCATTCAGTGGAATAAAGGACTTTCAAGTATTCTTGATGAAAAAAACAGAGCTGAATAGAAAATTTGACATTCAGATACAAGAAGCAAGAGAAGCATAAGAAGGCAAACAGGAAAAAGAAATCATAAGAAACTTATTAAAGTTGAACTAGTTACATTCCTACATGGAAAAACGTTAATTGTAATTGTTGAAACTTTTCTCAGTATGAAAATAGTTGAAGGGAATACAAATATATATATATACATATATATATATGTCTATATAGGAGGGTATATGGGGGTATGGATACATATGTGAATGTGTGTATATATGTCTACAGGTATACATAGATAGAGGGCACAGGACCAATTTAATAGGAAGGGATGATACTTAAAAGGTGAAGTTAAGAGGTGAGAGAGGAATATAATGAGAGGAAATGGGGAGAGAGAGAGTGGGGTAAACTATCTCATATAGAAGAGGTAAGGGAAAATGGTTACAATGGAGGGGAAGAATAGGAAGGCAAAAGGGAATGGGTCAACCTTATTCTCATTGAATTTGGCTCAGGGAGGGAATGACATACACACAAAATAGGGTATCTCACTCTACAGGAGAGTGGGGGGGAAGGGGATGAGAGGGGGGATGATGGAAGGGAGGGCAGGCTGGGGGGGAAGGAAGTTGGAAGCACCCACTTTTGAAAAGGTACAGGATCAAAGTAGAGAATAGAACAAGTGGGAGGTGGGATAGGAGGGAGAGAAATATAGTCAGTCTTTTACAATATATCTACTGTGGTAATGTTTTGCATAGCTACACATGTACAAGCTATCTGAATTGCTTATCTTCCCAGTAAGTGTGGTTCACAAGGTAGGAAGGGAATGAATCTGGAATTTAAAGTTTTAAAATCAAATTTTAAAAATATATGTTATTATAAATACTATTTTACATGTAATTGGGAAATAACATATACAGGCACTGGGGCATAGAGATCCACCATGCCCTACTGGAAAAGTTGAAGGGGGTATGGGAGAAGATATGGAAGAGAGAAGATGGGAGGAGGGGATATCCTGTAGGACCGCTATTTTGGGGCTGTGGGTAGGGGAAAAACGGGGAGAAAATTTGTAACTCAAAATCTGGCGGAAATGAATGATGTAAAACAGAAGTTAATAAAGCATTTAAAAAAACAAAAAACAACAAACAAAAAAAAAACTAATTGGTGTTAAGTGTTAAAATGGAGCCTGGACCTTGGTAAGAGAAGGGGGTGCACAATTGGTGGGACATTGAGTTAATGACATTAAATTATTAAAAGCTCTAAACCCCTAGGACCCTGATGGAGAGCTCTCCTTGGCTATGGGAGGGAAAGCCCAGAGAATACTCTCTACATTGCAAGACTCTGCTAGGAAATTCTTCCTTTTCCCTCATCTTTCCTCTGTTAAAGTAGCTGTAAATAGCAACCTTTTCTGCTTTGGGCCAGAAACACTGAGGATCTTCCCCTCCCAGGATGATTCTTTTTTCCTCTTTACTAGGTAGTTGAGGCCATTCTTGGCCTCATTTCTCACCTAGCCTTAATCACTGAGTAGGTGGTTGCATCAGACAAACTGAGACCTGGGAAAGACCTTACCTTAGAAAGGTCAACGTCAGGGGGCAGCTAGGTGTCGCAGTGAGCAAAGCATTGGCCCTGAGTTCGATTCCAGCCTCAGACACTTAACACCCACACCCACACACCCACACCCAAACACACACCCACACGCACACACAAACTAGGCATGTAACCTTGGTCAAGTTACTTAACCCCAATTGCGCTCCAAAAGGCAAGAAAGCAAGCAAGCAAGAAAGTGAGCAAGCAAGCAAGAAAGAAAGAAAGAAAGTAAGAAAGAAAAAGAAGAAAGAAAGAAAAGGAAGAAAGGAAGGAAGGTCCCATTGCATTTGGGGCCATCTCCAGTAGCCCTGATCTATATTTTGCCTCTTGGCTCAGATGGCTTTGGAGGAGAAAGTGAGGCTGGTGACTTTGCACAGCCCTGCCTCACTTAAATCCACTTGCAAGTCATGGCATCACCTCCCTGACATCATGGTCTTCTTTGAGAACAAAGGACAAACAACAACAGCTGGTAATGCTGTCACCTTCATCAGAAACAGAGGTGGGGGAAGGGAATGGGAAAGGAGGCAAAACTAAAAAATTAGAGAAAAAAATGTTTTCTGGGATGCAGACTGAAACTAAGGGTTCTCATGAAGTTTCTCTATTGTGAGTAAGCATGCTGTGACAATGACATCTCTGTCCCCAGACAAATATCTCAATTCAACAATCATTTCTTTAACATCACTTTTTTTAGATAAGGATATGCAAAAATATGCACGACATGTACCCTGCAATTAATTCCAATCACTCCACTCTGCATCTGCTGCTGGGCCTTGAACAAGATGCTCCTCCTAGGATAAACTCATCGCTTCTGACCTTGTCACCATTCTGCTAACTCAGACCCTGATTGACACCACCTCCCTCAGCCTCCTCTCTCCTGTGATTAGAGGGCTGGAGGGTGACATACCCAACTCTTCCCAATGCTGGCATTTAGAGAGGGCAGAAGCCGACCTCTCAGATCATTGCACTTGGCATCTGCCTGGTTTTCAGAATGAGAATTCTCCCACTGATTCTCCTCTCCCTCTTTTCAAGCCTCCTTTTGTGTGCTGTCTGTTCCGGCTAGATTGTAATCTTCTTGAGTCTGGGACTGTCTTTATTTTCTTAGTTTTATCTCCATCTCTTATCACAGTGCCTGGAACTTAGTAGGTACTAAATAAATGTTTATTAAATTGAATAAATCCCAAAGGCTTGGCCAGGTGTGAAGAGAGAATCAACTTTGTCACTTTCTACTTGGGTGACCTTGGGCCTCAATCACTTAAACTTTTTGGGCCATCTTGTAAAATGAGGGACTTGGGTTCTCTTTCAGTTTTAAAGCTATGATCCTAAGTATGCAAATAACCACAGCCTGAAAAAGGGAATAAGAGATAAGAGCAAAAGAAAAGTAAGGATGGGGCAGCTAGTTGGCACAGTGAATAGAGCACTCCTGGAGTCAGGAGGACCTGAGTTAAAATCCTGCCTCAGACACTCAACACTTTCTAGTTGTGAACCTTGGGCAAGTCACTTAACCCCATTTGCTCTGCCCTCCCCCCTCCAAAAAAGCAAAAAAAAGAAAGAAAGAAAGGAAGGAAGAAAGAGAAGATAGAAAGAAAGAAAGAAAGAAAGAAAGAAAGAAAGAAAGAAAGAAAGA
>NW_027187374.1:5760723-5798147 GCF_028583685.1 Petaurus breviceps papuanus | reverse complement strand
AAAGAAAGAAAGAAAGAAAGAAAGAAAGAAAGAAAGAAAGAAAGAAAAGTCAGGGCAAAGTGCTATGAGACATGGAGAAATCATTTTAATTTTTTCCTGAGACAGGGGTAGGGAGTGAGAGTAGGTAGGGAAAGTGATCTAGAGAAGCTTTTTAGAGATATTGACTTCTGAGTTAGGTTTTGAAAGAAAAAGGAGTCTTTAGCAGATAGGGATGGGGCTCCTTTCCAGGTAGGGGAGAAGGTGTTAGCAATGTCAACAGAGACAAGAGAGGATAGAATGAGATAGGAGAAATGAGATAAGCAGGATGAGATAGTAGAAGGGAGAAAGGGAGAGAGGGTGAGAAAGAATGTGGAACTCAATTTTTAAAAAAGACCGAATATTAAAAAAAAACCTTTTTCATATGTAATTGAGAAAAATAAAATAAAAGAGGAGAAAAAAGGAAAGTACATTGAAATGAATCAATGCAGACTGAAATTCTTCTCTTTGTCAGTGTCTGAAATTCTACCAATTAGAGATTTTTTTTGAATAGGTACCCCAGATCTCTCACAGGAGCTGCCCATATTCCAACAGGCTCTTGAGGATCCAGCAAAACAAACCTTGGGGAGTACTTCCCCTCCCCAGTCCAGTCTTATTCCCTACTTCACACCAGGAGCACCCTACCACATGGATGCCAACTTCCTTTCTCCTCACATTGCTGTCTCAAATAACTTAATATTCTGATCCCCTCTAATGTAGGATCACAACTCCTTTTCAGTAGTCCTTGATTAGGAACACAGCTAGTCTCACCACTTAGATGAGCAGTGACTCACCAGCTACAATCCTTCCAGTAAGATGGTGGAATACTCAGTATTTCCATCTTACCTGATAGTGCTCCCTAAGTCTCAGTAGGCATTCCCATGTACATCCTGCTGATGTACTCTTCAGACACTTGGACTTGTATATCTGACCTCCTATTGCACCCTAAGAACTCTTGGGCTTTGTAATCTATTATGCTGCTGCATGCTAAGAACAACCAGGCTTTTCCATCTGCACTACAGCTGCACCCTCTTATATGTGTTGTTTCCCCTAAGAACAATCCAAGTTCTCTGAGAACAAGGTCTATCTTGATTTTTGTTTTCCAAGCGCAGCATAGTGTTTGGTACACAGTAAACACTTAATAAGTGCTTTTCCATTTCATTCTATATGGCCACCATTGTCAAACAAAGATGGCCACCTCTTAGTCCTGGAATGGTCTCCCGGAAGACTGATGATCAATCCTGAGGCATCTCTTCCTAGAAAAGAAATCTTGAATCCAAAGTCTCAGCCATTTGGCTAGAACTGTACCTCTGATTGATACTGAAGCTATGTTGAATTTTTTATAGCCTTTTTTAAAGTGCATAGCAAACATATGTCTTTCAAGTATAGAAAGGAATGGCTGTACCTAAAAAAAAAAAGGCATTCTCTTCCATCTACCTTTTACCTTCTACCACCACAGTCCTCTTCTTTGTCCAACTTCTCCTTGTCATTTTTCCCCCTAACCACAATTGCAGGTAGGTAGCCAAAAGATAAAATTAAAGCCTAGTCCTCCACCCCACAAATCCATGCATCAAAATAGAAGAGATATCAGGTAATCAGATACCTATATATATTAGGGAGATCTAAATCAGAGAAGGAAAAAAGTTTCCTGAAGACCTATAAATCTCTCCCCTTGTATCCACAGTAAGCAAGAAAATTTTCACAGGGTCATAAAAGCAAGAGATGGGAATGACCTGTGTCATCTTGCCTATAACTCAGCCAAGCTGGGAAAAAAAAACAAAAAACAAAACAGCTTTGAATTATGTGTTTCTGCCTTTGGTTTCTTTCAACTTGAGATGTTCATATTTATGTTTCATATACATATGTGTATGTGTATATGTAAATGTATTTATGTATGTGTATACGTATATATGTGTGTGTTTCATTTATCTATCTATATCCATCCATCCATCCATCCATCCATCCATCCATCCATCCATCCATCCATCCATCCATCCATCCATCTATCCATCTATCCGTCCATCTATCTGTCCATCTATCTGTCTATCTATCTATCTATCTATCTATCTATCTATCTATCTATCTATCTATCTATCTATCATCTATCTATCTATCTAATCTATCTATCTATCTATCTAGCTGATGGAGTGATTCAGAATAATGATTTCCATAGCCACATTAGCTTTGTACATAGGCATTACATTGAGAAAAACCTGACCCCTTTCTTTAGAGGTCAGACTCCCTCAGGATTGAAACTAGTCATTCTGAGCCCCCAGCTGGGGCCCCTACATCCCTGGTATTCCTGGGCTGTAATTTCTCTTATAATGCCTGTGTGCAAAGCCAATGCCACCATAGAAATCATTATTCTGAATCACTCTACTTCTGTGTATGCTGAAGCCTTCAGCTTTAAATGTCATATTACAAAAACTTGGGCAGGTTATGAAGCAAGTCTGTCTACTCACAAATCATCTGGAGAGAGTATTTGAAGTTCAATTCAAGTGTATTAGGAATGAGGAATAGTTCTGGAAGAAATAACTACCTTAGTCTATGGTAATATTCTGATTGATACCATATGTATGGAATATCCAAGTGGTGAAATAAATTACACCCAAGTTCTAGGAGCTGTGGATGTAGGAACATAGAAGTGTATACAAGTCAGGAGAATTTGGAGTCACTAATGGAACTTCATTTTCTCAGTTGACAACCTCCTCTGTTGGATGCTCTGAGTTGCATTCCTAAATGCAGCCACAATCAACATATGTGAAATGTTTACTATGTGCAGCATGCTGGGAAACTAAGGCAAAAACAACTCAATCCCAGTACTCCATAGCTTTCATTGTCCTGGGAGCAGGGTCCATACAACGAATAAACAGATAAGGATAACAGAAAGTAGGAAATGATGGAGATAAGGAAGTGTAAATATTTGCTGGTCTAGGAACACTAGGGCTCCCTTTCCCAGCTCACTATTACTGGGCTCAGACCTAAGCTGGAGTCTGGCCTCTAAAGAAAGGAGGTATCAGGCTTTTTTCTCATTGTCTTTGGTACATTAGGCTTCCAAGCCCAGAAGCATTCTAAGGACAGTCTCTTAAACAAAGTTTCAGTTTAACAATTCACGTCTAGGGTGTATCCCAAGAGGAATAACTGGGTCCTTTCACTCAGTATACAAATACACCAAATGTAGCAATAGGTTCCTTCTACCACAAAAGAAATGTCTAAAACACGAAAGACTCATTAGTACACAATGATCAGTGTTTAAGGCATGAAATAGTTATGTACAACTCTGATGTTATTATTCCAGGAAAGTGATTCTTGAAGCATGAAATACTTAAAGCGGCTGCTGAACAGGTATTTCCTTTTTACCTCAAGGTCTGCAGCTTCTAAAAGAAACTGGGACATGGCTTGAGCTCCTGCTCCTGCTGGTGCTCATATACTCCAAGAAGAGTGTTGAAAAAAAACAAAAACAATAACAAAAATACTCCAGTCACCTGGACTGCTCAGTAACTCCAGATTTCTCAGATTGATGTGGTAGGTGCCAAGGCTGGAAACATTCATCTCAGAATTACTGTTTGGTCACCTGTGTTTCATAGAAAACAACATAAAGCAGAAGAAGAAGCCAGAATCTTGGGATCCAGTTTCAGGCTTGACTAGGTCAGCTCACGCTATTGTTGCCATGTGTAAGCTGCTGGGAGAAAGGGAATAAGAAATCCCTCCCCTGCCCATAGGGAATCTATCAGAGAACTGTTAAGAGGCTGAAGCCATATGTTCAGAAGGAAGAACTGAGCAGAAGTCACTACCTTTAAAGTTTCCTGAGTGGATAACTCTTGCCATTATGTAGTTAATTTTCTTTGCTAGAGCACCCTGCCGTTCCAATTCCCTACTGGAATGGTGGCATCTCAGTGCCACTCAGATGCCTCATGCCCTTTATCAAAAGGTCAAAGAACATCTTTCTAGAAGTAGCCAGGGAAAAGGATCCTCACTTCTGGCTGGAAGCATCTTAGCCAGAACCCAGGTGTTCCCTGAAATGACCAGGGCATTGACCTATTTTCATGTATAATCAATCCATGGTATGGCCACTGTTAACAGAGGAGATACAAAGTCCTTTGGGAAATCTGAGGAGGGAGAGAGAAGATTTTTGGTTTAGGGAAATGAGAGAAAACTTTATAAGGTAACTGAGATAAGTCTTGAAGGAAGATAAATCTTCTGAAGGTGGAGATAAGGAATCCCTCCTATATGTCCACAAATACCAGGGATGGGCAATGTCTTATGGAATCCATGGAAGTAGGAGACAGAATATTGAGTTTAGGAAACAAATAGTAGTCCAATTTGGTTGGATCATAGCCTGTGTGAAGGGGAAAAATATAAAATAAAGCTGAAAAAGTAGTTTGGAATCAGATTATGGAAGATCACAAGAACTAGCCTAAGGAGTATATATTTTATCCCAGAGCCGATAGTGTACCACTGAAGATTCTCGAGGGGTTTGTGATGCTATCAGATGTATGACTTAGGGAGATCTTTTTTGAAGCATGACTAGTGTTTGGAAGGAAATGAAAGAATAGTTTGGAAAGACTAGTGACAAGGAGCCTGATTAAGAGACTATTGCTATAGCTTAGGTTTTGGATGAGGGTATGGTGGATTGAACTAGTGTGGTAGCCAACTAGGTAGCAAGTAGGGGAGAAATAGAAGAGACATTGTAGAGATAGAACAGGAAAGATTTGGTAACTGACTCAATATGAGTAAAGAGAAAGGTTGATTCCAAGATTGCAAACCTGAGTAACTAGAAAGATGGAGATGCCCTCAATTGAAGTAGGGAAATTTGGAGCAAGGATGGATTTAAAGAAGATAGCAAGCTCTTCTGGTTCCTTCTTTTGACTTTTAAAGGAAAAATTATCATTAAAGTAAGACAAGAAGTCATTGTTTGCTTGTTTGTTTTTAACAAAGAGAAAGCTCTGTAAGAAGTCAGAATAAGTGAAGCCTCCTATTACTATTCTATAACATTCTTTGCTAGGCTGTCCACCCATCATCCTTCATTCCTATCTCCTTTTCTGCTCATTGATTTTTTTTAGTTAGATCTTTTGAATAACTTCTTAGATGACATTCCTTTTTGTTAATGTATTGTCATTTATTTTTAACCATTGTTAAAATCTCTTTGGGGGAGCCTGTCATTTTGATTCTGGGGAGATTTCTCCATTTAGAGAAATGTAACATCACCAGAAAAGTACTTTCAATACTTTCATGGATCTATTCTATGGTCTCACCAATGAGTGTATTGACAGAGCTGCCTTGTAACTTTTGTTTATGTGTTCCTCTTCAACCCTCCATGGGGAACCCATCCAATGGGAAAAGGGTCTTCCTCTGAATTTCTGTGAGTGCCAGTGGAACATAGAGGCTATCTGTTGTCTCTCATTCTCTCTACATGACTGAAGCACTTCTTCTTCTAGGCAATATATCTTTTTGATGTTGTGTCTTATATTGATTCTGATGCATTATTCTTCATGGGTAATGTGGTAGCCTAATCACAGGTGTTATACATATCTCCAAAGCACTTTTGGTAACCTTCAACTGCATAATTTTCCAAATGCAATCCAAACTTTCACAATGCCAATCAAATCCATGGCTTCCTCTGTTGAGGGCCAGTCTCTGACCCAGTCCATACATGGGAACAATCTGGTCCAGGATTTCTCCTAAGCCAGCTCCCTGTGAAGGCTATATTATGTCTTAAGATTGGCTCACCATCTCTTCCTGACTTGCAGGAGTTCAGGACATGATAACTGAGCAATGACTCAGACATAGATGCATACAAGGGAACAAGGACATTAAAACATGGATGTACATAAGTGAATAAGGACATTAAAACATACAGATGTACATCAATGAAGAAGGACGTTAAGCATTTTCTCATGGGATTCTAAGAGATAATTGATTTACATTCATTATATAAACCCCACCCTCTGATCAATAAATCAGAACTGCTCTGACAGATCCTGCCTAGCTTGTGTCCATCATTCCACTTCTCGGTTTGGCCTGTGCCCATTTTGATGCAGGCATCATTCCTCCTCCTGTTCATTTCTGGGTCCATTTTACTGTCCAATTGATGAACCAAATTTATGAACTGTCTATCATAGTCTCAACAACAGTCATTCTTTATTCATGTGGTTTTTCCAGTGTGAATTATTGGACTTATTTTGCATGATTATAAATCATGGAGAAAAACATGGCAATGAAAGTCACAGCGTAGTGGCAAAAATAATGCTATTAAAGCAATAGAAAAGATAAGTGTAAGAGGAAGTTTATACTTCTTACAGCAAAAGAAGACCCCACTGATGTCCTTGTGTAGGTTTTGTATTGGTAGAAGCCTCACTAAGCTAAACCAGAGCAATATTTTTTAAATGAAATTGAATTCTTTGGCATGGGACCAGTTCAGCAATTTGATCTTATACAATAGATCTCATTCAGTGGTTCAGTATTTGGGTATTATACAAAATGTAAAGACAAATAAGAACATTCCAATGGATGGGCTTCAGGAGGAAGTCACAACATGTCTGAAACGGAGAGACCTTTTGTTAAATTTGTCCTTACATAAACAAACTCTTCCGCAAAATTCACTTTTGGCTACAATCCACCCCCTTGTACAAAGATTTTTGTTCCCTAGAATAGAGTGATAGGCCCCTAACAATAACATGTTGACATCTACAAAAGGAAAGCAGTGGAAACACAAGCAATAGTGTTTTTCCTATGCATATATCCCATCATTGTAGACTTGGGGATGTGTGTTGATTATGACACTGACATTCATCATAAAACAACACCCATCAGGAAAAAAATGCTTTAAAAGGAGGAAGAAGAATGTAGTTTTAAAAATAGCAAACTATTCTATCATTCCTGAAAGTCATAGACTGACAACATAGTCCAACTCAATTTGATTCCAGTAATGGTAATAAATACTTTTTTGGAATAACCAATTAATATACAAGAACTCTATATCAGTGATATCAAACTCAATTAGAAACAGGGGCAACTGACCACAAAAAAGGATCATCGCAGGGTGAATATTGACTTAGAAAACAACACATTTTCATATTTCTTTAAAAAATTAATTTGTTAATTTTGTTAAATATTTCCCAATCACATTTTATTCTGGTTCTGTCATACTCATTTGCAGCTGAGTATTTGACATCTCCTTTCTACATTATTCAAGCAGTGTTGTTACCAGGAAACAACAAAGGTGAGAAACTTTCCCATTCAAAGAGAAATGGCACAATGGGGAAACTGAGTTGAGAAGATCCTACCATTTCCTTCTTAAGTCTAATTTCTCAACTTTCCCGAGAACTTATCTTTACCTAAAACTGAATGGTCACTGAGGTGTTACGCATCACTCCTTGGAGACACCTGTCAGCATCTTTGCCTGCTTTGTGGATTCAGCAGCATAATCACTTTTACTTGTATTCAAACTGAGGTCAAATCAAATTTACAGTCCCAAGAGGTCATCTCTTCACATAACACATTCTTGAAAAACACTTGTTTTCCACATTAACACTAATAAAAGAAAATTTCCACTTGTAGTTTCATCCATGACAGTCATTGAAAATATCCATTTTTCTTTTTGAAAAGAATGTTCATTTTATTTTTAATTTATGGAATAAGACAAGCATTTCCATAATATAGTACAATGAAAAAGATGATTGTACATGAAACTGCAAATCTCATCCATTTTTTTTGTGCCCAATTAAGCTTACTGGTTTTTTTCCCTAAGAGTTTTCAGCTCTTTGCCTCTCTCCCTTGTTAAACATATTCCCATGTTAATAAAAGTGGAGGTATTTTATGATCACAAATATAAATGATCACATTCTGGAATTTAACCCCAAAATGAGCACTTGACCGTTTACAGACAAGTCACAGAGAGTTGCTCAAAACCAGAAAGACCCTAATTAGTAAAGTGGCTCTGAGGTTGCAGGAATTGTACATCAACCTCTCAATGGCTAAAGTCTTTTAAAATGAGGTCAGTGGATCCAAGGTTGAAAGTTATGACATTAAGTAACAGAGCTAGTCATCTAGAGTGCTAGGCATGTGCTTTTCACAGCAAACTTCAGAGCAATCTAGGCTTGGTAATTAAAGTTTTTAATTCTCTTGTTGTTCAATTGTTTCAGTCATGTCCAACTCTTCATGACCCCATTTGGGGTTTTCTTGGCAGAGATACTGGAGTGGCTTCTCATTTCCTTATTCAGCTTATTTTATAGAGGAGTAACTGAGGTAAACAGAAAAAACATACACAAAATTTAAAGGTGGTCTATATTTTCATTATTTTATCCTATTTCTCAGCACTATGTAACTAACAGATGAGAAAAGCAAGAGGCTTTGAAATAATTTACATATACACATGTTTATTAGATAAATAAAATTTTAAAGTTCAAAAGCCAGTTTTCCAATTTCTATAATTTATGGGTTTTTTGGTTATGAAAAATTTATGGAAGATTTCTTGTCCCATGCAAACATTCTTTTAGAAGCTGATTATTTTTTCTCCTATCAGAGAGCTGATGAGGTTATATAATCAGTATCAGGATGGGAACCAGAACTATGATTTCATTGGTATAGGGAACTCCCAGGTGAGTAAACTCCTTGTACAAAACCAACTGGCACCCTTTCTGCAACCTATGTGCCTACAAAGTCTCTCAGAGCAGAGAGAGATTATGACTTGCCTAGAGTAATACAACCAGCATTTATCAAGGGTAGGACTTGAACCCAGGCCTTCTTGGATTTGAAGCCAGAGTTGCTATCCACTGAGTCATGCTTGGAGGCTGGCCTATTCTCAGATTTCCTGCAGACTCTGGGACTTGCCAAGGTCTTTTGCACTTTTCCCCAAACCAAGTTAATTATTCACACATGGGGATTAGGATGACTTCTGTGAGATTCCACATAAAAAGCATTTGATGGCTCCCCAAACAGTTTCTTCAGCAGGAGGCTTTTCTAGACTTTAAGACAAAATTTCCAATTATAAATCACAGCCTAATACAGTTAAAACAATAAAATACCCTTTCAACTCTTGGTCCACTGAACAGAGTTATACATTGAAAATCTAAATGTTTTTCTTTTGCAAAGAACATAAATATAATCAGGGCAGCTTTTAACAAAACTCCTAGGCCTCACCAACTCTATCCTCAGGGTGGGGGAAGGAGTGGGAGGGACGGGAGAACAAGAGGAGCATACTTTTTGATCTGGATGTATTAACATAGAAACTTCATAAAATCTCGACTTTAATAATCCCAGGGGGCCGCATGTAGGAAGCCTCACTAGATTCTAGCATATGAAAACAGTCAAAATTCTTTCCCATCACAATTTGGAAATCCACATTAAAAAGATCATGCCTCACTCCTTTTAAGTCATGAATATAGTCCTTTTTAAAAATTTCCATGCAACAAATCTTGGGAATGAGAAGTCAAGAGGTCAAGTGAAAGAGACCTCATTTTTTTTGTTTGTTTCTTTCTGTCCCATCCATGATTAGACAAATCTGAGAAGAGAGGAAAGGCATTCTGATAAACTCGGAGAAGTATTATTCCTTTTTTTAAAATGACATTTTCTTATTTTTAATTTTTATTTCTTGATTTTTAAATTTTATTTTTAGGAGGCAACTAGGAATAAGTGACCTGCCCAGGGTCACACAGCTAATACGGGTTTGAGCTATGTATGATTTGAACTCAGATACTCCTTACTCCAGGACTAATGCTCTAGTCAATGTGCCACTTAGCTGCCCATTAAAGTAATTTTTAAATGAACCAGAAGCTATTCTTCTCTCTCTTTTACTTTGGAAGGGGGAAGGCAGGGCAATTGGGGTTAAGTGACTTACCCAAGGTTACACAGCTAGGAAGTGTAAAGTGTCCCAGTCTGGATTTGACCTCAGGTCCTCTTGACTCCAGGGCCAATGCTCTATTCACTGCACCACCTAGCTGCCCCTATTCTTCTCTTTTTATTAAATAAGCCCAAGTTTCTTCAGATGCAAAAAGATTCAGAAGCAAAATGAAAGCCCTCTTCTGAATTCACTGTCCCAACTTAAATTGCCCTTGCAGTCTAGGTTCCCAGAAGTCAGAGACTACTTCATCTCCCCTGATTCTAGGGGTAGAGTTGAGGGATTGAGTATTGTCCTTCAAAGGTCTCTATCCAATGTATTCTTGAAAATGGAGTACCAGTTGACATCAGTTAGTTTTTCCTGGAGGGTATTTAGCGAAAATGTGTAGCTAGAATGGTATTTACAAAACAACTCCCCAAGTCAGGGACATACTTTTGTCTCTGTACACATTTGGCCCCTGAGGATGGTGGGCTCAAATTTAGGACACTAATAAAGGATGCAGACATGTGAAGAATGCCTAGCACTGAGGAGTAGCTTGTGACTTCTGGCTCTACAAGTCCTTTTCTTTACTCAAGTCCCTGCTAAGTTTTGCAGGGGAGTATTTTGTGAGCAATGGACCAGTCATTTCCTTACTCAGCTGGGATGGCTCCTTGTAGGATGTGGTGTCTCAGCTATAGGTCAGTTTGCTGCTGGACTGTTAATCCAATCCAGATCACTAGGCTGCCATATTGGATCTTCACCAGTCTCAGCAGCCACTGTATAGGTTCAGTGGACTGATGAGACCTCCCTGTTGGAATTTCCAGACTCATTTATCACCTGAGCACACTCCCCTCAGAATGTCATTTATCAGCACTTAGCACAGTGCTTGGTTGTTGCTGTTCAGTCTTTTCAGTCATGTCTGACTCTTCGTGACATTATTTTGGGATTTTTTTTGAAGGGGGAAGGCAAGGCAATTGGGGTTAAGTGACTTGCCCAAGGTCACACAGCTAGTTAAGTGTCAAGTGTCTGAGGTGGGGTTTGAACTCAGGTGCTCCTGACTCCAGGGCCGGTGCTCTATTCGCTGTGCCACCTAGCCGCCCCTATTTTGGGATTTTCATGGCAGAGGTATTGGAATGGTTTGCCATATCCTTTTCCAGCTCATTTTACAGATGAGTAACTGGTACATGGTAATGATGGGGTACCTGGGGTCTAGGTCAATTTGTGAAACCAACTTGTGAAACCAGTCTGTGAAATTGTAACTGCAATTTGTATTGTAAAATTGTTATCTGTAAAATTCCTTTCCCAACCTCTGACTCTGCCCCTTCCCCCTATCCACACTAGGCCTAGGCAACACCTTGGGACTCCTTTGTTCTTACTTAATCCCTCATGTCTCCTCTGGCCTGGCCCAAATCTTATCTAAACTATCTATTCACATGCTCCTCTTGGTCAGCTCTGACCTTTGTCTATGCATTGAGGCCCCTCCCGTCAGGCCAGCCCTGACAATGGCAGCCCTACTCTTTAAAAGTAAAAGCATGTACCCCTCTCACTCGCAGGTCCCCTAAAGGACTCTTGCCCTCTTCTCATGGAAGTGTAGCAGGTCCCCTAAAGGACTCTTGCCCGCTTCTCATGGAAGTGTAACAATAAACTTCTACAACTCTCACTTCAATTAAGCCTGAGAACTTGAATTCTTTCCAGACGATATTGCAGGTTTTCTGGTCTTGGATAAGATCAAAATATCTGCTGAACCTTTTGGGATCCCATTTTTACCCCCCATCAGTAAGTGCTTAATAAATACTTGTTAACTCGATTTGACCTAAGATCAGCTAAGAATAAAGACAAAAGAAACAGAGGCTATGCAGTAGACAGACAAACCAATGCCCCTCCCCTACCTGGGAACTCAGAGCAACAGTTCTCGAATGGCTTACTGTTGGAAAGGCAAATGCACAAAGTACCAAGGAAGGGATGTTATCAATCATGCAAACTCATTTCCAGTTCTGTGCCTCCCGGTCATCTTTCTCTCTAGCTCCTGAGCTAACCAGAAAACTCCTTGTCACCACACAGTTCCAACATCCCTAGTTATTCATGGCTGGAAGTAGTTTCCCCAGCCTCCACATGCTGTACTGGAAGCAGATGGGGAACGTTGTTCATCCTCTGCATAACTCATCAAGAAGGGCAAGTCCAAGCACGCTCCAAGGACTGGGACATCGTAGGCAATGCCCCCAAACCTCGATACTTGGAAAACAAAGATCAGATAAGTCTGTGAGATAGCTTTGCAAAATGCTCTCCTTTAGCAGAGATGTGGCCATTGCTTTTTCTATTGCAGAAGAGTTAAACCTTTGGCCAAAGCCTGGGAGGTACTGGTTTTTCTCCCAGCCAAGTCTGCCTACAAGGCTCTTCTCCCTTTCCCCTCCTCCTCCCACAAATTCCCAGGCTCATGCTCTGCAGCAGGACTCCCTCCTGCTTCTCTAGACATTCATTGCTGATTCACCCCTAGTCTCAAAACCCTCTTATATTTGCATGTTGTTAGTCTCTGCTTGAAAGCAGACTCTTGGTCAGGTAAGTGGTCTCCATCCCCAACGTCCTTATGTTTTGCCCTACCTCTTTGTTCCAGACACGACACTAGCACCCCAGTTATCTGTAAAGTGATGGATGATGTGGATTTAAGCAATTGGAAAGAAGGAAGGAAAGAAGGGAGGGAGAGAGGGAGAGAAGGACGGAACTAAGGAAGGATGGAAGGAAGAGAGGGAGGGAGGGAGAAAGGGAGGAAGAAAGAAAGGGAGGGAAGGAAGGAAGGAAGGAAGGAAGGAAGGAAGGAAGGAAGGAAGGAAGGAAGGAAGGAAGGAAGGAAGGAAGGAAGGAAGGGAGGGAGAGAGAGAGAAAGGGAAGGAAGGAAACTATTTATTAGTATGGGGAACTCCTGTGGGAGGAAATTCTCTTTATCAAGGTAAGTAAGCACCTTCTCTGAAATTTAGAATCTAAGAGAATTGCCTAGATCCCTGAGAAGTGCCATACAGCTAGGCTGCATAAGAGGTGGAATTTGAATGCGGGTCCTTCTGAATTCAAGGCCAGCTCTCTGTTCACTATGCCACCAAATGTATAATGGTCAATTAGTAGCCATCAAAATTAGCCACAAAGAACTATTTGCCTGAATATTAACCTCTCAACTTGATTGTGGAGTGATTTCTTCCTCTAAATGAGAGCAGAGGACACAGACAGACAAGCTGAATTCTCAGCCATCATGGGGATGTGCATATTATCTTTCACTACCCAGGGATGCGGGGTTCTTCTCACTTATTTTTGCCCACCAGGGATGCGGCTTTTTATCTGGGAGTCTTTCTGTTTCTAATAACTTTGCCAAACATACACCACAGAAGATCCAAGTTCAAGGGTCATGAGGAACACTCAGGCAAAGTAGCAAAAAAATTTTTAGTTAAAGTAATAGAAAAGATAAGTGAGGGGAAGCTTATGCTTCTAGAAGGAGGGGATGACCATGATAACACCCTTGCAGAGTGGTAGGGTTGCATGGAGAGCTCCCGGCACAATGGAACTCGTCTGGGTAGGAGCCTCACTGAACTAGTTAAAAGCAATATTTTAAAAATGGATTTGAAGGCTTAAAATTTTTTTTTTCAAGGACCAGCTTGGGAATTGCACAAGACTCAACTAATGAGAGAAGACAAATAGGGAACTCTGTTGGCTGGGTTCAGCCTGAGGTCATGGACTGCCTCGAAAGCAAGAGAGACCTTTTGTTCACCTGCCTTTATATAAATAAACTCTCTTGCAAAATTCCCTATTGGCTATAGAGTGTCTTTAAGGTGGCATTTTACTCTATTGAATCAAATGCTTTTTTATAATCAACAAATATAATTGACACAGGAAAAATGAGCCCAGTAGGATCTTGAATTCTTAGCGCTTTTCAATCAATTGTGTAGAAAAAAAATGCTGCCTGCTGCAGAATATTATTTGTGAAAGCCTGCCCTTTTCTTTCCCATATTTCCATAATGAATGACCTTGATATGTGTTCAGAGCATTCTCATAAACGATTTCCTAGAGATGAGAAAGCGGGTATATTCTTCTGTAGTTATTGATGTCCTTTCAATTATTTTTTCCAGCAATAACATCACCCATGATTTTTTTCCCCAATTATTCAGTATATGCCTCACTTTCAAATCTGAATAATCAATGCCCTTAAAAGTATGTTGCCTCCTGTATGGACCATCACTGTGTGCCCTTTGTCTGCTCTGGCTACTCTTCTGAAATTTGTTTTCTTTTTGTGAATTTCTATGTCTTCCTGTAGGATGTTAGATATTGTTGATGTTAAAGTCCAAATATGATTCGGATAAATTTCCAGAAGAAAGGGATAATATTCCAACAATAATAACTAGATTCTGTGAAATGAGAATGTAACAACCCCAGGAAGGAAGGGAGGGAGGGAGAAAAGAGGAAGGGAGGGAGGAAGAAAAGCAGAGAGGAAGGAAGAGAGGAAGAGAGGGAGAGAGAGAGGAAGAAAAGAAAGAAACTAGTACTTTATGAATAAATTTCATTTGATCCTCACAACAACAATAGGAGGTAGATGCTATTATTACCCCTGTTTCATAGATTAAGAAATTGAAGCAAACAAAATCTAGGTGACTTTCCCAGGGTCTCACAGTTATTGAAAGTCTGAGGTTGGATTTGAACTCAGGTCTTCCTGACTACAGGCATGGGATTCTATCCACTGTGCCACCTAACTATCTCTAATAATTTCTCAAGTTAATTAGAAACTTACTAAAAACATTTTTAAGGAAATAAAGAGGGAAAATAGAACCCTGAAAGGAGAATTTGAAAAGATAAACATGAGGATAGAACGACAGAGGCAGAACAGAAGAGAGCTTAAGTTAATAAATATCAGAAAAAAAATTTCCTAATCATTCATGTCTCCATGCATAGATATAATGAATGTTTAATTGGATGAATAAAAGCCTAGTAAAACAGAAAAATAATGGAAATTTACCCATTCACATAACCTAAGGCTTTAATCTCTGCACCCAAGCCTATTTCATTCTGCCTAGATCCTCAAGCATGGACCACCCCTCGACAAAAATGTAGTAGCAATATTGGGAAATCCACTTGCTCCCTCACCACAAGAAACACCCTTATACCTTTCAATGTAGTTTGTTTTTACAACATTTATATTATATAAAATGCTCTCTGTTTCTGCTAATTTCATTCTTCATCAGTTTATGAAAGTCCTCAAAACTGTATACTCCTTACATGTATTACATTTTAGCATTCATTTTATGTGTTCTGCTGACTTCACTCTGCATCAGTTCATATATATCTTTTTGTGTCTTTCAAAAATCATCTAATCCTTCCTCTCTTACAATTCAACAGTATTCCACATTAGTATACCACCACTTATTCAGCTACTCCTCAGTTGATGGGAATCCCCTTAGTCTCCAGCTTTTTGTTTTTGTTTTTCACAATCCAAAAGAGTTCCTATAACCATCTTAATAGATCACTCAGGCAAGAAGTGGTCAGGCTCCCTTCACCTCTTTCATGAGTCCCTTTCAGGCTACTTGTGACAAGTTGCCCCTTACAGCACCATTTCTTAACCTATGGGTCGTGACCTGATATGGGGTTGCATAACTGAATGTGGGGGGGCTGCAAAAAATTTGACAACAGTAAAAGTCTCCTGAATGTGCCATGACCAAAAATCAATTGGAAATCAAATACGTAATAAATCCAAGGTGTTTCTGGTAGCGCTTGCCCATGTTGCATTGTGTGACTTCACTGAAGTCTTGGTTCGGAACACACAACATATTGTAATGGGAATGCAAATTTGGAAGATCTTCCCTGCCCCTAGGCTAAAATGCACCTGAAGCCTGGGGAGGGAGGCTTGTTTTTCAGTAGATACTTCTTGATTGGCCAGTGAGTCAATAAGGTTGTTACATTCTCTGAGCCAGGAGAAGGCTATATAAGCCCTGATGTGTAGCTTTGTTTTGGGACTCACTTTGAGAAGTGTTCTGTGATTTGATCTGAATTCTGGGAAGCCGTTGTTGAGAGTCCCCCGGCTTTGAAAAACCCAGATGCTGATTTGTTATGGATGTAATGGTTGGACAGTTTGGAAATCTGTCTACTTGATCTGTTTCTGTCTTGATAATTCTGCCTATATACTTTGAGGTTCCGGTTGCTGACCTTTTTCCCCTGAACAAGGTAAACGATATATGTCTGACTCATTAAAGTAAGCTTGTTAACCCATTTTGAGTTGCTTTCCTTTAACAAAGCAGATCCAAGAACCTGTGGTAGCTGCAAACCCTGAGGACGCTTGGGGTGCTTGCCGCTACACATATGCACTTTGCTCTCACAGGCCATCATACCTTAGTTAGGATTCAAGACTATTATGTGTTATGAATTGCAATGTTGGTTTTTTTTAAACCATATCTGCAAAGTTTTCTGCTCTTACAGAAGTATAGTAGTTTAGTTATGGAAAATAAGGACTTTTAATATTTTCCTAATGTCATTCCTTAGCATGTATCAAGTTAGTATATCTTTGGGTTGTATTATGTTAGAATGTTTGATTTTTAAAATTGCTGTTATCTCCTTTTACAGAAAAATAAGTGTTTAATTGCAGCAAATAAAGACAAAAGCCCTTTAATAATATTTCTCCACCATCACCACTGTATGTTTATGTAAGTGTGAACATAGATTTTAAAAATTAAGCACAAATAAATGTAATCTCATAAACTAAAGTTAGTATTTATTTGAGAAATTATTAGTAATATTTATTTATATTTTAGGACAAAAAATTTTTTCAGTTATGGATAAATGGCTAAATTTAGCAGAAGAGATAAAAATACTGATGACAATGTGGCAGAGTTTTTGCTACCAAGTTGTAGTACACCTAAGTTGATAAGAAAAATAAAAGAAATCAAATAATTTTTGCAAAATAGACTTACTTCTAATAATAATGATGGTGTGAAAAACCTCTTTGTTTAATTTGTAATGAAGTTTTGACTGAAGAGAACATGAAACCAGGCAGACTAAAATGACATCTAAATACCAAGCATGCAGTATACTGCAATAAACAAAGAGAATTTTTGGAACAAATTTTAGAATCTTCAAATAAAGAAAAATAATGTTTTGAGAAATGTGTTACTGTCAACAAAAAGTATTGACTTTCATCTTATGAAACTTCTTATTTAATAGCAAAAACTAAAAAGCCCTATGTGATAGATAGGAGAAGATCTGTTACCTGCTGCTATTAAAATGTCAGAAATAGCTTATGGGAAAAAGTATGGGGGAAGAAATTCGTAAAATTCCTTTATCAAATGATACTGTTTCCAAAAGAATTCCAAAAGAAATTCCAAAAAGAATTAGCAATGACCAATTCCAGCAGCTTATTACCAGGCTTAAGGGTAGCCTAAAGTTTATAATTCAGTCAGATGAAACCACTGATATTTCTAGCATGGCACAGTTGTTACTTTATGTAAGATATGTTTATGAAGGAAGCATACATGAGGGATTATTGTTTTGTTGCCCTTTGCAAGGGCACACAAGAGGGGAAGATATATATATATATATATATATATATATATATATATATAAATCAATGAATTTTTCACAAATAAAGGTTTACAGAGGAAAAATTGCATTGGAGTCTATACAGATGGTACTAAAGCAATGATGGGTGAGAATGTTGGATTTGTAGCAAAAGTTAAAGCTGGTGGCAATAAACATATCACTTTTCCTCATTGCATGATCCATTGGGAGGCACTCAGAACCAAAAAAAATTTATCACTAGAGTTAGATGTTGTGCTTCGTGATACTGTCAAAATCATTAGCTTCATTAAAAATCATGCTTTTAACAGTCATTTATTTTCAAACCTTTGAAAAGAGATGGACTCTGATTGGATAAGGTGCCTCTCAAGAGGGTGAAATTTAAACAGATTATTGAAATTGAAAGATGAAGTTGCTATATTTTTGATTGAGTAGAAATCCTATTTTGTTAATTTTTTTCATAATGATTTATGACTTTCAAAATTGTATTATTGGTTGGATATTTTCAAAATTTAAAATTTGTGATTTAAACATGTCACTTCAAGGAAAAACTATAACATATTCATATTAAAAGATAAAATTGAAAGTTTTACTAAAAAAGTTAAGATATAGAAGAATGGGGTGGGAAATGCTTCTTTAGAAATGTTTATAGCTACAGATGATTTTATAATTGAAAATAACCTTCCCAAGAATTAAATTGTAAGAGTTATAATTGATCATCTGAAGTGCCTGGAGACACATTTTTCATAAATATTTCCCTTCAAATTTTGATTCTAAAAAATTATACTCAATTAGAATAAAACGCGTCAGTCATCTCCCTTTAACAGTTCAAGAAGAATTTGCTAATTTATCAAGAAACACAGGTTTAAAAGCTGAGTTTCCAAAAAAAAAATCATTAAGTGAATTTCAATTTGGGATTAGGACAGAATTTCCAATAGTTTATGAAATGGTCCTAAACATACTTCTGCCATTTTGTACTATGTATTTATGTGAAGCCAGTGTTCTCAATATTGACAATTACAAAATCAAAGTATCGACCAACTCTGAAAAATATTGAAAGTACCAAATATTCTGTTAAGAATTAATTCTTTATAATAAAAATAAACAAGGACATCCATCTCATTAGTATGCAAATTTGCTTTCATCTTTATGATAAAATTATATGTATACCAAAGAACGGTTTTAAAATAAATTTCTTTATGATTTATTATCAGTAAATGTTTTATTTATATGCCTATTTTATATACCCATATACCTGGGGTCACATAACAATTTCTCAGGTGAAATGGGGTTGTCAGTGCCTTACAGTTCATTTCAAACTGATCTTATTTTATATAAAAAATCTTGGGAAAGGAAGGAAATAGTGAAATTTTCAATCTTGTGGGACAGCCCCAGGTTCCATTTCCACCTAATAAGAATGGCCTTCAAAACCAAATAGAGTTCATATAGAGCAGTTTCTGTCTAAAAAATATAAGGACAACACAATCATTTGTGCAGGGGTTTGGTTGTGTAAATAGTATTTCCCTGTGCAATCAAGAAAGTGCCATAGTCTTTTACAGCCTTGGAAATACATTTCTCACACAGTTTGTTCCAGAAAAGCCTACTGAACATTAATATTGCTTTTTTGGCTGAGTTTCAAGCCAAACATTACATGTGAATGGTAATAAGAGGATGAGGAGTGTGGCATTATCCTTTCTTTAGCAGACCAGAACAAAAAAACACTCTATTTCTTAGCGCCTCATGATAGCACCTATCTGAAGATGTCCCATTCTTGGGGACAGGAAAGGCTAAAGGTGACTTGACAAGGCGACTTCAGGCAAAGTTGTATCTAGAGGAAATTCTTGTTATTTGTCACATCCCTTTTTCCACTTTTTCAAGGTTTTTCTTCCTGGCAATAGTCATAGGTACCTAGTAGGCTCAAACTGGACTCTGTATTGAAAGAGATCCAATTAACCAATTCATAATCATTTGCTGGTGCCTTATGCTTCTTCTCTCCAAAGTATTTGCACTTTAAAGGAGGATACTTGAGAAGGTAATAAACAATTAATGGCAGCATTTCAGGTACTCAGGCATCCGAGCAGAAGAATTATTGCAAAGCAGGAAAGACCTTTCTAGAGGACCTTCAGGGTTGAGGAAGCTGCCACCTTGAAGTCACATGTGGCCTTCTAGGTCCTTGAGTATGACCTTTTAACTGAGTCCAAGTTTTGCAGAGCATATCCTTTTTATTAAGGGGATTGGTTCTGTGAAGTTTGAATTCAGTCAAGGGCTGCACTTGAGGACCCACAGGGCCACATGTGGCCTTGAGGCTGCAAGTTCCTTACCCCTGTCCTGGACCTACCTACTCCCTGTATTCATAAGGTTGGGTCATGCTGTTTGTTTTTGCTAAAGCCTTGATTAGAGTTTTGTGGTGAGGTGACCAGGGTTTGGTTTCTGGGAGCAGAATTTAGAGGTTGATAACAGTACTAAGGGAGGCAGTGTGGTTTGATGGATAGAGAGGTGGTCTTAAAGCCAGGAATGCCTGGATTCAAGTCCCACCTTTTGATACACACTGGCTGTCTATAGGCAAATTGTTCAACCTCTCAATGCCCTAGGCATCTCCCTGAGACTATAAATCATGGAGAAGGTGCCAATATGTTTGTAGAGGGAGCTTCCTCACCTGGGAGCTCCCCATAATGATGAGATCACAGGTCAAGTGACTATCCCAAACCCAAAGAGTACTTCTCATCCTACAGTAGCATAGAAACAAAGGAGTTTAGCATTCAGTTAATAAGAATAATTAGTTAAAAATGGAAGCCAGCTGATGTCAGGTGAGCTCTTTCTTCTCCCTACTTTATTCCTCCCCATCTTGTATGAAGGCAGCTGGGTGGTGCAGCAGACAGAGAGCTGAGCCTGGAGTCAGGAAGACTCATCTTCATGAGTTCAAATCTGGTCTCAGACATTTACTAAGCTGTGCGACCCTGGACAAGTCATTTAACCCAGTTTGTCTCAGTTTCCTCATCTGTAAAATGAGCCAGAGAAAGAAATGGCGAACCACTCCAGTATCTTTTCTAAGAAAACCCCAAATGGGATTGTGATGAGGAGTCAGACATGACTGAACAACAACAGCTCTGTGTTATGATGGTCACCCAAGAGCTTCCTCACCTTGATGTCCTGGGATCTCTGCCTCCTTTGCCTTGGTACAAAAATCTCTCTCCCCAGACTGAAAATGTGCTTTGAGATGCTTGTCCCAGGCCCAGAAATTTCTAGTTATGTTTCTAGCCCTGGTCCCCTAAGATACCAAATCAGGAGCATTCATTATTTCAGTGTTAGGCAGACAGTCATCTTATCTGTCATGTTACAAAGTGAAGGAAAAGCAGAGAGAGCTTCAGGGGCATTCAACTTAGTACCGAGCAGTGCTCACTTGTGTGAGGAGAATATTAGATGAAGCAGAAATTATTTCACCCTCAGGCAACCGTCTTGCTGGAGCAGATGAGTCCTGACTGCATGCCTAGGGTTACCAACCCTGGTGGAAACAGTTATTAAGATTTCTGTGACTCTGAAAAGGGGATGTGGCCTAAGTTTCTATACAGACAATCAAGTGTGTGTGTGTGTGTTAGAGAGAGAGACAGAGAGACAGAGAGAGAGAGAGAGAGAGAGAGAGAGAGAGAGAGAGAGAGAGAGAGAGAGAGAGAGAGAGCATATGTGTGTGTGTGCTTGTTTGTACTTCCAAAAACCTTTCTTTGGGAACATGGACCTCTGGATCCATGCTAAATGAAAATAGATAGAAGGGAACAGAGAAACTCAGGCACTCTCTTTACAGCTGGTGAAAAACATTTTTTTCCTTGACAATAATAGATCTGGTATTTTCAACCTGCACAGCAAATGAATATGATTCTATGTGTAGGGCCTCTCTTGCTCTTACTTCCTTCCCCAGAGGCATTAATTTTTTCCCTCTCTGTCTCATTTCCATTTGACCTGTCTTCACGCTGGCAGGTCAAGGTTTCCCCAGAGGAAGGCGGCTGCTGCAATTCACTACTCTTGGGGTCCTAGGGTTAACCTTTGTGGGCGACTATTCCTATTAAAACTGTAGGTCATGAACCCCTGATGCTGTATTTCCCATTAATAAATCAGCCACTAACACTCAATTAACCTTAACCAAAACATTTAGTGCAATACAAAGCAAACACACAATATTTATATACATTCCACCCATTAAACTATTCCACCAATGCACATAGTTAGTAGGAAAGCACATTCTTAAAGTGAAAGGAATACATATGGCCAGGACAAATCATAGCTCTAGAACTATAATTTTTGCTACGCTTCTATCTCAGGAAGTGTCCATCAAAGTTCCTTGAAATACTAGCTTCTGGGTAAACAAATGCCTCTGCTACTGTTAAACTGAGCTTATCCATACTCTGGTAGACTAAGACCTCCCTGAACGTGGCATCTCTGCAATTCAGAAGGATGACATTCACTGGCATTGGATGAATCCATGAAAGACCTCTTATAGAAGGTGGAATTTGATCTGAGTAATGAGGTAAGCCAGAGAAACCAGCAGGTGGCGGAAAGAAAAGAGAACATTCTAGGCATGGGGTTCATGCAGCCAGTGATAAGGCCCAGATTCAGAAGGTGGAGTGTTGTGTGCAAAGAACATCTAAAATGTTTCTAGCAGCTCTCTCTCTTCTTTGGTGGTGGCAAAGAACT
The DNA here is from genome assembly GCF_028583685.1 of Petaurus breviceps papuanus. Lineage (NCBI taxonomy): Eukaryota > Metazoa > Chordata > Mammalia > Diprotodontia > Petauridae > Petaurus > Petaurus breviceps. The sequence goes on along the minus strand of NW_027187374.1, from coordinate 5,776,093 downwards.
GAAAATTGCAGGGATGCCATCATTTGGGGAATGTCTGAACAAGTTGTGGTACATGATTGTGTTGGAATGCTACTGTGCTATAAGAAATGATGAGCTCAAAGATCTTAGAAAAACATAGAAAGACTTGCATGAAATAATGATGAGTAAAATGAGCAGAACCAAGAGAACATTGTATACAGTAACAGCAGTCCTGTTTTAAGATTGACTTTGAATGAAATAAGTTATTTTGATTATTATATATTATTATACCCAATTAACTATAAAAGACATATGAATAAAGATGCTATCTACAACCAGAGGAAGAACTGATAAGCATCAGTATGTATAGAACAATATGACATATATACACACATATACAATGTATACATAGACATATACACATAAAAATACACATATACACATACACACATATATACACATACCTATTTGTGTCTAGGAGGGAGAGGGAGAAAAAAAGAAATTTGCATGATAATTTTGTTGTATATTTGAAAGGAAAAACAGGGGGCAGCCAGGTAGCACAGCAAGTAAGAGCACCGGCTCCAGTGTTGAGAAGACCTGGAGTTCGAATCCCGGGTTCAGACACTTAGCACCCACCCAGAAACACCTGGCCGTGTAACCTTGAGCAAGTTACTTAACCCCAATTGCTTAGGGGCGGCCAGGTGGCTCAGCGAGTAAAAGTACCAGCTCCAGTGTTGGGACGACCTGGAGATCGAATCCCGGGCTCAGACACTCAGCACCACACCCAGAAATAACTGGCCGTGTAACCTTGAGCAAGTTACTTAACCCTGATTGCTTAAAAAAAAAAAAAAAGGAAAAGCAAGTATTAATGCAGTAAAGAAAGCATGTAAGTAAATTCAGGCAAGTAAACATGCAGTTTCATGTGTAATCATCTTTTTTATTATACTATGTTATGGAAATGCTTTTTTATTCCATAAATTAAAAATAAAAATGCACATATAACAAAGAAGGTAGGATGGCTATTTGTAGCATATGTGGAAGTATTATTGTCAATTCTTTGTTTTAAATGGGACCAATGACATGGAGAGGTGATGTCTTGACTCGAGTGTGAATTGCATTTAAGAGAGTCAGAGCTGTGCAAAGTCATCAGCCTCGCTCTCTCTTCCAGAGTCATTGAAGTCCAGCGGCAGAACAGAAGTCAGGATGACCTGGGCTACAGTGGATGGCATTGGAATCTTCCCTATTTGACCAGGCTCTGAGAACTCCACAGTGTTCTTCATGAACTTCAGCTGCTCTCTTGGTCTTTGGAACAAATTGTTCTCATCTACCTATTTTTGGGGGAGGGAGGAAGCCTTCACTTGTTTGGGGGTATACATCTCCCAGTGGGTTTGAGACCTGTTGGTTATCCTCAATCTGGTTTGGTCTGTCTGCCAAGATGCCTTCACTGGGGTGTGACTGCAGAGCACACTACAGCTTCTTGGAGTCCCAGGTGAGAGTTGGGTGAAGGTGGACAACAAAGGTGGATGAGTAGCCTTGCAAAAGGGCTTGGCAAACCTATACACTAGAGGTGTTCATCTGTTCATCCTCCTTGAATACCTCATACACCCTTGTGGAGATATATAAAAGACCTGAAGGGACAGGTTGTAAAGGGCTTCAAATCTCGAACAGAAGATCCTTATATCTGATTTTGAAGGAAATAGGAAACCACTGGTTGTTTGTTGTCCTTCATTCTCTAAAAGGACAAAAATGATATCACTATGCCAGAGTCAATTTCAATGTGTCTGACAGGCTGATCAGACCAATATGTGCTCGGAATGCTCTTTCACAGATCGGTCACAAATACTCTGTGGGAATGTTTGGGGTGGATTCTTCAAATTTGCACATCCTACGTTTCCTTTGAGCTATCTCAATTCTGCTTTGCTCATAGAGCACAGCCCTTTTTCTGATATGGGCACACCAAGCTGAGTGGTCCTGTGCCAGTGTCTCCCATGTCTCACAAGCAATTCCAAAGCTCTTAAGAGAGACCTTGCAAGTGTCCTTGTATTGCTTCTTCTGACCATCATTTGAATGCTTGCCATGTGTGAGTTCTCCATAAAATCATCTTCTTGGCAAGTGTACATTTTGCGTTCGAACAATGTGGCCAGCCCATCAGAGTTGCACTCTGTGAAGCAGAGATTGAATGCTTGGCAGTTTAGTTCTAGTAAGGACCTCAGTGTATGGTACCTTATCCTGCCAGGTGATCTTCAGAATCTTCCTAAAATAATTCAAATGGAAGCGATTCAGTTTCCTGGCATGGCGCTGGTAGATTGTCCATGTTTCACAGGCATACAACAATGAGGTCAGCACCATGGCTTTGTAGACTTTCAGTTTGGCTGTCAGTTTAATACCTCTTCTCTCCCATACTTTCCTTTGGAGCCTCCCAAACACTGAGCTAGCTCTGGCAATGCATGCGTTAACCTCATTATTAATGTATACATCCCTGGTAAGTACACTGACAAGGTAAGTGAACTTAGTCACAGCATTCAAAACTTCTCCTTTTGCTGTAACTGATGGTTCTACATGTGGATGGTGTGGTGGCGGCTGGTGGAACAATTTCTTGGTGTTAATTGTTAGGTCAAAATTAACACAAGCAGCAGAGAATTGATCCATACTTTGCTACATCTCAGCTTTAGAGGCTACATTGAGTGCAAAATCATCTGCAAACAGAAAATCATGCACCAACACTCCTTCCCTTTGGTCTTAGAAGGAAATAGGAAACCACTAAAGATAATTGCATAGGTCATCAAGGGGGGCTAGTCAGACCTTCAGTTTAGGAAGATCAACAATGGACCAGAGTGGGAAGAGATTTGAAGCAAGGAAATTGACAAGATTGGAGGTTGCTTGTCTATAAGTGGTAGTTGATCATAGTTCGTCTTGGACCAAGACAAGACTTGGACAAGACCAAGATCCTTGGTCATGCTGGAAATAGTCAGCTCCTTCTCTAAAAAAGATGCTATGAAACATTTTTTAAAGAAATAGAGAAAGATAAAGTATTGGAGAGGAATTAATTGCTCATGGTTAGGTTGTATCAATATAATAAAAATGACAGTAGCACCTAAATTAACTTTTATATTCAGTGCCATACCTATCCAACTACCAAACAGAATTAGACAAATTAATACCAAAATTCGACTGGAGGAACAAAAGGTCAAGAATTTCAAGCTAAATTGTGAAAAAAAAAAGAGATTTGCCAAATCTCATATCAATCTGATACTGGTTAAAAGTGTTTTTAAAAGCCAGTTAAACAACAAAACCCAGAAGCAATTAAACATAGTAGCATTGTGTTCATTAAATCTAAGGACACCAACTACTAGGATAAAGACTTTCTGCTTGACAAATAGTGCTGGGAAAACTGGAAAGCAGTCTGGCACAAATTAGGTTGAGATGGGGCAGGGTGGGAGAGGAGTGGATATTGATGCAGTCAAAGAGAGAGAGGACAAAGAGAAAGAAGAGGCTGGAAGACTTCTGTTCCAAAACAGCAGGCATCTCTCTCTAGCGTCCTGATCTTGGCAACACCTGGAAGAAACATGTACAAGAAAGTGATATTCTCTCACCTTAGATGAATCATGCATACCCGTATGCCTTTCTTTTCTTTTCCTCCAGTTCCTACTAGAATGTGGGAAAAGTTTGATTGAGTCATACCTATAAAAATGTTTTGATGTCTATGAGTACCATTTAAATAGAAATTATCCTACATGATCAATGCCTAAAAATTAATCTTTGAATGACTAATCTAGACCAATGCTATGTAGGCAACACCAATAAGATAATACTGGAAATGAGTGATAGAGGAGGAAGTGAACAATCGGATGAAACATCCAAATGGAATCCAAAATGGAATCATTTGTTCTACCAAAAATGAAAAAAATAAATCAAAATGGAAATCCTAGTCTTCCTTTCTGTTTCACTTTCTTTCTTGTCCCTCTTGTTCAGTGAGATTTGTTTAAACATGTTATATTTTGTACTTTTTATCTTTAGAGGAATTTTGCTACTAGTTCTATAGACCTCAAGTGACTGGTTTTCCTCTCTTAGACCAAGCATCTCTTCTGTTCCTTTGCCTTTTCTGGTCAGACATAATGACAGTAAGCATCTAGAAGAATATACTACCTCTGGGGCAGCTAGGTGGCACAGTGAATAGAGCACTAGCCCTGAAATCAGGAAGACCTGAATTCAAATCCAGCCTCAGACACTTGACACACTAGCTGTGTGACCTTGGGCAAGTCACTTAACCCCAATTGCCCTGCCTTCCCCCCTCCAACCAAAAAAAAAAATACAACAAAAAAAGAATATGCCACCCCTTCTTTTCCTAGCCAAGGAGCACAAGATTCACTCAAGCATTTTCAGTAACTTAAGTTTGGTTTTAAGTATATATCCTTTATATATCAATGAAAAAGAAGGTTTAATTTTTTTAAAAAAAGTGATCTACACATAACTTTAGCCTAAAGTAAGATACATATGTTGGCATTGGGAGGACCAGCTAATTATATAGAAATACTTTTATTGTAAACTAAAAATTAGGACAACCTGTCATCCTGTTGAGCATTTATTTAAGGCAGAATAGTCAGAAAATATTGGATAGAATTCTATTTATATCCAGTTCAATATGGGGTTGAGTTTGGGGACTGAGAGCGGATTAAATATTACCTCCTGTGTAATCTTTTAAATAAAGAAAAATTCACCCTAACATTCTAGCTATCTCTCCCTTGACCCTGATTCTTAGGACCTTTGTTAGTGTACCTAGAGTATAGGTAAAGGAAATAAAAGTTCTTCAAGTGCATTCAGTGTCAACAGATCTCATAAAAGCTTTGCCAAAGGAGATTTATCATTGACTACAATGACTTCTTTTGGATTATCTATGGATTTCTGTTTTTCTCTAGTAAAGTGTGTGCTGTCAATGTAGATATGTATGCCTATATGGGTTGGCTAAACGCATAGACATGCAGTTTGAGGACAGGCATAGATAGATCTCTAGAAGTTTGTCTATTTCTCTCCAAAGGAAATTGAAATTCTTGCCATGAGAGGAGGAAAAGGACCTCAAGGCTGGTTCTCTATTTTCCAGTCTCTGAGAGGATGGTACCAGACTGGATTTATATCTATCATTCCCCTTTCACCTCCCAAATATTTCTGGATGCTATCACTTAAAGGGAGAAGATTATACCCATTGACTCGACCTCTTCTAACTTACTACTGGCTGCACAAAAGATCATCACCAGTAGTGAATAGCCTGTAAACCTATTCACTCAAGCAAATAGTAAACAGAAATAGGAGATGTTTATGAATTGGAATATGCCAGAAAATACATAAGAGTGATTCAGCTCTTTAGAAGGTAGTGATTTCAATTTAGCTCAAACCAAATAAAAGAAACCCTAATCTCATGCAAGGGAAAATTACCTGAAGTTTTAAGGGAGGCAAATTGGAAACATGGGACAAATGGGAGATACAACTTCTTCTACATTTCTGTAACTTGTCCTGAAGATTGTCTGGAACTATACATGTCCTTACTTGAAGGAGGAATATCTCTCCTACCCAAAGTTCTCACAGTGCTACCCTTCAGATTGGTAAGTTTTCTTTAAATATTTGAATGGTTATATGCCAAAGGGATCAGACTTATTCTTATTATCTCCAGGGGTTAGAACTAGTAGTAATATTGAAAAGTCAATTTATGCTTGATAAAAGAAAGACCTTCCTAACAATTAGAATTGTCCAGAGATGGAATGGAACAGGCCCAGGTGGAATGGAGTTGAGCTCTTCAGGTGGGTTGATTTAAAAGGCATTCAGGTTTCAGATAAGGGTTGGAATACATTTTTTTTTAGAGTCAAGGATACTCATCTATCCTCTCACAGTTTTTTGGTTTTCTTTTATGTGCTCTCTTTGACTGTTAGAATGTAAGTTCCTTGAGGGCAGGAACCATATTTCTTTCTACCTGTGTTTGTAATATCAGCATTTTGCACAGTTCCTGGTTTATTGACTAACAATAATTATATGATTTAGGTGAACCTGATAATTCTTCTAGCTCCTTATTAAACCACAAATATGCTCCAAATAGGTAATGTCTGTGTGGAGACTTCCTGATGGCTAGGTAAAAGAAAGTATGAGAATGTGCTATGGTAAAATGTCCTCTGGACTTGGATTCTGGAGATTTGAGTTTTAATGATACTACTTCCACTTACTAGATGTGAGACTCAGGGGAAGTTTTACCTTTCCTGAACTGACTATAATTGTCTGTAAAAAGGAAGGGTTGGACCAGATCACAGGTTTAGAACTGGAATTGACCTTGGAGATAATCCAGTCCAATCCCTTCAGTTTTGCAGAACTGAGAGTCAGTGAAATTAAGTGATTTTTCAAAGATAGCAGTCCCATCCACCAACTCTTTCACTACTTGGTAATAGAGTTTATTTGGCTCTAGTGAGTTGGACTTGTGGACTGACTGGATTAAATCAACAATATTATTCAGAGGGGTCACTTTTTAGACTTCAGGTGAAGCATATACAATAATAGTGACTTTGTATGTCATTCATTAATTAGAAAGTTCTAGACATTAACATTTCTGATGTATTTCAGTATAAATTTCTGACCAAGCTTCAGAAGACCATGAAAAGAGTGACAAGTATTTTGGAAAACATTTTTTATTTGAAATGTATTCATTCATCTTCTATTCCCATGCAGGAAAGATTTTGAGCCAAGAAAGACCAGAAGGTAGACAGTGACTCTTGTGTGATTCTGTTTCCAAGATTGATCTTTCTACTCCCACTTAGTAAAAGGTTCTGTGAATCCTCCTAAATTCCAAGCTCTCAGAAAATTATCTGTAATCCAAAGACTTAGATCTATACTTGTTTACCTGTGTGACCTCTGGCCAGTTATTTCACTTCTCCATTTTCTCATCTTTAAAAAGAGAGGAGTGGACTAGGGGATGTTTAAGGCCGTTTCCAATTTCAAATCCTGTGACTGGCTGGTATGTGTTCCCAGGCTTTGCATTGTACTGGTTGCTGCTTGGAGGCCCCTGAAGATTAGATTTCAAGTCTGGATCACAAGCATCTGACTTCAGTAGACAGGGAGTGAGACAGAATCTCTACCATCTGTGGAGTCTGTACATGGAGGATTTGAAAACGTTCAGTGACACTGCAATTTTTTGGCATTTTAACATCCCCCCCCCCCCCCAGCCCAGGAAATCACAGGAGAAGGGAAGCTACAGCTAATAAAGAAAACTGTGATGACAAAAAGCAAACTAATCACTTAGGAGGGTCTATTGAACAGTTTTAGAAAAATCTAATCTAAAAAGTAAATATTCAAAGGCACAAAAAAGGAATGAATATAATTATGATTGAAACAAAATTTTGTTTAAAATTTTGCTTGAAATATGCAGATTGCAATTTTAACAAAATTACCAAAAATTCTATTTATTTCCCTATCTCTTTCTTATCTTTTTGTTCTGTTTTATGGATTTTGTGGCTGTCATCATCTTCATCAATGCCATCATCATTATTAAATTATTATCAATAACTCAATAAGAAGAACACATCTAAAACAATTAGCTCCTATCCAAAACCAGTCAGAATGTATATTTTTAGAAATGTAAAATGGACCATGACATATTTGGAAATTATTCTAACAAAAGCCTATTAATATTAATGAAACATGGGGAACATCATTCTTAGATAACTATAAAGGGGTTAATACTTCCTTTCCAAAAAGGAAGAAGAGACATTATTAGAGCACGTGAGAAATAGGTTAAAAACCTGTAGAAATAGTTTTAGGAAAAACAGCCTGGAAATAAGCAGTTAAGGTCACTACAATGAGAAATTGTAAAGATTTAAAATAAGTACATACCTCTGGATTTCTTAAATGTAACGAAACTCTAGATTCAATCTGTGAAATAACTAAAATGCAAAGGTGGAATCAAAACACCCTCCATAGATGACATCTGCATGAACTCATCCAACTATACATTGACAAAGAAGTATTGAATAAATACTTCTAAATATATAAGTTCTATATAAAAACATATAAATTTATGTTTGGACATGGAGGCATTTATGTTGACAATTCAGAATCAAATCACTACCATCAGAAATTGCAAAGGGGTTGCTAATCCTTCTTTTTCTCCTTCTTATCTTCCTACTTCTTATCCCTCTCTTCCTTCTCCTCCTCCTCCTACTTCTCCTTCTTCTCTTCTCTCTCTCCTGCCTTCTTTCTCTCCCCCCTGCACTTTTGCTTCCTCTTCTTTTCCCTTTCCTCACTTCCTCTATTTTCCTTTCTCCTTACCTTCTCTTTTCCTTTTCACATTCCTTCCTCCCTCCACTTTCCCTTCCTCAATCTCTTCTTCTTTCACTGTTCTTTTTTTATCTTCCTCCTCCTCTTTCCCTCCTCTTCCTCCTCCTCCATCACTACCACCACAACCACCATCACCACCACCACCACTACCACCACCACTACCACACCACCACCACCACCATGATTACTACTACCATTACTACATCAACAACAATGACAACAACAACAAAAAAAATCTATCGGGCTATTTTTTTCTCTCTCCCACCATGTGTTAGTGGTAGAGCCATAAAGTACATAGCTTTCCCCACCCATGTTATTTCCTGGATTTGGAAAAAGTGAATTCTGGATAATTTAAACTGTTTTGTCTAGTTACTCCCATAAAGGACACCTGAGTATTTAAAATGAAATTGGAGCATTTTGTCAAATTTCCAGGCCCATGAAATATACTTACTTGGGTAAGAGATATACCTTATCAGTGCCCAGGGAAAAGAGGTCATTAGTCAGTCATGTCCCATCTGGTGTTGTTGACAGAGAGCTGCTTGAAGATGGTAACTTTAATTACCATTGATATAGTACTCTAAGTTCTGCAAAGCTCTTTACCTATGTTATCTCATCTGATCCTCACAAAAATCCTGTGAGGTAGGTGTTATTATTATACTCATTTTACATTTGAGGAAACTGAGGCAAACATAGGTTAAGTGACTTGCCTAGGATCACACAGCTAATAAAGGCTTGAGGTTGGATTTGAACTGAGAACTTCTTGACTCCAATTTCAGCACTCTACTATACTATACATGTATCTACTATACATACTATATACTGTTATTTTTCCTGAATTCTGGTTGAATTTCCATGAGAGATCAAATTAATAAGCATTTATTAAGTGCCTTCTATGTGCCAGCACTGTGATAAGTACTGGGGTTACAAAAAAAGTCCAAAATAAGTTCCTGTTGTCAAGAAATTCACAATTTAATGGAGGAAACAACATACAAACTACCATGTTCAAATAAGATTTATACAGGATAGGGGTGTCTAGGTGGTGCAGTGCACCAGCCCTGGAGTCAGGAGGACCTGAGTTCAAATCCAACCTCACACACTTAACACAAAAACTAGCCAGTGTGACCTTGGGTGAGTCACTTATTTTGTTTGGACAAATTGAGTCACAAATTGCCCTCCAAAGAGCAAAAAAAAAAGATTTATACAGGAGAATTTTTAAATAATAGAGGGAAGACATTAGCATTAGGGGGACCTGGAAGAGGCTTCTTATAGGTGAGATTTAATTTGAGATTTGAAGGAAACCAGGAAAGTAAAGATGGGAGGAAGGGAGGAAAGAGAGAAATAAAGAGGGAGAGAATTCCAGGCATGGAGGATAGCAGGTGAAAATGCTTGGTGTTAGGAAATGGAACTTTTTATGAGAGGGATACCCAGGAGGCCAAAGTCATTGGCTTCAGTGGGAACTGGAATGAAAGGGATAGAGTTTGAAGTAGAGGCCCTTTTTTGTCACTGAGTTTCCATTTCATACAATTTTATATATTTTATCTTCCATATAGCAAAAGAACCATGACAATGAAGGATTTGATGATGGATAGCTCCTTCTTGGAAACTGTGAAGAAAAACAAAAGTGACATTAGATGTGACCCCAGACCCACAACTTGGGTGCTCTGGAAATCTATAAGATGAACCATATGCTAAAGAGGAGTCAGGAGAGAATACAGATAAGATCAACAAATTAAAAATTACTGGCAATAAAAACAGTAGGTTTGATTATACAAAGATGAAAATTTTGCCTATTAAAAACAATATCTAAAATTATTAGTAAAGAAACAGATTGGGAAAGTTATTTGCAGAAAATATCTGATAAAAATCTGACATTCAAAATTTGAGAGAAATGATTATGCATAAATCTGGTAATTTTCCACTCCCAGTGAAATAATCATGAAAGGAAATAAGCAATTTTTAAAGGAGGAAAAAAAGACTATTAGTAAGAGCATGAAAAGATAATCACATTCTCTATTAATCAGAGAAATGCAAATCAAAACCATCTTAAGATGCCATCTTATAATCTTTTAAATTAACATAATAAATGAAAAATAAAAATAAAAAGAATGCTTACATAAAAAGATGCATAAAAACTCTTTGAGAAAATACAAATTTAATTTGCTTCTTAAAAAAAATTAGTAAAAAATAGAAATAAAAGGGATCTTTCCCTAAAGGGGTAAAAACCATTTATTTAAAAATAAGAGCTAGCATTACTTATAATGGCCAAACCCTGGGGATTTCCTTGCTAAGATCAGGGATGAAGCAAGGATTTACACTATTCCTTTTATTATTTGACACAGTACTAGAAATTCTAGCTATAGCAATTATATCAGAAAAAGAAGTTAAGGGAGTAAACACTGGCAAAAAGGAAAGCAAAAATCTGTAGCTCTGAATATGAAAGTTCACTTAAGTGAACCCAAGAGAATTACCTAAAAATCAGGAAAAGAAATAGCTTCAGCAAAGGAGCAGATTCAAAATAACTCTTGCAGAAATCACAACAGTTCTACATATTTTTAAACACAAGTCAAGAAGAAAAATAGAAAAAATAAATTCCATTTGAAATAACTACAAAACATGTAAATATAATCTACCAACACAACATGATATAGAAATACAACTATACACAGTGTTTACACAAACTTACTAGATGGGTGACCATGGCAAGTCACTTCACCTTGTTTGCCTCAGCTTCCTCATCTGTAAAATGAGCTGAAGAAGAAAACAGCAAAGCCTTCCAGTATCTATGCCAAGAAAATCCCAAATGGAGTCACAAAGAGTTGGACAAGATTGAAAAACGACTGAACGACAACAAAAATAATCGGAGAGATATTCAGTGGTCATTTCTGTGAAATGACAATAATATTAAACTCCTATATGTAGGAAATAAAACTCACTCTAGTGTTAGTACCTCTCATAACCAGAGGGAAGGAATTGAAAATCTCAGACCACCAACCTTCTTGGCCATCTCAGAGTGGAACTTTCTCCTCTAGTCCTTGTCAATCTTTTTCTCTCCTCCCCCCCAATCCATCTCTGTCTCTGTCTCTCCTGAGAGTGGAGGAGGGGACGTGCTCAGTTAGGAATTATAACATAGGCTCCATCTAGGAAGAAAAAGAGGTGCTGGATTCCATTTTAAGACGTTCTGCATTTTTATGACAACAACATGTTTGGTAATAAAAGGAAAATAAAGACAAAGTTGTTTTAATATTCCCCAAAGGTGATTTTTAATAAATTATCAACGTTGGAGAAAGGAAGGTTACATCATGTATGTCCCATGGAGTCACACACCTTTGAATGCTCTGCATACCTTTTAAATTGCACACGATGAAATGTACTTGTCTGAGACCAACCACATATGTTTCCGTGAAAACACAATCAGGAGAAAAAAATAGATATGACATAAATAAATAAGAGATTATAAAGATTTGGTAGAGACAGTAAACAGGTAGATGAAGGAAAGAAGGGAGTTAAACAACCATTGTTAGATTTCTCCAGGTTCCCACCAAACACATTTGGCATTTCTTTGTAATGCAGTGGGACTCTCAGACACCAGCATCCTCTTGGCTTTCCAGTATTACCCCAAGTCCAAGGTCCAACTCCATTCCTTCCCAAATTCTCTCAAACTTCCTACTAGGTAAACCCTCCAGTCTTGGCTAGAAAGTTCAGTCAAAGTTCCAAGTTCCAGAAAGTTTAGCTTAATATTTACCCACTCTAGCCTGTGGAAAGATGGACCCAATCATGCATGGTATATTCAGAAAATGACAGTATTACCCAAATTATCTGTAGTTTTAGCTCTATACCAATTGAATGATCAGAGAATATAAAATTAAACAATGTAAAAACAAAATTCACATAAAAAACCAAGGATATCAAGGGAGCTAACAAAAAAAAAAGCAGGAATGAAATGGATATAGCAATACCAGATGTGAAATTATATTGTAAAATAGTAATAAAAATTAGCTGATGCAGGATAAAAAAAATTAGAATAGATGACATAAGCAAGAAATAAATGCAAATGTGTGCAGTATAGGTCATGTTCTTCTACAAGAACGACAACCAAATAATGTCTAATATCAATGGATATTTCCTGAGTATGCACTAGAAATGGACAGTGCCAAGTGTAAGGAACTTCTTTACACCTGACATAGGTGTGGTAATTCCTAAGATTCTTTTATCTTCTCCAAAGTAAGAGAATTCAGATGGGGCAGAGCCAAGATGGTGGAGTAGAAGCATGACCTCCCTGCACCTCCAGCTTCCATCTTCCCCAATCCATGTCAAAAGGGGACTCTAAACAAACTTTGGAGCTGCAGAACCCACAAAATGACACAGAGAAGCTAACCTCCCAAGGAGGACAGCCCGGCAGGCCTGCAGGAATCAGCCAGCCCCACGCCAAGGCTTTAGCCCCAGGGTGGGCCTGACCAGCCACCGGCCAGAGGGTCTCCAGATCAGCAGCAGCTGTGGCCGTTTCCTGATTTATCAACACACAGATGTGAAGGACAAAGTGAGAGGTCAGTGCAGTCTGGACTTTGGGACCCAGTAGGTGGGAGTGCGTGGCTTTTGCCCCCGGGGTGAGAAGCCACTGAGGCACCGGCACAGCCAGCCAGGGACACCTGGCAGCTTTAGCTCCTGGCCTGCAGAGTGTAGGGGGACCAAGCACCAGTCTGACAGGTAATCGCTCTTGCTTTAACCTTCTTGGATCTGGATTGCAGTCTAGGGTGGAGGTCCTGGGGTGTGTGTCCAGCTTGCCAGAGCATGTGGAGACCTCAGAGATGGCACCCATCTGATACCTCTGGCAACTGAGAAAACCCCAGCATTTGGGACGAAAGCTCCCCTGTCTGGTGGCAGAGTCCTACTGTGGCAAAAAGCCCAAGGGTCAAGTGACTGAAGGGTGACATAACCAGGCAAAGGAAACAAAGCAGACAGAAGATTCCAACATTACACACCTATTTTGGGGACAAAAAAGGAGCAAAGCATGGAACAGGAGGAAGACAGTGAAGTCAGAACTCCTGCACCAAAAGCTTCAAAGGAAAATATGAGCTGGTTACAGGCCATAGAGGACCTTAAGAAGCAGATAAGAGAAGTAGAGGAAAAATTGGGAAGAGAAATGAGAACAATACAAGAAAATTATGAAATTAGAGTCAACAGCCTGACTGAGGAAAATAAAGCCTTAAAAAACAGACTGACTCAAATGGCAAAAGAGGCTCAAAAAGGCAATGAGAAGAATGCCTTAAAAAGTCGAATTTGCCAGATGGAAAAAGAATCTCAAAAGCTCAATGAGGAGAATCATTGCTTCAGAATTAGGTTGGAGCAAATGGAAGCAAAGTAAGAGAATTCAAAAGGGGCATTTTGACAGTTGGGTTTACTTAGTGGAAAGGTTGAAAGAGACAGAATTTTGGAAGGAGATGGAGCTGGGCCTGGGATTTGGGTTAGTACTGGAAAATCAGAGGATGCTGGTGTTTGAGACTATGAACTAAGGTAATTCATTGACTTCAAGGTCTCACTGTACAAATACAGGACCAATGAAATTCAGTACATAGCTTAATAGATACTGAGAGAAAATCTGCATGATACCATAAGCACTGCTGTTGTTTTTCCTCTGGTCTTCTTTCCCTTCCTGTATTTGGAAGGAAGCAAAAAAATCAACATAGTTTTTGTAGGATCATATGTACTGATAGCCCTCTCCTTGTGTGGTAACAGGGATGACCAATTCAATTTCATGTAGAATCCTAAATGGAAATTTTCTGTATCCATGGTAATTATCACATTATAGTTAACAGAAAAAAATTCCCAAAAAGGGTGTAAGCACCTCCTATTATGGGGTTCTAACTGTATACAGATCTTGGTCACATTACTTTTAATCTCTTTTTGTCTTGTTTCCCTGCTCCTTAAAATGAGTCCTCTATTAATATTAAATTGATGCTATAAGATATCACACACACACACACACACACACACACACACACACACTATCCTTGTTCCAGTTAGAACCAGCCCCTCACAGAGTTAAAAGCTTATATTATGGAGGGTCTTTTCTAGCAAAAGGTGCTCCATTTTGCTCTCATCTAGGTGTCTTGCTCGGACCAAGCTTACACAGTATGGAGCACAGAACAAGTTCGTTATGCTCAACAAAACATACAAGGATTTGTACTGAGGCCCATAGACAGTCAAGGAAACTTTCTCCTTGGATGAATCTAATCTTTCCCAGGGACAGCTCCTTCAGGTATATAATACCACTCTGGGTTACTCCCTCTGTATCTCTGTGCATCCTTTCTCCATACTCTCCCAGGAAGGAGAGTGCTTGGGAATAGCTAGGGAATCTTCTCAATTCTTTTTTTTAGTCATGTTTGACTTTCAGTGACCTTCTTTGGCGTTTCCTTGGCAAAGATACTGGAATAACATTTCCTTCTCCAGAGCACTTTATAGACAAGAAATGGAGGCAAACAGAGTAACTTGCCCAGGGTCACACAGTTTGTACCAGATTTTAATTTGGCAAACTGAGTCTTCGTGACTTCGTAACTCCAGACCCTGTGCTCTATTCACTGCGCGACCTAGCTGTGCCAGTCCCAGGGAATCTTAGGATCACAAATAAGGTAATAGATCTCCAAGTGGAAGGGACCCCAAAGGACCTCACTCCAGACCCCTGGCCTAGAGGGTAGGTCCTTAGCAAAAGTAGAGAAAAAAATGAAAGATTACTCAAGATTCTGGAAGTGCTCCTTTGGCATGTTCCCACCTTCCTTTGAGACTGACTTGGTCCAAGTGACTCACAGTACCAGTAAAGAGTAATGTCTAGATTTATTCCTTTACCTTGTGTCCATGTGACTTGGTACCCTTTGGTTTCAGTTTCTTGTTGTGGCTGGAAACTCCCTTGTTTCTCTGCTTCTGCCATTTTGTTGTTTCTCTGCTTCTGCCACTCCTGTTGTGGATGGAGAGCTCCACTGACTTGCTGCTATTGCACTTTCTGATCCATACCTGCCATCTGTTTCCCAAAGGAGCTGCTGCCTTTTTTCTTTTTCTTTCTATTTCTTTCTTTCTTTCTTTCTTTCTTTCTTTCTTTCTTTCTTTCTTT
>NW_027187374.1:5711414-5760713 GCF_028583685.1 Petaurus breviceps papuanus | reverse complement strand
TCTTTCTTTCTTTCTTTCTTTCTTTCTTTCTTTCTTTCTTTCTTTCTCTCTCTCTCTCTCTTTCTTTCTTTCTTTTTTAACAGAGAATGAGATTAACTAGCCATTCATCCTTACTGCTGGTCAACACATTTCCCGAACTGTTATTAGTGTAAGTAGTTCTATCCACTATTACAAAAAGAAAAGTGAGTCAGGCAGCTTTCAAAACCTCTACATTCACCCTTCTCAAGGTTCTCAGTTCTTACTTCTGGCTGAAATGGACAAATAAAATGAACAAGACAGCCCAGCCAATTATAATTTGATAGGAGTGTTTATTAACTGTGGTGACTGCCTCCCCAATAGGGAAGACAGCATCGAGTCTTCTGTAAGATGCATTTTTATAGACCTAGGTGTTGCTAATCAACAAAATGTGGTTCCAAGGGGGGGGGGGTGTAATGCCATTAATGCCATTTCTAGTGAAGCCTTGATTATGTAGCAAAGCCCTGGATACAAACATAAACAGACCTGAATCTGGGGCATGTTTCTAGCAACACAAGTGAAATGTTCCCTCACTATTATGGCCTATTAGGTGGTTTCCAGGGACCCTAGTAGCAGTCCCCTTCTAACAGGTTTAGGGGCTTTGGTGTATAATTTCTGGTGGACACTTCATGGCTAACTTGGAGCAACTGAATTCTATTCACCAATTCTCTATCTTAGGATGTAAGTTGTGTGCCCCACTTGTGAACACATCCTACTTGGAATATCCTGCTGAGGAAAAAACACAACTGTTTCTATTTGTCTTTTTAACTCCCACCATCCTCTTTGGTGACCATGCCAATTACCTTGTGGTTCCAATATGATTCAAGAAATCACTTGGTCCAGGAGGGGAAAAGCTAGTGGCCTCTGTCAACATTCCTGTTACCATACCAAAGGTCCATGTCTCCAATATATATGCCAAAGGCTTTGAATCTCTTGAAAGAAAAAGGTTGCAGGGAATTTAAAATATTATTATGCTTATTTCCAATTTCCAGAAGTTCTTTGTGCACAGAAGGTAGCAGAAACTTTCCAGGACTTTCCCCTCCTCTAAGCAAAATGAAGACAAAGGACTTAGGTGAGATCATTGGCATGGGTCTGAAAGAGAGCCCGCAGTGTATCATCTGATTCTACTCTGAGCCTCAGGCCCAAATACTAGTCCCTTTTGCATACTACTCTTTTGTTTCAAACCTAGTGACAACTGAACTAGAATCCTCTCTAATTTCAAAGAACCAAAGGCTAGAAACAAATTCAAAAACTGAAGTCAGTTTTATGACAAACCTTGCAGTCTGGTTCATTGGGCCACGTTACCCTGTTCTCCAGTGGAAATCAGCTTACACCTTGAACTCACAGTTGACCCAGTTTCATGGAGTCCTCTGGTTTGGTGGGTTGTGTGTGTGGCTTTTTTCTTGCTAAACATAAAACTCTAAGACTAAGCCTAGAATAGACCATAAGTGAATGAAAGAAAAAAATATTATTATGTACCTACTATGTGATAGGCACTGTGCTAAAAACTTGGATAACAATAAAAAAAAAATCATCCCTGCCCTCAAGGAGCTTACATTCTAAAGGGTAAGGCAATGTAAATAGGAGACTGATGAACAAGGAGGGACATTTTGGTTTCCAAAGTCACAAGGGAAAGTGGATAGAGTCAAAGAGCCTTTGATTGACATGTCCTTTACAGAAATGATAATACTGTATTAATCTGATTACTCTTCCCAGAGCAAGAGGTAGAGGAGTGGGGGAGAGGCAGGGAGTGGGAAGGGAGAGATAACAGGATGAAGGCCCAGATATAGTATGTTGGATCTGAGGGTGCATAGATACATTGAATTTTTATCAATCATTAAGCATTGGAAAGTAGTTGGAGTATTGGGATAGGGACTAGGAGGACCATGTAAGTCTTCTAAGTCATACTGACCTAAGGGAAAAGGAAATTAAAAAAGTTAATTCTCTCACTCCCCGATGGCCTTCCTAGTTCCTTCAGAAGACCTCTACATACAAGTGTTAATACTATTAATGGGGAAGAAAAGATAAGGAGCCTGCAATTGACAAACCCTGGTTATAAAACTTACATGCTTCATTTTAGAACTTTATAGGTAGAACTCAGAACTGTTGGGAAGCTAAGCAAATTTTCTTCTTTTGGTGACTCTTTTCCCCCCCAATTCCCTCATGAGCCAATAAGAAGGAAAACTATATTGCTAATTATATTGATACTGTGATTTAAAGTATTATGTCATTTGAAAGGCCCAAGAGGATATTTTTAATGTAGTCACATGAAAAGGGTTCCAGCCAACCAGTAAGAGTCATTTTCAAGACATTAACAATTCTTTTAATTACACTAGAATTTTGAAAAATAAAATTGGTGGTTCTTTACCAATGCTGCTGAATTCTGGCTCCCCTTTTTGAGGTTTGACCTTTAACAATCATACTGGAAAAGCATCTTTTCCCCCTCTTATGTACAGAGCCTGCTTGGCTACCTAGTTCCAAATACCTGTGGTAACCAAGGCCTAGAAAAAGTTAAATTCTGAGATATGATTCATAAGGGTTTGGAATATAAACCAAAGATTTAACTTTCAAGAGCTTATGTGTTATATTGAAAATAGGAAATGTGGGAATATGGTAGAGTAGAAGCAGGAAATTCTGTGACCTCCAGCCATAACCAGCTCCAAGACCTGTAAAATATGACTCTAAACAAATTTTAGAGCTCCAGAACCCACAGAATGACACAGAGAAACAAAGCTCCTGCTGAAGGCAGCCCAGCAGGCTGACAGAAAGGGTCTATCACACCAGACTGGGAGCTGAGAGCAGTCCCATGTGAGCCATGCTGAGTCCTGGGCAGCCCTAACCTGCAGCCCAGACTGGCTAGAGCAGACTTCAGGAGAGTGAATCACCAGCAGCTGTGGTGGTTTCCTGACTTCTCAACCCATAAACTCCAAAGAGAAAGTAAAAGGTCAGCGGGGATCTCTGTTGGAACTGGCTGACAGAAGAGTGCAGTCTGGACCTGCCCCTAGGGCAGGAGGTGGCAGAGGCACAGCAGCTGCAGCTGCTGTTGCATGGCTGCCTCCTGAACTTTTGGCCTGCAAATTGTAAGGGGACCAAGTGACCATTCAGAGGGTCATTACTCTTGCTTTGGCCTGCTTGGATCTGGATCACGGTCTTGGGTGGTGGTCCTGGGGTGTGTGGCCAGGTGCCAGAGCATGTGGGGGCTGCAAAGAGGGTCCTCCTCAGACATCTGACATTTGTAAAAATCCCAGCAATTTGGGACAAAGCTCTCCACTCTGGAAGCAGAGTTCTACTGTGGCAAAAAGCTCAAAAGTCAAGGCTGGCAAGATGAGGAAGCACAAACAGACCATAGAATCCTTTTTTTAGGTTCAAAAAAGATCAAAACATGGAATGAGAAGAAGTCAACAAAGGCAAAACTCCTACATCAAAATCTTCCAAGAAAAATATGAATTGGTCACAGGTCATGGAGGAGCTCAAGAAGGAATTTGAAAATCAAGTAAAAGAAGTGGAGGAAAAGTTGGGAAGATAAATGAGACCGATATAAGAAAATCATGAAAAGTGAGTCAAAGGAG
Organism: Petaurus breviceps papuanus; assembly: GCF_028583685.1. Taxonomy (NCBI): domain Eukaryota; kingdom Metazoa; phylum Chordata; class Mammalia; order Diprotodontia; family Petauridae; genus Petaurus; species Petaurus breviceps. The sequence goes on along the minus strand of NW_027187374.1, from coordinate 5,757,129 downwards.
CTAGGATTAAAACTAAGAATCACCTACCCAGCAAAACTGAGTATAATGCTACAGGGGAAAATATGGTCATTCAATGCAATAGAGGACTTTCAAGCATTCTTGATGAAAAAAAACAGAGCTGAACAGAAAACTTGACTTTCAAATACAAGAAGCAAGAGAAGCATAAGGTAAACAGGAAAAAGAAATCATAAGGAACTTATTAAAGTTGATGTAGTTATATCCTTACATGGAAAAACTGTTAATTGTAACTCATGAGACTTTTCTCAGTATGAGGATAGTTGAAGGGAATATATATATATATATATATATATATATATATACACACACAAACATTTATATGTTTATATAGGAGGGTGTGTGTATAAATACATATGTGTGTATATGTGTATATGTATAAATAGAAGGCATAGTATCAGTTGAATAGGAAGGGATGATATCTAAAAAATAAAATTAAGAAGTGACAGAGGAATATAATGAGAGGAGATAGGGATAGATATATTAGGGCAAATTATCTCCTATAAAAGAGGCAAGATAAAACTGTTACAATGAAGGGGAAGGTGAAAGGGAATGGGCCAACCTTAGTCTCACTGAATTTGGCTTAAGGGGGGAATAACATACACACTCATTTGGGTATCTTACCCTACAGGAAAGTAGGGAGGAAGGGTATAAGAGGGGGGATGATAGAAGGGAGGGAAGATTGGGGGAGAGGGTAGTTAGAAGCAAACACTTTTGAAAAGGGACAGGGTCAAAGTAGAAAATAGAATAAGTCGGGGGAGGGATAGGATGGAGGGAAATATAGTTAGTCTTTCACAATATATCTACTCTGGAAACATTTTGCATAACTACACATGGACAACCTGTATTGAAATGCTTATTTTCTCAGTGGGGGTGGGTGAGGAGGGAAGAAGGGAAAGAATCTGGAAATCAGAGTTTCAAAAACAAATGTTAAAAAAATTTTTTTACATGCAACTGGGAAATAACATATACAGGCACTGGGGTATAGAAATCCATCTTGCCCTACTAGAAAGTTAGAGTGGGGATGGGAGAGGGATATAAGAGAGAACAGACTGGGGGAAAAGGTATTCAGTAGGGTCACTATGTTGGGGTGGGGGGGTAGGGGAAAGACAGGGAGAAAATTTGTAACTCAAAATCTTGTGGAAATGAATGTTGAAAACTAAAAAATAAACAAATTTAAGAAAGTAAAAAAAACAAACAACAATAAAAAAGAAAATAGAAAATGTGTTTATTAGCTCAGACTCTCCAGCCAGACTAATTTATTTTCATTCAGTTTTATTCCCAGTTAATATTGCCACTCTTTGACTTCTGGATATAGAAAGTCTTTAGATGAAAACCACTTCGTTTCAAATGAATCTAGAACTTGGATAGCATCAAGCTACTCTAGCCCTTACCTTGTACTGTGTTCCACATACCCACCAATATTTTAATATCAGCCCTGGTGTGAGTATAGTTAAGTCTGAAGAGATCTTGCTGCTGAAGCTTGAAATATTTTCCTCATCACAGCTTTAAGGCCATTGTGTGTAGTGAAAATAAGTCCATAGAAACATGTATAACCCAAATGTCTTTAGAATCAGGTGTCTAAGAACTCCCTTTACAGAAAAGTTGTCACAGATAATATACTGATTTACTACTTGGGGGATAAGTTTCTCTCATTTAAAAGTGGTGACATTAAATTGAACCAACTCCCAATATTGCTCTGAGTTATTCTTACTATGCCTTCAGTATGCTGAGGTTCCTACAAAGAAAATAAATATTAAAACCAAGGGGCTTCTGGAGCTCATTCCCTACTACTCCTAGTCAAAAAGAACAAAGCAAAACAAACTAACCAAAAAAAAAAAACCCTACTACTCAATACTTTATGAATTTACCACCCATAGTAATGTCTTCATAGAAGATGATTTATTTGAACAAAAGCAGACTATAAAATTAACCAGGAGTTAAATTTCATTTTGAAGGTGGTGTTGAGGGTTTGAAAGTGAGGTTGGGAGGTAAGGAGAGGAAAAACAAGCTACCTATCTATACTAGGTTCTTACTCCACCAATCCCACACGACCTTTTCACCTTTTTTGGACTGCAGGGTGACCAAAGGAACTAGGAGACGAGATATCTACTCAGATAACACCCATTCCAAAGCTCCACACCAGTCTCTTGTCACTGATTCACAAACAAGGTGCTCTAAGACATCCTTCCCTCTCAGAACCCCAGCCTCAAATCACTACACTCAAAAATAAAGAAAAATCCTACTTCATCTTGATTAAATGTGAACACATATATGACTTTGAAAACATTAAGTACTATATATACATGTGATCTATTATTATTATTGTTATTATTGATTATCACTATGGCACATCAGTCAAAAAACACTTATGAACACATTCTTTGTTCTTATGTTGTGCCTGGTACTCCTCTATATTATGAGATTGTAAGTTCTTTGATGGTGGCAACTATGTTGTTTTCTTTCATCTTTGTAACCCCAGACAATTTCTTAGTATTTGGCATATTTTAATAAGCTTGTTGAGTTGAATTGAACATTTGTCCTGGTAGGGATGAGACAGAAATCCAGAGTGAGAGATATATCTCTTAAGAAAATACCTTAGAGGTTGATTAAAAGTAATGAATGAAATTTCTTAGGTAAATTTGACAGAAAAAGTGTGCAAGTGGGGGGCGGCCAGGTAGCACAGTGAGTAAGAGCACCGGCCCCTGAGTCAGGATGACCTGGGATCGAATCCAGGCTCAGATACTTAGCACCACACCCAGAAATAACTGGCTGTGTAACCTTGAGCAAGTTACTTAACCCCAATTGCTTTAGAAAAAAAAAGTGTTCAAGTCAGTGGCTGAGATGAGATTTTTTTGTGTTGTTGACAGCACCAAAATATGCCATTTTCTCATGGTTGGTTTTTTTTTTTTTTTGCTTTTTTAAAAGCAAATAAAACATGTGGTAGATGCAGATGAAGGGAAGAAAAATATGTATTTCGCAAAGACTTTTGAAAAAGTACATACATTTAATGATAGTGACAGATACAGTCTTTACTAATGAACAAATCACAGAATTAAAATTTCATTTTTTTTTTGTACTTCATACAATCACATTTCAGTATTTTTCTTACACAATGACAAATTGACTCCAAGGGTAGACAAAAAACAACTAACTCTTGGTGAAGTAGGTTACATTTGTATATTCACCAAGTAGATCGTATGAGGGGGTCAAATGCTCTACATAAATATAACAAAATGAAAGATTTGATGTTTCTTTCCTTCAATTACATATATTTGCTGTGTACTTACAGAAAATACAGTTGTACTTCCCTCCTCCTGACCTAACTACTTTTCATAGAGTTCAGAATAAACCTAAGAGAAGTTATCATTTGTAACAGTCCATTACACAGGAATCTGGGCTTGTTTCTGAAGTATGTATGGAATGTCCTTCTACTGACAACAACACACTGGTTTTTATGAACAAGTATTAAAAAGCATACCTGCTAGGTTATATTTAAAGGAGAAAAGGAATTTACTGGCACACACATTGCAAACTTATAAAAAAAGTAATAGGCAGTATGGGGTAGTGGCAAAAGATTTGGACTCAGGAGACCTATGTTTCAGCTGTCTCTAACACTTCTACAGTTACTGTGCAACCATGTTTTTAATTTAAAAAAACTCTTTGAACCTCGTTTTTCTCAATGTAAAATGGGAGTGATACTTGCTCTCCTAAGTTACAAAGGTTGTCATGAGCAAAAAACCAAAAAACTTTTTTTGGAGTAAATCTTAGAATCCTATATAAATGTAATAAATATGGTTGCAACTGGAAATAGCCAAAAAAAATTTTTTCTTCACTGATTTATAAAAAATACTTGAGGTCAGATGGAGGGATTTTATTGTTGGCAAAGTGGTCCCAGAGATCCAGGAAGATGGGTTCAAGTCTGTTTCTGACACCTACTGGTTGGTTACCTACAGGCAAGTCACTTAAATTCTCAGTGTTACAGACAACTTTCTAAGAAAATAGCTTGCAAAGCATAAACTTTATCTGGAATGGTAAAGGGAGTTTCATCACCCAGGAGTTCCTTGTATCAATTTCCCTATTATTAACTTTGCTCTTTTTTCTCTTAAAAAAAAATCAGTATCAACATGGAAGTTCTGGAGATTAATTTGGACTTGTATGCCAGAAATAACAAAATAATAGAAATATATTTCCCCTTCCCCAAAATGTAGTTTAGAATTGCAGGATGTAAGAGTTGGAAGGAACCTCAGAGATATTTAATACAATCTCTAACTGAACAAGAGTCCCTTCTACAATACAATTGACAACTGTGCACTACATCTTGAAAATCCTCTGATGATGGGAACACCATTTCTTCTCATGGCAGCCCATTTTACTTTTGGCCAGTAATCACTGCTAGGCTTTCCATATATTGAACCAAAATCTTTTTTCTTCAATTTCCACCAAGTGCTATTCTTTCCTGAATGCAAGAATAAAATTTATTCTCTTTTCTACACAATGGCCCTGCATATTTTTGAATATGGAAATAAGAAAACACTGTTCTAGGAGTCAGGAAGACCTGGCCCTAGCAAGTTATTTAACCTTTCTTGCTTCATTTTTTTTTTTTTTTTACTTTTTGGAGGGGGGGAGGGCAGGGCAATTGGGCTTAAGTGACTTGCCCAAGGTCACATGGCAGTGTCTGAGGCCAAATTTGAACTCAGATCCTCCTGACTCCAGGGCTCTATTCATTGCATCACCTAGAGGCCCCTATGTGCTTCAGTTTCTTAATCTGTAAAATGAATGGGTTGACCTTGACAGTCACTAAGATGCCTTCCAGATCTAAACCTATGATCCTTTGTACTTCCTCAGTATTTTCTTTTCTAGACTAAATAATCTTGGTTTCTGTTAAAGTATACTCTCCAATTGCCTCACCTTTCTGGTCATTTTTCTCTGGAATGCTCCATTTTATTTATTTAATTATTTTTTAAGCAATCAGAGTTAAGTGACTTGCTCAAGGTTACACGGCCAGTTATTTCTGGGTGTGGTGCTAAGTATCTGAGCCCAGATTTGATCCCCAGGTCATCCCGACACTGGAGCCAGTGCTCTTACTCGCTGAGCCACCTGGCTGCCCCTTCCATTTTTTTTTAAAAAGCAATATTCTCCTTAAAATATGGTCCTTGGATGTAAATAAAATCCTCAAAACCTCATCCACCCAGAGCATAGTACATTTAGAATATTACCTCCCTTTGTTTCGGATACTGTGCCTTAAAAAAAAAAATAACCTAGTATATAGCATTATTATTTTTTGGTTGTCATGCCATACTATGATCTCAATTTGAGCTTGTAATCTTATAAATGTCCCACAGCTTTTTCTTATGAACTGTTTTGTGACCATACTTCCCCTATCCTACACTTGTGAAGTAATTTTTTTGGAGCCCAAGGCAGAACTTTGCATTTATTCCTATTATATTTTATCTTGTTTTGGTCCATTGCTTTAGCTCATTAAAGATTTTTTTTGATTCAGAGCCTGTCAAAAACATGTTAACTATACCTCTCAGCTTCATATCACCTGAAAATTTAAGGAGCATGTTAGAAGGATTCACACAAAGAAGAAAATAGTTTATGCTTTTTATTACTGAAACTTCCGTCTGGTGGCTAAGAAGTATGGGGAATGATAGTGGATAGTATATTTTAACAGTCTAAGCAATCAATGAGAAGCCAAATATTACCAATATACAACCTTAGATAGAATTTTGTTCTCATCTTTTAATTCAATTAAATTCAGAGAGCATTTGTTAAATGTTGCACATTTCCTTTATGTGTACCTACCCTCTGATCAATTTAGCTTATTTGCAGATCCTTGTAAACAACATTCATTCTACCACTTCCAGGCTTTTGCACAAGCAATCCTGTGTACGGCATGTTCCCACCTACACTTTTTACAACCTTTAATTTCCTTCCAGGCTCAGAGGGTTTTACTGATTTCCCTGTGTATTTGTGCCCTCCCTATAAAAACGTGTATCTATCTCCTCAGTAGAATATAAGTTCTTTGAGGGTCAGTGGGGTGGGAACAATATCTTAATCCTCCCCCTCCCTCTCTTCCTGCATTGTTTTAGGGACTATTTGCCTGTTTACTAAAAGAAGATGAGGTCCCTCACTTGTTTTCAGTAGAGTGTTCACAGATGGGATTCTGGCTCGTGATTAGGTCATTCAAAAGGCAAAGGACTTTCCCTGAGCTTGTGACCCATCTCTCTAAGTTATCCAGCACCTATGTTAAGCTAATCACATTAGTGTCCAACTCTGCTCACTCTCCTTTGATTACCAATTGCTTTCCCCAAAGTGTCAAGGTCCATTCATGATTCCATGCAACAGCAGCAAAATAAATGGCTAAGAGGAGAAAGCAACCAGCAAACAGCTTAAGCTGGAAATAATCAGATACAGTGAAGATACAGACCAGTCAAAATCCTCAACGCACACAGCTTTGGTTCATTCTTTTAAAATCCTCAGCAAATCTGTGTGGGGAAAAGAGAACTAATACTTAGTTTCTTCCCGCCCTCCTTGTCTTTTCTCTCCCTCCATCTCCCTCTCCCCTTCCCCCAAACAAGGGCTGTACTTCAAAGGAGACAATGCATTTAAACATGGCATATGCCTGGTAAATTTGTTTTCACAGCTTCTAACTGACAGCTTTGTTCTAGAATGTGCTACCTTTCTTGGCAGTCTAGAAATAATACTGCCACAGAGGTGGTTTAGCCTTCTGGCTATAAGAATTTTACTTTAGTGCTTCTTTTGAGGGAAGCAACTGCAAATGTCTGAGAAATATTCTGGAATGTCCCAAGCTAGCATGTTAGAAGATGGATGTGTCAGAACACACCCATGCAGGAGATTATGCAGGAGATTCACTCACCCCACCCCCACCCCTTAACCCCTGCAAAACATCCATGCATGTAAAATGGACACAGGCCATAGTTGGCCTATTATGTGCCAGACACTTCACAAATTTCATGTGCTTCTCACAACAATCCTGGGAGGAAAGATTATCCCCATTATCCCCATTTTACAGTTGAGGAAACTGACACAGTCAGGTTAAATGATTCAATCAGGGTCACACAACTCTTAAGTGTTTAAGGCCAGATTTGAACTTAGGTCTTTCTGTCTCCAGGCCCAGCGCTCTATCCACCTCTATCCCTCTACTCCACCACCTAGTTGCCTAGTCAAAAGAAAACTGGATTCCAGCTCTTTCTTACTACCTGGATGTTGAACATTCTGTTTCCTCCTCTTAAAGATGAAGAGGTTGGTAAGGTCCCTTCCACCTAGGGCTATGATAACCTCTAGCAATCTTTTTAAAATTCCCAATGAAACCATGATGAGCTTAGTAGAATCATTTTTTTTAGCTTACCAAACAATTTCTAAAATAGTCATACTATTTGTGTCCAGTATCTCATGATGAAAATTTCCTTTGTGAAAGAGTGGTTTGCTATTTTGGAAGCTGAGGTGGGGAGAGGATCAGTGAATAGAGATAGCAAGGGGAAAAAACAAGAATGGACTAACAATGAAACATTAAAAAATGCACGTAAGAGCAGAAGGAATTTCAAAAAGGGACACAAACAGGACATTTTTGTCACTACCATATTAAAACAAAAACTGTATTAACAGAAGTTCAGTTACATATATAGTCTTCTTCTGTCCTTTCTCTATGTTTGTTGATATGAATTTTGTGATAAAAATTTTTTTAAAGGAAAAAGAAATGATTCACCCATTAACTAGTTTCAGGTAGGATGGGAGGAGGCTCAAACACCTCAAACCAAACAACAACAGAAACCTTTGGCAAAACCTTGCTCCAGAAAGCAGAGTTCCTGTCTTCTTTTTCATCTTAATTCTTGAAATTCAGTTCATTCTCAGTCCAACAGCCTTTTCTTTGGGGAGTTGGTTCTGTCTTGTGTCTGTGGCTCAACAGTGCATGAATGTTGCCTTGTATCTCTTAATTTTGATATCCAGTGTCAATGAATTCTAGTCCTTATCTTACTGGAATGCTGTGACATCATAATGGATTTACTCCTTTGCAAAAGCAAGGACCACTTCACTAAAAATAGGAAGCTTTTGTAAATCAAACTTTTCTGCCAACTGAATGCTTTTTTGATACGGCTGTTTTACAAATGGTTATGACATATAATAGAAAGAAAACATTACACTTAGAAACATAGATGTTGACAGTGTCTACTTAAGACAAAATTAAGGAGAAATCTAGCAATTTTCTGGTTAATTTGATACACATAGACTGTGAATACACAGAAGTTCTTACTCCCAAGGGGGATGGTGATAAAGGAAGAGGGGTTGAACAATCAAGATTGGCAATTATTTATATGAAATTCCTCCCACTCCCACTAATATGTTTCATTGTAAAGGGTTCAAAGACACTGATGAACTTCAACTGTTGATTTTTTTAAAAAACACAAAATATATCAAGAGCTTATCTATCTCTCACCTCATAAAGTGAGCCTGTGAAAGACAATCAATATAAGATTCCCCAGACACAACACTCTGGCAGATACGCAGAGCTATGTAGCAATACTGTGCCTTTGCAGTGAAATTTCTAAATCCTAAGAGACACTAGAATTCTGATGACCTAAATTAGCACTGGCCTTTCACGCTGTCATTGGTATCAAATGAAATGTTTCCTGGATTAATCTGATGTAGCGGAGGCAGCCGGGACTCCAAAGGCTTGTCAGTGGAGGACTGAATAGTCTGATTTCTCTTTCTCAACATTTGTCCAACTCCCATCATGGGAAACCTGCCTCTACTTTTCACACAATTTGGACTCCCCAGAGGATGTGTGGTGCCATTAGGAGGAACTGCTGGAGGAGAACACATACCCTCTTCTCTTGAAGGGCTATTTTTTTCTTCATAGGCAAAAGAGACTGGAGTAGAATGTGGGGGAGCTTTGCTAGGGGAGATACTCCCCAGTGGTAAGACTGGGGATAATGTCCTTTCATTAGAGTTTCTTCGTAAAATGTTCACTGGTGAACTCAAAATCCTATAGTGATGAGTTGGAGAGAGCAGTTCCATTTGGTCCTCTCGATCAACAGATTCAAATGACCGTACAACATCTAGGATCAAATGAGCTTCCTTTGACTGGATTCCCATGCTTGTTGATTCTTGCTGATGAAGCTCCTGCTTCTTCATAATTCTTGGGGTCCTGGGATGCTGAATTTCAAGATATTCCAGGGAACAAGAAGCAATACATCCAGTCTTGGCTCCTATAGCAGCTTCGTGGAAGGGGCTAAGGCCACGAAATGAATCTGCAATCAAGAAAATCAAATTATAGAAAAAACCAAAAGTGCCTGATATAACTTGTCTGATATCAACAGGATAACTAAGAACAGGAAGATAGTAAATAACTTTTTTTTTCTTTTAAAAAAAATGATAAATTATAAGTTAGTCAATAAAAACAAATTTTCCATATATAAAGGCCAGAAAAATATGATTGTATAAGAAACCATGAATCTATTACATATTTAATGTATACTTTAATATATAAGTATTTTTAAACAATATAGCATATCAATCATGATAATTATATATTATCATATATATAATATATATAATATATAATATCATCATAATTATAATATAATAATATCATTATAATCAAAATTTTTGCTATATATGGCTGTGCTTTCCTGGGTCTCCATCTGAGTTCCCTTCTGATCTCTTCTGTGTATTTTAAAAATGTTTCTGTGGTTTTCCCTTAATTCCTTTCATTTCCTTACTACTAATCTTCCCAAGTCCATAACCCCAAACCCATCCAAATAAAAGCCTTCCCTTTAACAAATAATGATAATTAAGCAAAACAAATTTATGTTAAACCTATATTTTATCACCCCTCATCCAAGAGGAAGAAGGCATGCTTCATCATTAGTCTTCTGAAGTTGTTATGATTACAAGCCATTTATGCACACATAAAGTTAACTGTTTTAAAAATCATTTTACTGACATCTAATTGAGCAAAATAGTTTTCAATAATTTTCTTTATTTTCTCTTCATCTGTTGTGAGTTCTTTTTCATTTTTGATATTAACAATTTGGGTTTTCTTTTTTAAAAAATCAGATTAGCAAATGGTATGTCTATTTGTTTAAAAAAACAACTCTAGCTCCTAGTATTATTTATAATTGAATGGGGTTTTTTTTGTTTTGTTTTCAATTTTGTTTATCTCTTTGACTTTCAGAATTCCTACCTTAGTGGTAAGCTAGTTTTTTAAAATTTATAGATAGGATACAAAAGTATCTTTTTAAAAAAGAAAATGGGGGAAAAAATTGACAGACTAAACTCTGGGTTTAATCTAATATGATAAGGTCAAAGATAATTATCAGTTTCGCACTTGACTGAAAAATCAACCTTTTAAGTACAAGATGGGGGATTCATAGTTAGACAGGAACTATATTGAAAAAGATCTGTGAGCCTATAGAGTCTCAGCATAAAGAATCAGCAATGTGACATAGCACCCCAAAAGAGGTATTAAGATGCATTGAGGAGCACAGCTTCTAAGAGTAGAGGAGATATTAGTCTTACTGTACCCTGTTCTTGTCAGACCTCATCTCAAGTAATGTTTTAATTTCTGGGCTTCTAAGTTTATACAGGACATTGCTAAACTGGAGAGTATCCAGAAGAAGGCAACCAGGATGGCAGAGAGTCTGCAGTGCATGACATGAGAAAAGAAGACTTTGGAAAGACACAATAGTGATGCTTAATATTTGAAGGGTGGTCATATTAGGGAGGAATTAGAAGTATTCTGTTTGGTTCCAGAGGGTGAACCAAGAGCAAAGTGTAGAAGTTGCAAGGAGGCTAAATTATTGTTTGATATTGTGAAAGACCACCTAACAATTAGAGCTGTCCCAAAATGGAATGGACTGCTCTGATGAGACCTCAGAGGTTTTCCAAAAGAGGTTGGATGACCAATTTTTGAATGTGCTACATTGGGCATTTCTTTGATGTTTAGGTTATCCCATATGGCTGTTTAAAGTCCTTCCAAATCTAAAATTCTGTAATTCTATGAAAGAAACTCCAAATTAAACATACTTACAAATATTATAGCCATAATCCAGATATTTCAGGTCAAAGAGAATGTCACATGAAACCAGGAAGAAAGTATGAAAGAATCAAATATCAAAGAATCATAATCAGGATCACACAAAATTTGGTGGTAACTTGCCTTAGAGAAAGTAAATCTTGGAATATGATATCCCAAAAGACAAAAGAAAAATACCTACAACTGCTCATTCAAAAAAGCTTCTCAAAGAAACTATAAATATTGTCATGGTATCTTTAAAGTTCAAATGGGATGTTGAGAGAAGGAAAGTCTGTACTGACAGCTGGGGAGTGGATTGAAAAAAATGTCTTACTATAAGATATCTTGCCCCATGGAGTCAGGAAAAGAGTGTGTGTTTTGGAGTTTTGATTTATGGGAAGGAAATGAGTCTTGGTAAAGAGAATGTTGGAAAGAAGCTGGAAAAGGAAGAGGTTAAAAAGATGGACAGCTCTTTTCTGAGGAAGATGTTTTCACCTTTATCTTGAGGATTTCTTGAGAAGAAACTATCTTTGGTGTCTTGAGAGAGATGTGGAACTTTGTTTTCACAAGTGAAGAAGAGTCATTTGCTGTTATAGTAAGGATTTGAGGTGACTAATTTAGACATTTTCCATAATCAAAATATTGTAAATAATTATCTGTTTTTGCTTTATTATTAATTTTATTTGTTCTTAAATTTGTATATGAGTAACTACTATTAGGAAAGGAGAGTTTTCCAGTATGTTAAATAAATGACATTTAATGAACTAGTTTGGGGACTTAATTAACTAATGAATAAAAACTAATACTTTTGTTAATTAGAAAGAAAACATCCAAGTACACCCTCTAAATAACTATAAACATCTATATAACAAGGATAAAAATGGGAAAAATTCAAGTAGCAAACTAAAGGAGAGATCTACAAGTGTGGTAAATCCTATAAAACCTGGCTACACAACCAAGAATAATTTATTCCTGAAAAGTGACTATAATGTTACAGAGGAGAAAATGGGGGAAAATAGAATAGAGAGTTTAAAGCATTCCTTTTGAGAAAAATAGAGCTGGGGACCAGTCGTTCCCCTCTTTTTACACAAACACTAGAGACAAAAGAAACCTAGAAATGTAACTGTTTTTGACAAATTTGAGAGAACTAAATAATAATTAGGTGTCTACATCTTAATAGGGAGAAAGATCATTATCCCTTCAAAACCTCACCTTTTTTAAGAGCCAAAGAAAACCTCAAGTCTTGAGGGGAATCTGGTGCTGTTTTGTTTGATTTAAGAGAGTAAAGAAAACCAAGGAGAAAAAGCATATGGAAAGGAAGAAGTAAAAAAGAGGGAGGCACTTACTGTTCTTCATTACAGGTATGCATCATAATAAGAATATATAAACATGGAAGTGGGGTAAGGAGATATAATTACCTTATGAACTTTCATCTGAAGTTGGAAAAGAAAGCCGAACACACACATGAAAAATGGAATGTAGAAATACATTAAAATCAATTGGGAAATGGAAGGGACAGAGAGAAGGAAGAGGAAGGTTTAAAAGGCTGGGTAGAATTGAAGAGGAAATAATTAGAAACAAATAAAAATAAGTCCTCCTTTTATTATGGAGGTCACATTATGAAGGGAGCTTAAAAGGAGGAAAAGATTGAGATCCAGCAACTTAGATACGGGCTGGGTTTATAGAGGAAGGAGAAAAGGGTAAGATCAGACTATTTCAATTATAGATAATTATTATTAATCACAGGGGCAGCTAGGTGGACCAGTGGATGGAGTGCTAGACCTGGAATCAGGAAGACTCATCTTCATGACTTCAAATCTGGCCTTAGACAAGTACTTGCAGTGGGATCCTGGGCAAGTCACTTAAATCTTATTTTATTTTCTTCATTTCCTCATCTCTAAAATGAGATGGAGAGAGAAATGGCAAACCACTCCAGTATCTCTGCCAAGAAAAACGCAAATGGGATCACAAAAAGAAATCAGATATGACTGAAAACAAAAAAGACTGAACAACAACTACTGAGTAACTGAACTATAAATGCTAATACATTTATTTCACTTTTCTTTTTCCTTATAAAAGGATCAGGAGGCAGACAAAGAAAGGATGATGCAAGGAAAAAACCTAAACAATCATATCCATGAATGTAAATGAGATGGGAATTCCCATAAAACAGAGGAGGGTGGCTAAATGAAACAGAAAGCAAAATTTAACAATATATTATTTAACATTCTCCTACTGACCCTGTTCTTGACCTTACAGACTTCAAAATCATGCCTCTACTTTTCTCTTCTGGAACTTTCCTTCTCACTCTGGAATATCCTACCACCCCTATGGTTTGCTCATAGAATATCCCTTCACAAAATTTTCCTTTTTCTCTCATCAGTGAGTTGTTCCTGAAACCTCCTTTTTAAAAAGGGGCCCAGGCTGGCCTATCTTCATTCTTCTTTCAGCAATAAAGGTGATTTTCCAGACTTCAAAATCATATACATACACCCTCCAACCAGATAGCCAAGTGCTGTCATCCCACATCCCCCACTGTGCTTTTCAGCTTCTTTTTTCGTGTTATCTTCCTCCACTATTGAGGACAGGAAATAGTTTTCTTATTGTTTGTATTTGTTATCTCCAGCTCTCAAGATACTGGCATACAATAAGCATTTAATCAATCATTTCTTCTTTCAAAAATACTTGAAATATAAAATCTCACACAAAGTTATGATGAAAGATTGGAGTAGAATGTGTTACATCTCCAGTTAATCCAAAAGAGTGGAAGTGACAATCATGATCTCATAAAAAAGAATAGTAAAAATGTAAACAGCAAAAAGAGTTAAGCAAGGAAACTAAATTTTGTTTAAATGTAACATAGAAAATGAAGTAAAATAAATATTAAACACAAGTGTACCCCAAATGAAGCATATTAAGTATTTAAAAGAAAATCTCATTGAACTTCAGGGGAAAACAGACAAAAGAGTAATTTTGGAGAATCTTAATTTGCTCCTTTCTTATTTAGCCACATTTAAGCAAAATATAAGCATGATAAGAATTAAAAATCTGAATAACATTTCAGAAAGGCTCAATATGATAGTTCTTTGGCAATTACTTAATGGGAATTAAGAGGAATATACATATTGCTTGATTCTATATGACACTCAACATAAATAAATGTAGAAAAATCAAATAATCCATTACTGATTATGACACAAAATCATAATCAATAAAGTTAAAGAAAGGAAGTCTTAAGTGGAGACAAAAGATTGTGTAAGTCAAAAAACAAATTATAGACATGACAGAAAATTTTATCAAAGAAAATTATAGTGAACATTAAGAAACCTGTGAGATGAAGCCAAAGCAGTTTTAACAGGAAAAATTATATCTCAACAAAAAGCTAAGAAAGTCACAAACACACAAAAAAGAAATGTTGAAAGATAAAATTGAAAAAAATTTTGATGAATAAATAAAATTTTGAGGTTTATAAAGAGACTAATAAAGTGAAACATCATTAACTAACTTTTAAGGAAGGAAATACTAAATAAGCAAGATAAAAAATATATAAAAGGAGAAATCACAACTAATGATGAGGAAATAAAAGGAATTTAGCCATCATTTTGCCTAATTACATGGCAACTTATTTCAATGGATAACAACAAATTCACATTTATAAAAGTATAAAATAGCTGAACAAGACACCAAATCACTTTAATTTTCAAGTGCAACTCTCTGAGGGTTATACAGAAGGAAATGACTTGCATTATATAGAGAGAATTAATTTGAGTTTCTTTACCTGGGAATTCCCTATACCTGTGAAATCAGAGGTGTAGTCCCCATCCTTATCACTATCAAGTAGGTAAGAGACAGAGGAAAGGGATCTATGAATACAATAATTTTTAAGGCAGCACTTTTTATTAGAGTAAATAATTGTAAACAAAATGGGTGCCCATCATTTAAGGAACAGTTGAACAAGTTGTAACATGAATGCAATGGAAATGAAGGCTATGATAGGTTCAGAGATATATGGAAGGACATATATGACCTGATGTAGAATGAAGAAAGCAGAACCAGAATGTGTTTGACCATAATAATGTGAAGGGAAACAGCTCTGAAATCATAATTTCAAAAGATAGAAAATGAAACTTATCTTGCATCCCTTAGCAGAAAGCTAATGGACTAAAAGTACAGAATCAGATATACATTCTCAGATATAGCTAAAATGTTGATTTGTTTTGCTTAACTATACATATTTAGCACAAAGAAGGACTCTTCCTTGAGGAGGGGGTAGAGAGGAAGATAAGTTCATAGTTGTGATAATAAAAAAAGCATCAATAAAGCATTTTAAAAGTTAAAATAAATGAAACGAACAAGATAAAGGTAAGATAATATTTTAAAAACAAGCTTAGAGTAGTATATAACTGTTACTCATTATTAATATTTAATTAATGTCAAATTTCTAGCTTGCAATTTGTGCCAGGAAAGAAAGCAGAAGGCCCACAAATTTGCTTTTAATAAAAAAAATTGATTTCAAGTTCAATTCGCAACATGATGCATTTCTATTTTTTCTACCAAATATATATTGTAGGTATAAATGGCTTGTTTTAATGACCCAGTGTAGGCAGCTGCCTAAGTGATGTGATATGAGGAGTGATTTAGGGGCCCTGGCAAATCTCCCAGCTGAAAAATATCCCCGTTGTAGACCAATCTCCCTGTTCCCAACCCCATGCTCATTCCTGCTTCTTTGCTTTTGTCCATGCTGTTTCCTTACTTAAGGCCCTCCTCCCTAATCCTTCAAGTTCTGCCTCCCCATAAAGCCTCTAACTTCTCCAGCCCACACAGATATCTCCTTTCTTTGACCTTCTGTTGTGCATATAATTGGCAACACAGTTAGACATGTACTTGTTCTCTGTTTTATGTATCTTAACCTTGTCTCCTCAATAAGATTGTAAACTGTGAGGGTAGGAACTATGCATTATAGCTCTATATCTTAACAGGACCAAGGATAACACTGGGCATATGGAAAGCATTCAAGAAATACACCTAGGTTGATTGCTGAAGCAAATTGCTTTTGACTAACCTTTTTCTGGGAAACTAGGTTTGATAGTTTTCTGGTCCTTTCTGGCCTTGGTGTTTTGCATCTGTGTGATGAGACAAGCAGATGGCTGCTTGTATGAAGTCAGGTTCTTATCTGGTGTTTTTGGAAATGGTCGATGAAGAAAATCCCCTTTCTTCTCCTGCTCTTTAAGCTTTTTGTCCTTTAAATCAAGAGAGAGAGAAACACACACAGAGAAAATCAATTTGATTCTTCTTTAAAACAGAAACAAATGAGAAATGTTAGACCATCTGAGCATCACACTATGGGCTGTATTTAAAGAAAGGAAAATAAGTCACAGTTAATCCAGGAAATTAAATGTCCCTTGAAATTCTGCTACCCTGTGCTCCTAGGATTTGATGGCTCTTGGTTCCTTTGAACCATGCTGTTTCAAGGAATTCTACCCAAGAGCAAGTTCATTCTTGTAGGTCATTTATTCTGGGTCATGGTGATTGAAGTAAGGATGTATAAATCTAGGCTATCACAAATCTACCATCTGCCTTTAAAGTAATACCCTGACATTCTGTTTATAGCATTTCTTTTGCAAGGGCAGCACTAAATTTAAAAGCTTCTAA
Organism: Petaurus breviceps papuanus; assembly: GCF_028583685.1. NCBI lineage: Eukaryota > Metazoa > Chordata > Mammalia > Diprotodontia > Petauridae > Petaurus > Petaurus breviceps. The sequence goes on along the minus strand of NW_027187374.1, from coordinate 5,740,421 downwards.
TTTACTTTAAACCAACAAGCATTAAGAAGAGTCAAGGAAGTGAATAGCAGAATTATAACTGCAAATTAGTTGCTCTGTAAGATCCTGGATAGGAACTTATCCACTTATACAGGGACAGTGGACAGAGTGCCTGGCCTGGAGTCAGGAAGATCTGAATTCAAATCTGAATGCTCACTTAGTTGTGTGACTCTGGGCAAGTCACTTAACCCTGTTTGCCTCAATTTCCTCATCTATAAAATGAGCCAGAGAATTAGTAGCAAACTACTCTACTATCTTTGTCAAGAAAACCCCAAATGTTGGGTGGCCAGGTGGCTCAGCGAGTAAGAGCACTGGCTCCAGAGTTAGGATGACCTGGGATCGAATCCGGGCTCAGATACTTAGCACCACATCCAGAAGTCCAGATCCACACAAGAAGATCCCAGATATTAGAGTCTGGTTTTGGTAGAAAGGATAGACATATAATTGAGTTACTTAATTATATATTTAAGGGGGTACATATACATTTACCTTTTAATTTTTATATCTCCAATCCCAAGACATACAGAGCCATTCTTTAGGGGATTCAATGCTCTTATAATAAGCGGGTTTTGCTATGAAGAACAAAGTTTGGCCAACAGAACAAGGGCAGAGCAAATTACTCCCAAATTATACTTATTTTATCTAATTGGGTTTGACTTCAGGCATCACCTGTCACCTCTCTCCTGGTAGCTGTAACGCAGAGACTGTCTTTAGCTTTTTTTTTTTTTGGTATCTCAAGCACTTAGCATAGACTGGTAACTAGTAGATACTTAATAAGTGTTTATTGAGTGACTGACTGTCCTTTCCTACTGGACCCTTTCAGTTCGTGAGAGGCTGAAGATTTTACCTGGGTTAATTTCTTTTTTTTTTGCTTAGCAATAAATTGTTTATGAGCAAATGCTCCAAAAACACCATTTTTTCCATATTGTTTTTACTATGTTGGATAAGTAAAACCAGTGAATTTAAATAACCTTAAATGTTGAGTGTTTCCATCTGTCAAATGTTGTATCAGGTCATACCTTGTGACAACAATTAGTTTGTGTTAGCCTACAGGCTAAAATACAAGCTCCTTTTCTTTGCTTTTTTAGAGACTTTAAGAAAATCTAGGTTATTAATAAAATGTTTTAACCTTAGACTCTTCAGATGAGAATCTGCTTGGTCATTAGGACAAAGTTATTTCCTAAACTATTTAAATTCTTGTGTATTCAGACAAGCCACAATCATCTCCTCATTTATACTCTCAGTAGGGAATTGAAGACTAAAAGATAAAGATTATCATCACTCATTTATTTATTTTGTCCATATTCTAATTCAAATTTTATTTTTCTCCCAATTATGTGTAAAAACAGTTTAAAAAAATTCTAAATTCCAAATTCTATCCCTCCCTCCCTTCCTTTCCCCTTCATTGAGAATGAAAAGGAAACATATTTCCATATAAGTCATGTTGTGAAAGAAAACACAGGCCAAAAACCCATATGAAAATAAAGTTTCAAAAAGTATGCTTTGATCTGCTTTCAGACTCCATCAGTTCTTTCTCTGAAGCCATGTGGATAGCATTTTTCATCATGAATCCTTCTGAATTTTCTTGAACCGTTGTGTTGCTGAAAATAACTAAGTCATTCACAGCTGATCATCATGCAATATTGCTGTTACTGTGTAAAATGTTTTCCTGGTTCTGCTCATTTCATTTTGCATCAGTTCATGTAAGCCTTTTCAGGTTCTTCTGAGAACATCCTGCTCATCATTTCTTAAAGTACAACAGTATTTTATCTCAGTCATATATACTTTCAGTCAATCCCCAATTGATGATCATCCTCTTAATTCTAATTCTTTGCCACCACAAAAAGAGCTGCTATAAATATTTATGTACATATAAGTAATTTTTCTTTTTCTCTTTGGAATATAGACCTAGTATAACTCTTTGAGCACAGTTCCAAATTACTCTCCAGAATGTTTGAATCAGTTGACAAGTCCACCAACAGTGTTTTAGTGTCTCAGTTTTCGCATATACCCTCCAATATTTGTCATTTTCCTTTTCTGTCATATTAGCCAATCTGATAGATGTGGGGTGTTTCCTCAGAGCTGTTTTAATCTGAATTTCTCCAATCAACAGTGATTTAGAACATTTTTTCATAGGACTACAGATAGCTTTGATTAGTTCATCTAAAAACTGCCTGTTCATATCCTTTGATCATATATCATTTGGGAAATGACTTGTGTTCTTATGCATTTGGTTCAGATCTCTATATATTTTATATATTTTAGAAATGAGAACTTTATCAGATAAACTTTCTATAAAACCGTTTTCACATTTGTGATTACTATGTATTTTACTCCATCCTCTTTCCCCTCCTGTTTATCCTACTCTCTCTCCTTTCACCCTGTCCATCCTCAAAAGTGTTTTGCTTCTATTGCCTCCCTCAATTTGCCCTCCCTTCTAGCAGCCCCCTCTCTTTTCTTATACCCTTCTCCCTTCCTACTTACCTGTAGGGTAAGATAGATTTCTATACCCAACTGAATGTGTTATTCCCTCTTTGAGCCAATTCTTATGAGAGTAAGGTTCAAAAATTCCCAGCACTCCCCCCATCTTCCCCTCCACTGTAAAAGCTCTTTTGTATCTCTTTTCTGTGAGATTACCCCATTCTACCTCTCCCTTTCCTCTTCTCCCAGTGCATTCTCCTCACCCCTTAATTTTATTTTTTTTAGATATCCCATCATATCCAACTCACATCCATGCCCTCTGTTTATGTATACTCCTTCTAACTGCTTTAATAATGAGAAAGTTCTTAGGACATACAAGCACCATCTTCCCATGTAGCAATCTAAACTGTTAACCTTATTGAATCCTTTATGATTTCTCTTTCCTATTTGCCTTTTTAAGCTTTTCTTGAGTCTTGTATTTAATGGAGGCTAAATGGAATACCCACCCTCTACATCCCAATCAGTGGTGACTATGGGTGTGGAATCTGACATATGATGTTAGCTGTTGGTTTTGCTTTGCTATAGGCTGAGACAATAATAACAAATATTTACAGAAAACTTTAAAGGTTTGCAAAGCACATAGATGATCTCATTTGGTCCTCACAATGGGCCTTGAGTGTAGGCAGGGCAATCTGGTGCAATGGAACATGCTTGATTTAGTAGTTTCAAATCTTAGCCCAAACACTTGCTATCTACATGCTTGAGTCATTTGACGTTTCTGGGCTTCAGTTTCCCTATCTATTGACGAGGGGTTTCAACTAGGTAAATTTTGATAGCCCTTCATGTTCTAATTTTATGATACGTAGTACATATACAGATTTTATGATATGTAGTACAGTCATTATTATCCTTATTGTACAAGTAAGGAAATTGAGGTTTTGAGAGCTTTAAGTAACTTGTGCATATGTGCTTAGTCACAAAGAAAGTAAAGATTAGAGGCAGGATTTTAACCCAGGTGCCTCTGACTCCAAGTTCAGCATTCTATCCACTATTTTTTAAGGAGAGGAGGGGGCTTGATTGTCCTATCTTCTTGGTAGTCCTCAGGTCAGGGTGATCCCCAATACCCAAAGCACAAAGCTTTAACCTATTTCGTTTCCCCAAAATTGCACATTGTGTCTCTTCTTTGGCAGTCTGCCCTCTGTTCTGACTATATTGAAATATGAAAAGACAACAATGCAGCTTGAAGAATAAAAAAAGAAAAGAAATGGAAGTTAAGATTCTTGGTCCCCAGGAGGCTTCCAATTCTTGACCCTAAATTTCATGGTGGGAATGGTTGGGAGGAAGTGGTAGGGCCTCCCAAAGAAATTTAACTTTGGGAGCAGGGCCATGGAAAATGTCTGATGGTAGTCACCACATTATCTCTGAATATTCATGAGAAGCCCAGAAATACAGGCACAGAACCAGGGACAGGGCTTACTGTTATATTTTAATTTCCATTAAACTGCTCAAGACACCCCAAAAATGATCCTTCCTGTGTTTTGGGCTATCTCAAGTCTATGCCAAAATAGATTAAAGGACCATTTCTCCATCTCATTCTGCCCCCTCCTATGGATATGCTTCCACCTTCTTTGAGAAAAACTGACAAAGAAAAACTTCTCACAAATCATTTTTGCTTTGCAAGATCTATTTTTGGCCACTTCTGAAAAGGCAAGAGTCAACATTTGTAAAAAGGCCTTTAGTTCTTCTCATTTTTCCTATTTCACGGAAATATAGACCAAATTTTCCTTACGTATTTATGAACATTAAAATAATCAATGCCAATTCCAGGGGTTTGATTTAAAAAAAAAAAAAATCATTCCAAACAATATAAAACCCAACCTGGGACTAAAATGAAGATAAGAATTTTTTTTTGGAAGGAGGTAGACTTAAATTTAACCTATCTTAAAAAAATTTTTTTTGAATATGTGGCATACTTTTTAACATGTTCAGAAGCCCAGCTTATTATAGACTGTATTCCTCCACTACATTTCCTCAAATGACCATTAAACTTTGAAAATGTCAAAAATCAAAAGGCAAAGAGCAATAGAATGACAGGTTGAGAGTTTAAAACATATAATGGACTATCAAACAAGAAACAAAAAGAAAGGCATCCCAAAACACCTCTCTACTGATTAACAAAATCATTTCAGAGAAACTGATTCTAGAGAAAGGACAAGTTAATGTATTAATCTGTAAATTCTAAAGATAGCACAAAGAATTTTGGCTATCTTGGTATGCATTCAAATAAATGACCTGACCCCTGCATGCTATCATATTGTGCTAGCATTTTAGCCCAAGGAATCTCTACAACTGTCAAAACTGTCCTACCAACAGTATTGGTAGTAATTTCATGGTAATCTCTTTCTGAGGAGATGTTGAGATTGTTATAGGATCAGTACAGCCCTTAGTCATTCTATATAAAAAAAGTCAAATACCCACCTGAAAATGTGAAGGGCAATCTTATTGACTCCAAATGACTTTTACTACATGAACAAATCAATCATCCCACAAGCATTTATTTGATACTTGTATGTACTAGGCTTTATGCTAGTCACTGGGGATAAATGACCTTTCAATTATACTTTTAATTTACATGGACTATTTCCTCTGGGGAAAAAATATTGGGGAGCTCCATCAAGAACCCAGTTCCTCTACATAAATAGATAAAAACAATAACAAACCTCTAAATGAATGAACTAATAAATGGAAAGAGGAAGGAGAGAAAAGAAGACAAACTCTTAGAAAAGGAATGAGAAAGGATAGGGAAATGAGCAAACGATAAGGGAAAAAATCTAGCAAAAATAAATTATATGGATTAAAAGATTCCAAAGTGATATCAATAGAAGGTAAAAAATAACCAATTGATTTTATTTCTGGTCCATGAAATAAAGCAGGATCTAGTATATCGTATGTCAAATTACAAAATAAACACTAAAGAAAATCAGAGGACCTGATATTGGTAAAGAAAGACCTGCATCTTTAATTAGATAGCTATCACTGATAACAAGGAACAATACCAACAGATAGCAGAGAGAGAAATTACAGAATCTTACAAAAATTTGGAATTATCTATGATAGTTATATAGAACTGATTGTGTGAACAGGACATTCATAAAATGGTATCACATTTTGAAGCAAAAAGGACTTGGAAATAAATACACCAAAGAAGAATTTTAAATTTGGACTTTAATGCTATTTGAATAGTAATACATAAAGGAAATATTACAGGAAGATCCAAAACTAAACGGAGACTAAAATGATTTGCCTAGGAATAATCTTGCTATGTATGTAGAAAAATATTTTAGACACCCTTTCATTGTAGCAAAGACCTGGAAACAAAATGAGTGGCCATCAATTGGAGAGCAGTAATATAAATTACTTAGTTGGAACCACATCGGTCATGGCATAGGACAAGCTAAGGTTCAGCAAAGGTGTTCATGTTAATGGAGAAATATTTACCCTTGATTTAGCATCTCAGGATTTACAGCTGAAAGGAACTGCAGGGGACATCTAGACCCAAACCTCCATCTTAGATGTGAGGAAAACTGAGGCTTACAAAAGTTTAAGTGGTTTGACTTGGATCACATAGGTAGTAAGTGGCAAAACCAGGATTCAAATCCAGATTCTTTGACTTCCTTTAGCATTTATAGTCACCTGCCAATCCTTTACCCAATGCAATAAAATCTCATGTTAGTCTCTAATTCTCACTGTGAAATACCACAGTGACTCATTTAAATTTCTCAAATTCACATGATGCCCAGGCTATTTCCTAAGTTTACTGTATTTCCAAATCTATATATCTCTATTGCTTCATTTAAACTTTCTCTTCCTTATAACAGTTAACAAATACCTAATTTCCTACTTTAATCTTTCCACTGTCACTTCATTTTGCAGAAGAAAGTGCTATTTATGAAAATTGCTACCATTTTTCTTTCTTCTAATGCAGCAAACAGCCTATCATAGGCATTCCCTGTACTAGATGTGCGAGGCACTTGGAGAGGGCAGAACCTGTTTCCTCTGTGTCTTAGCTTGGCTCAGTCCATGCACATTTGACAATGGTGAAATACTGAAGATGGTAACGACCATGATGGAAAGGAGAGAAGAGACTAATCAGATTTCTGAGATTTCTTCCAGGCTGCAGAGGTTATTTTCTGACTGCTGGTTTTTTTTTTTGGTCATGGCTGCCAATTTCATAAAGAAAAGGCAATGGGTATTTTCTTCTCTCTTCCTTTTAGAGGTTAATTTTCATAACAAAATAGCCAATAAACAAAGTCATGGCTGATTTAACAGGAAGAGTCTTGCAGAAAAAATTGGGTTGAGACTGTAAGTCTAGCTTGGGAATACCTGGCAAACTACCCTTTTTACTTGGACAGAAATACCTTATGCAATAATGAGATGACTTTATGTAAATTGTATTATAAACATAATAATCATCAACAAAGACTAATAGACAAAAGCAATAAAATATGAGATGCGTTTATACAACTTTCCAAAGGACTTAAGTGTTGTAATGCTAACTGTGGGAAAACCTTAAATTAAGAGGAGGAGCAATGCTGAACAAATTTTGGCACAAAGTGGAATGTAGGCCTTAGGGCACTGGGGATTGCAAACACTGGTGGGCTCAGAAGTGTGCAGAGACTGACTGGGCTTACTGAAAAGAATTCTAACCCAACTATCTAACTCAACTGATGCACTTATGTAGTATGAGTGGGTCAGAAAGAGATGTAGAGATGTAGAGCTTAGAATCAACAATAGTTGTTAATTAAGCTGGTCACTGAGGCAGATGAAAGAATTAAGGATATCTATAAGGTCATGAACCTGGGGGGATCAGGAGAATGATAATATTCCCAACAAAAATAGGAAGTTTTCAGGGCGGCTAGGTGGCACAGTGAATAGAACACTGGCCCTGGAGTCAGGAGGACCTAAGTTCAAATCTGGCCTCAGACACTTAACACAAAAACTAGCCACATGACCTTGGGCAAGTCACTTAATCCCAATTGCCCTACCTTCACCCTCCTCCAAAAAGCAAAATAAGAAAAAAGAAATAGGAAGTTTTGGAGAATGGATGCATTTGGGAGGGTGGAATGAGAAAGATCCCCACTTGCACTTAGATCTGTTGAGTTTGAGATACTAATTAATGGATGAAAATGCATTTGTTAAGTGCTTAGTATGTGCCTAGGATGGAACATCCAGGTAGGGATATAGGTGATTGGTAACATGAGACTGACTTTAGGGCTGGATGTGTACACACTTGGTCCATCTGCAAAGAGATGAGACTTCCTATCATGGAAGCAAGATAAGATCAACAAGGAGAAAGGATAGACAGAGAAGAGAAAATGTCCCAGGATATAGTCTTGGGAAATATTCATGCTTAGGAGACAGGAGGTGTTGAACTTTCAAAGGAGACTGAGAAATAGCCAAGGAGGAAAGAAAGGAAATCATGAAAGTACACTGCTATGAAAGCCAAGTGAGGTAAGTAAGAGTATCTACCGTGTTTCCCTGATAATAAGACCTATCCCGAAAATAAGCCCTCCCCTTACTGTGTAAGATTCCTCTAAAATAAGCCCTCCCCCGAAAATAAGCCCTATTGAGATTGCTACTGTAGTGAAGGTGATCCCCTGCGCTACACGCTACATTACAGTACCCTCTGTATGCACCGTCCCCCCCCGTGAAATGCATGCCGCGCTCCGAGCTGTATCCAATCAGAGCTGCAGCAGTGAGCACATCATCCTGTTCTTCCCCAATGATTTGCTTATTGTTTTTTTGTTCATTTTTTTTTGTTCACATTTACCAGTTCATTAAAATTGCTGTCAATGTTCATTAAAATAAGCCCTCCCCTAAAAATAAGCCCTCTGGTGTTTTTCTGTCCAAAAAAAAAAAATAATAAGACAGTGTCTTATTATCGGGGAAACACAGTAGGAGGGAGAGCTTATTGACAGCATCAAAAGCAGTAGAGAAGTAAAGCTTTGAGGAGGTTACATGGTGCAGTGAATAGAGCACTGGCCAGTTATTATTATTTTTGTGTAGGTGCTGAGTATCAGAGGCCGGAACCTATCCCAGGTCTCCTGACACTGGGGCCGGCACTCTTTACTCACTGCGTCACCTGGCCGCCCCTTGAGGAAAGTTTTTAAATGAGCATTACCTCTAAAAGGGTCACTACTGTTCAGAAGATACTTTCTGAGAATAAATAAAAGTCATTAGGCTCAGACTAATTTAATTTAATACAGGTGCAGTTATTTGAAATTTGCAATCCACCTCCTGATTCAATCTTTGGCTTTTAAGCCAAAAAAGGATGGAGGGGGTGGGGGGGTGGGGATGGGAGAAGGATTGGATAGGGAGAGGGAAGATATTAAAGCCTTAAAATCATAGGACTCTAATCTCTGGATTTAATTTTCTTTTTTTTTTTTTTATCTCAGCTCTTCAAAAGAAAAAAAAAAAACCCAGGAATGAGACCATGAAGAACAAAATGGCAATTGACCATATTTGATGAATAGAAAGCATTTTTATGAGCACCCAGAGAAATATGAGCTAGGAATAGTCTTTTATTAATTATTGAGACAACCCTTTCCCTATCATGGCTAATATCCTATCCTACCAAGAACACAGATTCCTTTCTTGGGCTATCAATGTAGTTCAAGCTAAAACCAGAAAGGCTTTTAGAGGCTTTTACCTGTAGAGTCTGACTCTCCAATTACTTTATTGTGGCCATTTTTGGCTCTTTTTATTCAGCCTCCTACATTACAACTGAGATAAATTTATTAGTCTAAGAGTAGCCTGTAATTTAATTAACAAAGATAAATAAATTTAAGTGTTATTTTCCCATCAAGAATTCTATTCTCATGCTCTATCAAATCCAGTCATTAAGGACTTAATAACTATCTTCAAATAGTTATTTAATTCTTTAATTCAAATAGTTATTTAATTCTTTAACTATATTCAAATAGTTAAAGAATTAGGATGTTGAAAGTGTTCTGTGTGTTCCCAAATGTAATTCAGCCCTCTTTTTCTCTCTTGTTCAATGCTCACAGTCCATCTGTAGTCCCTGTCCAAGACAGATGTCATGAGGGATTAACTCAGTGAGCTGCCCATTCAACTGCATGTCAATCTAGATAAGTTTTCTTCTTCCACTGATCTAAATTTTGATGATCACTCTTGATTCCAGAGGATTGAAGATGAAACAAACCTCCCCTCCCTTCAGGGGAGAGGAGGTACAAGTGAAGTATATGCTCTTAGAAATTATCAACATGTTGTTTTGTTTTGCTTAGCAACTTTTTTGTTAAAAGGGAGATTTCTACAGGGGAGGAGATTGTTAACAGGAAATGACAAAAATGTCAACAAAAAGAAGCAATAAAATATTTAAAAATAAAAAATGAATCTAAGAATGGTTCAAAGACATGCCTGTGTTTATACAGCTAGAAAGTATCAAAGGTAGGCACATGTTTTTTGGCACTCTTTCCAATACAAATATTTGGTTTTAAACTCTCACCTAACAAAAGAGCATAGAAACAATATTCTATGGATTAGTCAAACCAGAGGTAGAAAAATGAAGGGCTAACTTCAGCAGACTTGGAGTGCTCCAACATCCATTAGCTATGTGACTATAGGTAAGTCATTTAACATCTCTAAGACTTGTCAGTAAAATCCTGTCTGTATAATAGAGATAATAATACCTGGAGTATTATTATAGAATTATTATTATGGAGTATCTACCTTATAAAGCTGATGTAAGGATCAAATGAAATGATACAGGGCATCTCTCCAAAGTCTTAGGGCAACTAAACTAGTAAGCTTTAATACCTTAAAACTATTCACAAAGCATGAGGCACTTTGCAAAACTTAAAATGCTGTATAAATGCCAGCTATTATCATACTATTATTATACAAATTAAGGGAATCTTGAGATTAAAAAATGAAGGATGAATTGAATATACCCTTCCTCCTAGTGTGGGGAAAAGAAGGGTCAATTCTTGCACTGTCCGCAAAAGAAGGGATTTTTAGTGCCCCGTCCTGTCCTCTGTTCCCAAAGACAAGCAAAGTATGGGAGCGTAAAGAGAGGTGACTTGGAAGTAAGAATAGTTGCATCCAACTACCTTTGACTGAACTTTTGAAATTAAGGGACACTCCTGAAAAATCACCAAAGGAGTTACATTTTCTTCACCTAATTATGTGATTACTTGTAGCTGTCCTTGCAAAACTGTGAGTTTTTTGGGAACTTCTGAGGCAAGACAGTCAATCCTTAACTTTTTATACAAAGATTGTTGACAATAAAAATGATTTTGGTCATTCTAAAACCTTTCTGGATTATTTTATTATATTTTCCTTTCTTGATGCCAAGTCTTCTATTCATTTAAAGTGTGACTATAATTTTTGCTTTCAATAAATCCCCTCAAACTCTGCAAATCAATGGATCCCACATATTCCATTTTTCATGACCATAGTTCAGCAAGGAATCATTTGGTAACTTTTGCTTCCATAATCATACTTTGCTACTTTGGGGCCTGGAATAATTTACTTTCCCTTCCCTTACTACACATAAGAATGGAAATGACTAACCAAGGATTACTTAGTCTTAGGGTATCCCAAATTTTGCTGATGTCCTTACCTCATAAGATTCTTTATTCACGTTGTATTTTTCTATCTGATAGAGCTGGTTCTTGCAGAAAATGTTGTCTTGCATGTTCGATTTCTGCCAGGGGAAAAATGAATATACCTTAACCATTAGGAACTATCAGTTTTGGTTATGATGTCATTAATCCTCTCCTTCCTGAGGATATTTGAATTGTATATTTATTGTAAACAGATTTTTGTAATGCCTTTTGTCTATATATCAGTCACTCTAACACCCATCTCACCCCTACTCCAGATGGAACCCTCCGCTATATCACTGAAGAATAATTAGGCAAAAGCAGTCCTACAGTGATATATGTGACACTATTATACCATGTATTTGATTGTCTCTGCCCTTCTTCTGGGAACGGGGAGGTATGTGTCATTATTGCTTCTCTAGGCCCTGAATTGGCTTTTCAATTACTCAGAGTTCAATTTCTTTTTAGGAATCTTTTTGTTTATGATGTTCTTGTTATTGCTACCATTTCCTCGGTTCTCTTTATTTTTCTTTGTATTAATTGTTTGTTTGTGTTTAACACAAATCTTCCCTTCTAAATTCTACATATCTTGCAGTTCTTATTAGGCAATAATATTCCATTAAATTCATATCCTAACTTCATCAGCCTTTCCTCCATCTGTGGTAACCCAGTCTGTTTCTGGTTCTTGGCTACCACAAAGACTAAGAATATTTTGGTATAGATTAAAATTTTGCTTCTGCTTGGAATTCCTTAAGGCAAGCACCCACAATCCTGGGATTCCTGGGTAAAAGGGTAAGGGGAGTTTAGTCCCTTTAATCACATTATTCCAAATGAATTTCTAGAATGGTTGGACCAGGTCACAGATCCACCAACAGTGCACTGGCATTCTCTTTCTTCCCACAGCACCTCTAAAACTGACTGTCTCAATTTTTTGTAGATGTCAGTATATTTTTTTCTTTAAAGAAATTAGTTTTTCTGAAGAGATTTAAGATCATTATCACCTCTAAATCAAAGATTTAGAATTGGAAGTGATATTAGCAGTCTAGTCCAACCTGAGAATTTTGCAGATAACTCATTTACATAGTACTTTAGCTAAAGTACTATATAAAGTTTACAAAATATTTCACATACACTATCTCATTTGAGGTTCACAATAGCCATGTACAACAGATACTATTATCCCCATTTTACAGATGAGGAAACAGGCCCAGAAAGGCTAAGTGGCTTGCCTGAGGTCATGCAGCACAGCCTACTACTTTCCAAGGCAGCCCATTCCTTTGACCACTGTGATTGCAAATTTCTTCTTATGAGACAAATTCTGTAGCTTCCACACATTTCTTCCAGTTTAGTCTTCTGGCATCAAGTAGAAAAATCCTGATCCCCACTTCAACATGTTAATCCTTTAACTACTTGAAGGCAGTTATTAAGTCCCCTTTAAATTTCTTCTATTGCAGGATAAACATCTTCAATTCATCCGTCTGATCCTTGTACAGTAGATTTTTTTTTCATTTTTGAGGCCCTTTACCTTCCCTATCATTGTCCTCTAAATAGAGCTCTAATTAATAGATGTTGTTTCTAAAATATGGGGCCCCAAATGGAATATCACCCTCCTGTTGTGGTCTGAATGGGACTAAGTATAATAGGTCTACCTTTTCCTTTGTTCTTCAAACTATAATTTTCTCTTTATGCTGCCTAGGATAGTAATCATTTTTCTGGCTATCATGTCACACTGTTGAATTATTTTGCATGTCTTCTGTGTTCACTAATATGCTTAGGAGTTTCCCCAAATGAATGCTCATCTATGAATGCCTTTCCTTCTTGAACTTGTGAAGCTATTTTTTTAAAATTGACTTATTCCTATTATATTTCAGCTCCTTCTCCCTAGCCCATTGTTTTAACCTTTAGATATTTTTTGGGATTCTGATTCTGTCATCCAACCTAGCCATTTCTATCAGCTTTGTGCTATCTGGATATTTGATAAATATCCATCTATGCCTTCATCTAAGACATTGATTAAAATGTTGAATAGAATAGGACTAAAATAGAATCAGCAACACCATTCTTTAATGTAGCTTCAAGAAATTAAAAATTGCTAGGGGTGGCCAGGTGGTGCAGTGAGCAAGAGCACTGGCCCCAGAGTCGGGAGACCTGGGTTTGGTTCCAGGCTCAGATACTTAACACCCACACAAAATAACTGGCCATGTAGCCTCGAACAAGTTACTTAACTCCAATTGCTTAGGGGCGGCCAGGTGGAGCAGTGAGTAAGAGCACCGGCCCCAGTGTCGGGAGACCTGGGATTGGTTCCATCCTCCGATACTTGGCATACACACAAAAATAATAACTGGCCATGTAACCTTGAGCAAGTTACTTAACCCCAATTGCTTTTAAAAAAAAATTGCTTACTTGGAACTCTATCCATCATGGTTCATGACAAACTGGAACTCAATATAATTTGTGCAAATTACTGTAGAAGCCTTCACAACTGGTTAGCGTTATAGGATTTAAAGTTGGAAGGAACCCAAAAGATTGTTCAGATCAAAGCCTTCATTTTACACATGAGGCAACTGAGGCCAAGATATTTGCTCAAGGTGTGTCACTTGACTGACATCAGAATGTTTGTTTCTGGGGGCAGCTAGATAGCCCAGTGAATACAGCACCGGTCCTGGAGTCAGGAGAACCTGAGTTCAAATTCAGTCTCAGACACTTAACACTTGCTAGCTGTGTGACCCTGGGCAAGTCACTTAACCTCAATTGCCCTGCCTTCCCCTGTCCAAAAATACAAAAAAAAAAGTTTGCTTCCCATTTTGAAATAAAACCCATTAGGAGATTATATGGAAAAGCCATGACAAACTAAATTCAATGCCTATAATAAACATGGCAAAAACTCCTTTCAAGAACTCTCGTCTTCAAACAAACTTTGTATGATTATCATCCTTCTCCTTCCTTTTTCCTTAATGATCTTCCTTTTTCTGCTAGATGGTGCAATAGATAAGAGGGTCAGACCTAGAGTCAGGAAGACACTAGCTCTATGACCCTCACTGGGTTCCCATGCAGAGATCAAAGTTCTTTCCCTGCATTCATCTATGAGCAGAGTTGTTGGATGAATCTGTAGACTTTGGCAGTTAACAAGTCACCAGAGACAGCCAGTAGGCAAAAAGGATAAAGCTCCTCTAGTTGTTTCTTTAAAAAAAAATACTTGGGGATCACATACTTACAGTCAGCCTTTTATCCTTCAATTATTATAAAGGACCAAGTGGGTAGAACTCATCTTCACCCTCACCCATACCCTTCAAGCTCTGTTTTGTGTTTTCCCCTTATTCAGAGACACCTTCAGTATTCACTTAAACTGATTTCACCTCTAAAAAATGTTTTAATAGTAAGACAAGATCACAAAATATAACATGCCCTGAACCTTGAAACATTTCTTGCTTGTTACTGTGCTAAGAAGAACAGCCTGACCACTACTCCATCTTCAACTCCACAAGGCTTAGCATCTGCTAAAAGGAGTTTATAATGCCCATTTTCCAGTGATGCTATAAGGATTAAGAAATCAAATATTCTGGGGCAGCCAGGTAGCACAGTGAGTAAGAGCACTGGCCCCAGAGTCGGGATGACCTGGGATCAAATCTGGGCTCAGATACTTAGCACCACACCCAGAAATAACTGGCCGTGTAACCTTGAGCAAGTTACTTAACCCCAATTGCTTAAAAAAAAAAGAAATCAAATGTTCTATAAAAAAGGAACAGTTAGAAGGAAAACATCTTCTATTATGATTTTTTGAAGCATACTTATTAACATAATTTTGAATTTGTTTATCAGTTTTCTAGTGGACAACAGTGAGGGACCTAGGGAACAGTATGTAGCTCTGCTGAAGAAGGCAGTGTTAAAATTAATTATCTGAAATAAAAAGAAACTGAGTTATAAAGTTACTGAGTATGATTTCATTTGCAAAGCTAGCATTTGCATATTGAACCAGGTCATCTGATAGATGTGAGACAAAGAATGATTTACAGGGATAAGTTTTAGAACAGAAGAGAGAAATAAAAAAAATTTACAGAAACTTGTTTTGAACATAATTCAAGTGGACAAGACAGGTCATCTTACCAGTGCATTTCTTCCAGGCTTTCTTAACCCAACAGTAACATCTAGCTGTCAAAATGAGATTACCCCATAAGTTTTTGTCCTTCAAGTATTGCCTTTTGTAATGAGAAAGTTACTGGCAAAGAAGTGCTTGCTTGTGGTTTGGAGTTAGCAGTCAATCCCTGTGCCTCCCCCCCCCCGGGAAAAATCTTCCAGCTGCCAAGCTTAGAGATTCAGTTATTTAACTTAGATTCTAGCTCAAGAAAAAAGGGAGCTTATCCACTAAGACTAGAAAGAGGGACTTTTAGCCCTTAGGCAAACCCCTTTTCTCTAGCTGTTAGAAAGGGGAAACAGCCTTTAAAAAGTCTTATAATCTTATGATTATTTTATTCCTACAAAGATATGTCTAACTCTAAATTATCTGCTACTAAATGATAAAGTCTTTTCAATCTATCATTAACTAAATCTCTAGGTAACCTAGACTTAAGAGACTTAGTTTGGCTTAGCTCTTAAGGCTAGCTCTTCCTAAAGAAGGGAACTTAATCCTATAATCAAACTAAATCAATACTGATGGATTTCCTTTTCAGCAAGAAAGTCTAAATGACATATTCCAGCATAGAGACCTAGGGAGATAACAGATCATGAGCCCAGGCTTGAAGGAATAGAAGAAAAAGGAGAGATGCTAAAGGAGAACTAAAAAAAAAAGACGTTTGAATATTTTGCCTAGAGACTAACTTTATGAGAGATTATTTGTAAAATATCTTGACTTCCTTGAACTAAAAGTGTGATATGTGACCCAGGTTTGGATACTATTTTATCTCACATTCCAGAGACTCAGCAACACATCAGATTAACGTAACAGCTGAAGATCAAGTGTCAGCAATTGGAAAATATTTATGGATGAGAAAAAGAGAGGTTCCCCCCCACCAAGAGGAAAGAAATCTTTCAACAATGCCAAACTTACTCTAAGCCCTGACAGATAGCGTTCAAGTTTCTTGTTCAGCAGGAAGTAGATGGCAAGGATGTGGCAAGCCCTGTTGGACAAGACGGTGTTGATCACATCGCTATTTTTGTACCCAAGTTTTTCAGTCATGTGAAGTACCACACTTTGGCTCAAGTCTTCTAGGTGAATCCTATACCAAAAGAGAAAAAAAAGAACACTCTATGGTGATTTTTAAAATCTTCCAAAAAGAGCCTTAGAAAGTCCATTGGTAATAAAGCAAATAGATTTGTATATATTCAAATAGCACTGCTGTACAAATAAAATGTTTATTATAACTAAAAGCTATTTGTATATACAATTTTAATTAATAACTGCAGCTAGGTGGCACACTGAATAGAGTTCTAGACCTGGACACAGGAACACCTAAGTTTAACTCTGGCCTCAGATACTTACTAGCGATAAAATGAGGACCATACTAACACCTACTTCACAGGGTTGTTGTGAGGATCAAATGAGATAATATTTGCAAAGTTCTTATCACAGTGTCTGCCACATGATAGACTCTCAAATTCTGTTATATTTGTATTCTCAATGCTAAGCATAGCATTTAGTATATAGCAATCACTTAACAAACACCTGCTGAGTGACTGATTGCTTTTATCTGATAGACTGAGAGTGCTCCTGAGTCAGCATAGAGCTTATGCTAAATTATTTGCTTCTTCCTCTAAGCCTAGAATATCCTTCTTCCTTCCCTTTCCCTATGTAATTTGAATGCTACCTCTTCTAGGAAACCTTCCCTCATATGTATAAAGTATTATAACATAATATACTATATGTAATATAACATGTATATTACATATAGTATAAGATGTAATAAAGAATATGATATGGGTGGCTAAGTGGCACAGTGGATAGAGTGCTGGACTTGGAGTCAGGAAGATTCACCTTCCTGAAATCAAATCCAGCCTCAGATATTTACTAGCTATGTGATCCTGAGCAAGTCACTTAACCCTGTTTGTCTCAGTTTCCTTATCTGTAAAAATGAGCTGGAGAAGGAAATGGCAAATCATTCTAGTATCTTTGCCAAGAAAACTCCAAATAGGATCATGAACAGTCAGACATGTCTGAAACTGAACAACAATAAAATATGCTATGGCATTTTATATGCACTAAAAATACATTTTTGATATTGTGAATTTAATGAGAGGACACAGACAAACTGGGTGGGAAGATGGATAGATTGCTGGACCTGGAATCAGAATGATTTAAGTTCAAATCTGGCCTTGGACACTTTCTAGTTATGTGACCCTGGGCAAATCACTTAATTTCAGTTTGCCTCAATTTTCTCAGCTATAAAACAAGAATAATAATAGCACCTTCTTTCCAGGGTTATCAGTATTAATTGAATAGTATTTGCAAGGCATTTAGTACAGTACCTGGCACAGGGTAGGCACTATATAAATGTTATTGATGATGATGATGACTGACATGGTATGGGCAGATACTGATGGGTTATATGATCTGCACAGTGTTGGAGGGAAATTCCAACCAAAAGAAATTCCAGATCCAGTTGAGTAATGAGTATTGTATTTCATAATTATTTGTGTGTAAGCCCTATTTCCTTGGTAGACTATAAACTTCATGATGGCTGGGACCAAGACCTCTATATCTCTCACACTGCTGACCATAGTGATATGCACATAGATAGGATCAAATAAATGTTTACTAAACTTTGTTTGACATTAATTTTTCATAGTAATCTGTGATGCTAAATGTATCAATACTGTTGTATTGACAAGGCTCAACCATGAGCAATTAATATAGTTATAAAACAGATGTTTTCCTGTATGTTATAAACATGTATTACAGTAAAGAAGGTGTCAAATACTGGACTTGGAATAAAGAAAATCTGTATCTGAATTCCACCTCTAATAGTTATTGCAGTGACTATTTAGACAAGATCTAACATCTCTAAGCTTCAGTATTCTTACATCCAAAATGTAGCACCTATCTTACAGGCTTGTGAAGCTAAAATGAAGAAAATCTATATGAAGCTCCTTGTAAACATACATACATACATATATATGTATATATAGTCAATATTAGCTATTGTTAAAAATCAGTAACTAGATGATTGTCACTACTGTAATGTGGATGCTATCAGAAATGGCACTAGACAATCAATAATTTTATTAAAATAGCACAGTATAAAAAAATGATCACAAAAATTAGCAGGCTTCCTTTATAGTATTACTAAAACCCAATAGGAAGAGAAAGAAAACAAATCCCATTCACAATAACCATAGAATGTATGAGATATCACAGAATCATCTACCAAGACATTCTCAGAATTTATATAAATAAAGAAATCAGAAGTAATGGAAGATAAATAATTGAAGAGATATTAATTGCTCATGGTTGGGCCCTGTCAATATAACAATATTGATCCATTTAGCATCACAGATTACCATCAAAAGCTAGTGTCAAATAAAGTTTATTTTTCTAGATCTAGACAAAATAATAAAATTTACCCAAGGAAATAAGATAAAGATTTCAATGGAGGAAAAAGTAAGAATAAAAGAAAGCTAGCAGTATCAGATCTCAAATTGTAATGATAGAAACAATTTAGTACTGGTTAAAAAAAAAAACACAATTGATCATTGAAACAGATTGGGTAAACAAGACCCAGAAACAATTGTACGTAGTACTATAGTGTTCAATAAAATCAAGGACACCAACTAAAAGGAATTAACTCTCTGCTCCCCAAAAATCAGCTAGGAAAACTGGAAAGCAGTTTAACAGAAATAAGTTTAGACCTTTTTTTAAATTTCATATGCCACAATAGACTCCAAATGGATGTATGATACTTACATACAAAAGATCTTATTATATAAAAATCAGAAGACAAAGGAAGAAGACACCTTTTATCACTAAGAGTAGTGGAAGAATGCTTGCAATTTTGATTACATAGAATTGAAAAGATTCTGCACAAGCAGAATAAATGTATTTGGAATCAGATGGGAAAAATCTTCAGAGCAGAAAATCTATATGAAGCTCTTTGCAAACCTATATTAACTATTATTAAAAATAAGTAACTTGATGACTGTCACTACTATAATGTGGTATAGATATATGGTGATTGGTGATTTATGGTAAGAAAAATAAGAATGAATAATTCCCCAATAGATAAATGGTCAAAGCTGATATAGAAATGGTTTGCATGACTGCACATATAATAATATATATACAATTGCTTGCCTTCTAAATGAGGGGAAAGGAGAGAGATGGAGGGCAAGAATATAGAACTCAAAATTTTTTAAAATGAATCTTAAAAATTGTTTTTACATGTATTTAAAAAATATTTTTTAAAAAAGATAAATGGTCAAAGGACATGAACAGGCAGTTCTCAAGTTAATTAATGCAAGCTATCAAAAACATATACAAATACTCCAATTCACTATTAATACATAAAAATGCAAATTAAAACTATTTTTGCATTTCCACCTTATACCTATCACATATTTAAAAAAGAAAATGACAAATGTTGGAGGGGCTCTGAAACAAAAGGCACATTAATGAACTGCTGGCATAGTAGTAAACTAGTTAAACCATTCTGGAAAACAATCTGAACAATTGCCTTTCCCTCCCTCCCCCAATCACTAAAATGTACATTGACTTGGTGATACTATTATGAAATATGTACTCCAAGGAGGTCAAAGGCTATAGGTAATCCTGTAGGGTATAGTATTAATATAGGAGCCCCTACCAGTGTGTTTCCCACTAATAGCCAGCAGATTCAATTAGTGATCAGCAAAGACATTTATTCAACATAACAAAGCAGTTTGTTATAAAACATTTTCCCCTGGGGTATACTCCCACAAATACACACAGCATACATGGTCAGATTAAACAAAATGGTAGTGAGACACATATGTAAGATACATAGTGGGCAAAGGCCACTGACTACTCTTGGTGGTGCAGAGCCTGGATATTCTTTCTCTTTTCACAGTCATCAGAGAGTTTTCCTTGCATTAAGCATCTTTATTGGACCACTTAGCCAGTTGTGTTCCCCGGGTGTCTTCCTCTTCATAGACTGACTCTCTTCTTTGTTTGTCAAGGGCTACATTCCTTGAAGTTATTTCCTCACTTGAGTGCCTATCTTTCTGTATACATGCTTCTTGAGCATCTACCTCTGTTCTTGCTGTATAAGGGTCTCATACTGGCCCAGTAGCTCTCTTTCAAAGCTACATGCTCAATGGGAGGTAGGAGAAGGAGAGAAATTGACTCCTCCACAGATTTGTAATATCTTCAACTCTTCAGCTCCCAAACTGTTGAAATGTGTCCAGAGGCTTAGCCTTTAATTTAAAGTCCTTGGAAGTCTGGCTCATTTGTTTGCTCAACCAATTACACTGTCCCTTTCTTAACTCAAAGTTATGACAAAAAAAAAATCAGGGTGTATCTTCTACAGTTAGATTAATACCTCACTAATATCTTGTGATTATATTGCAATCATCTCTCAATTCATGCTAACTTCCCTAGTGGACCTCTTTCAATGCTTTCAGGTTTCTAATTGTCCTTTTGTTTGATTCTGCGTTGAAGGAACTTAATACTGTTTCTCTCTGGATTTTCTTGATCATTATTTATCTGTTGACCTTTTTAGGTACTTTCTGGAGTATATTGAGATACTGTATCTGTGATATTTCATGTTGCTATATTAGCTAGAAGTGTTGTTTTCATCCTATATTAAAATGTTTCCCTTAAGCATATACTAAGTAACAGGTCCCTCATTACATAAAGACATAACTGCTGTTTTCTTTAATACACAGATTTCTAGCCTACTCTCTAATCTACCCAACTAGTTAGATGTTTAGCCAGTTATACTTCTGACTAAACCCTCAAAGCAAAATCTGAACTAATAGCATAAAGTATCTGGAACTTGTTCTTGATTTATGAGAGTTTACCTACAAACAGTAATAGAATTAGATGCCAAATCATATTTTTTTAAAAATGGAAATCAGACCAACACAGGGAGAGAACTGCTTCTTAATTTCAGCCCTATTTACTTAACAGATGTCACATTTAGTGGATTGATTAGACTCATTTAGACAGTGATTACATTAACTTAATGACCCATTCCATTTCCACTAATTTTCTCTTCCTTTAACAGAAAACATACCTGTGTGTTGTACATTATTAGCAAAGTGTAATGAGCCATAGGCTCTTAGTTTTGCTTTCAGAATCTGTTTCAGTTTCATTCTTTTGGTATCTGACTAGACTGATGTCATAAAGCAGTAAACAATCTATTTCAAGATTTTCTCTGTAATATTTCTGTCGTTGTCTAAATTGCTTCTCACATGCTAGAACTTTGGACAATGACTGAATGGAGCCACCA
This sequence comes from Petaurus breviceps papuanus, assembly GCF_028583685.1. Taxonomy (NCBI): domain Eukaryota; kingdom Metazoa; phylum Chordata; class Mammalia; order Diprotodontia; family Petauridae; genus Petaurus; species Petaurus breviceps. The sequence continues at coordinate 5,718,943 of NW_027187374.1, read as the reverse complement.
CATGTTTCCCTTCCATACAAACAGTACCAATAAGGTTCTCTGAGGTGAATCAGTGTAGGTCTGAATAATCATGATCTATATCTGTTACTTTCCATTGAAACTTCTCTATAATGAAAAACCTTCTAATCCTTGCTGATAACTATTTTGTCCCCTCTCATTTTAAGAACTTCAAAAGGCTGCTCCTGTAATTCTGTATCTTTCTAATGGGGAGTGTCCACACATCTTCCTTTTTACTCTGTATCCATTTTCTTCTCATTCCTGCTTCCTTCTACATTTCCCTCCTCATATTTTTTTTTATTAAGCAACATTTCCATCTCAATCATCTAATCTTGGTCAATTGCCCAGCCTGCTGTCATGTCAGGCAAGGGAGTATCTGAGATCAGTTCTAGTCTTGGCAGGACTATCTTTGTAATTGCTTTTATCTCAGCTTTAGGGTAATGTTGGTTGTATCTACTTGCTGTTTACATAGGAAAAGCAAAAATCTGAGTCAGCTGAGAAGAAAAGAATGTAGATTTGCACTTACTTTACCCTCAGTACTTTTCCCAGGGGGAATGAATTAATATATTGCATTTAAGGACCAGTGAATCTTTCATATTTACTTGCAAGACTGAATGAATGAGTCCTCCCTTTTAGGAGGTTGACAGAGTAATGCTTCTTTATCTCTTTGTGAGCAAATATTACTATTGCTTCCCTCATCCTGCCTATCTGCCTACCCAAACATTTTTGTATTGGTAAGAGTAACCCAGAAGGAGAAAGATCGTAAAAGGCTGATTAGATTAAGGTGTTATACTTGTTGAAGACAGGAGAATTTTGGGGCTGATAGTAAGTAAATGAGCCTTAACCACTTTTTGATAATAGCAAGGAGCCCAACTGGCCATTTCCCCAAGTCACTATCCAATGACCGGTAGCAGGACTTCCCAAAGAACTGACTCTACTTACTTTACACGAGAGAACTCTGATCTCATGTAATCAATAAACAAGATGGCAGACAGGTGCTATAGTAAATGGAATGTTGAACAGATTCAAAAAGCCTGAATTCTGTTCAAATTCGGCCTTGGACTCTTTCTAAGTGAACCTGAGGAAAGTCATTTAATGTCTCTAAGCCTCAATTTTATCAGCTGTAAAATGGAGTGGTTGGACTGGATGATTTCCAAAATCCCTTTCCACTATAAATTTCTGATTCTAGGTTTGAAATGCTAGTGATAAAAAGACAAAGATGAAGTAGCCCTTGACTTCAAGGATCTTGGATTCTACTGAGGGGACACAATACCCATACATATAAGTACATAGGAGAGAAATGACATAATTTATGGGACAAAAGTACCAGCAGCTGGGGGCTGTGTGTCAAAAAAGACCTCATGCAGGATCAAGCATTTAAGTTGAACTTTGATGCAAAGTATTTACGAGGAATGAGGAATGTCTAGTACTCATAGTCCCTTTCCTTTTGGGTGATAGAATAATAAGCTACTCATTCCTGTGAATCAAATAGAAATGGAGGGATTTTTCCCTGAATTCACTCATGACCATATGACTTTATTATCTCAAAACTTTCCTGGATGGGGCAGCTAGGTGGCGCAGTGAAAAGAGCACCAGCCCTGGAGTCAGGAGGACCTGAGTTCAAATCCAGCCTCAGACAATTGGTGTACTTACTAGCTGTGTGACTTTGGGCAAGTCACTTAACTCCAATTGCCCTGCTTTCCCCCCTCAAAAAAAAACCCAACTTTCCTGGTAAGTACATTTTCTATCAGCTACTATGTTTGGCTTTGACTCTAAGAAACAACATGTCCCTGAATTGGTTCCCACCACACTCTTCCCTGACCCCAATTTTTCAGTGTGTGTTTTCTCCCATTAGATTGTGAGCTCATTGAGGGCAGGGACTACCTCTTTTTCTTATTTGTATCCCTAGCACTTAACACAATGCCTGGAACATAGTAGGTGTTTATTAAATTTTTATTTAACCGAATTGAATCTTCTATCATATTCCAAAGTGGTCTCACATATAAACTCTCTATCTCATTAGAGATTAGCATTTACTGAAGTACCTGTTTGGATATGTGATATTATATGGAGCTTTCCCAGGACAGTTCTCATTAAGCCAGCGATTCGCCAGGGCTTGTTGAATGTTTGGTCTCTTTGCAGGATCTGGTTCTAGTAGAGATCGCAAGAAGTTTGTGGCTGCTGTGAAGACATCAGGAAAAGAAAATATCAGTGTCATTGGCTTGTCAATCCCTGAGAAACTCTGGGACTCCTACCCTGTTCTGACTAGCAATTTCTAATCATCCTCTACCTACCTCCAAGGCAAACTCCTGGGAATCTCTGCTGAGACTCTAACTGCTCCCATTCACAGACAGAGATAGCTCCAAAATTTTTTTTTGCAACCTCTCCCTTCATGAAGTTCAGCTGAATGAAGGTCATCATCAGTTGATGACCCTACAAGTGACTCTGACTTGGGGTACTGGCAGTGGTTACCTTTGTTGGCTAAAAATGGTTTAAACCAATCCTGTGGTTTCTCTAGGAAAGTGCTATCATCCTGCAATAAATAACTTGTGAACAGCTGTTCTGTCTATCTACCTAGCTGCCTCCCTTCTAAGGGTACATAACCTCAGTTTGTAACTAGCCTCACTGAAGTTCCTTGTCTGACTCAGACAGTGTGTTGTTCCAAACTGCAATTCTTTGACCCTGAATAAATGCCTTACTTTACTTATTGATTACCTTGTTGACCTAATTTTTATACAGGTTTGATGGCTTCAGTAGAGTAATTATTGAGCAATTATAGTAGCTAATCATTTCTTTTGTCCCTTGAATTCCACCTTTTTTCAAACCTCCCACTCTACTTCACACACAGCAAAAACAAACAAAAAGTCCCAAACCCCCAAATTATTATAAGTCTATATCTTTGGGAAATTTTCTCAGAACCACTGATCCAAGAGCTAACAGGGTCCTCAAAAATTCATTTGTTCCTATTCCCTCTCTCTTCCTGTGTTGTTTATAGTTTTCATGTGAGGTATTTGAAACCTAGAGAGAGAAAAGATCTATCCAAGGACATAGAAACAGCATGTGATGTAATGGAAACCAGAACCAAGAACCCTTAGGGCAATGCTCCTCTCCATTATGTGGTGCTTCTTTCTATCCATTGGCAAAATAGAAAATTATCTAACATAATTACAAAAGAATTAAGAGAAACAAGCAGAGTAGGGGACTTGTTCTCAAAACAGTCTTTCAAACCCATAAAAAAGGTATCAATAAGGCAAAAAGCAGTACTAAGATGTACCACCACATAATGATTCATACCACATGATACTGTTTAACTCAAGGACTATAGAGGATAGTTAAAATCTGTTTCCTAAGGTTGGGGTAGTTTTGTTGTTTTTTGTTTTGGGGTTTTGTTTTGGGTTGATAAAATTTCTTTCAGCAGCACAAATTTTCACTAAATTTAAAAAAAAAGCAATTTTTACAATATCTGAATACAAAATTGTTTTTTGTTTCTGCTTTATGTTTTTGGAGGGGGAAAGGTAGGGCAATTGGGTTAAGTGACTTGTCCAAGGTCACATGGCTAGTTTTATGTTAAGTGTCTGAGACCAGATTTGAACTCAGGTCCTCCTGACTCCAGGGCCGGTGCTCTATTCACCGCACCAGCTAGCCACCTTGTGGATACAAGTTATTTAAGTTGAGCCATGAAAGAGAAAGGCCAGGCCTAAAAGATACTGTCTTTATGAGGACATTTTCTTATAAAAATTATATATATGTGTATATAAACATATTATTATGTAGGACATATTAGTAAAATTTTAAAGTGCTATTCAGAACATTATATCAAGCTCCATGGAATAAATTTAAAACCTGGGTGCCTAGGCAAAAGGTCTGGAGAGGTCCTTTTATGGTTTCTTTGCCAAACAAAACTTTCAACTAAAATGTATCTTTTTTTAAAATTTTTTAATTCTTTAATTTATTAATTTGTTTGTTTCCTTTTAGTTTACAGGATTCAATTCCACAATTCCTTGAATTTCACATTTTGTCCCCCTCCCTCCCCTCCCCCCCCCCATGGCATCTTATAATCAAGTATAGGATCTATAGATACTTTCACATTATACAATGGTCAGGTTATAAGGATGGATTGTACCAGCTGGGATGAAAAATGGTATAGAGGACATAAAATCAAATAAGAGAACGAAAAAGATCAGGTATTTTGCTTCCACCTGGATATAAATTTAGTTCTTTCTAGTTCTTTCTCCGGATGCACGTTTTTCTCTCCATCATGCGTCTTTTGGGATTGACTTATATCCCTGCATTGTTGAGAAGAGTCCAGTCTATCAAAGTTGGTCATCACACATATGTTGTGTCTGTAATTGTGTACAAATTCCTCGTGGTTCTACTCTTCTCACTCAGCATCAGTTCTTTTAAGCCTCTCCAGGTAAATATGAAGACCGCCTGCTCCCCATTTCTTATAGCGCAATAATATTCCATAACATGCATATACCACAACTTGTTCAGCCATTTCCCAATTGACGGACACCCCCTTAATTTCCAATTTTTTGCCACAACAAAAAGAGCTGCTATAAACATTTTTGTACATATGGGTCTTTCTCCCATTTGCATGATCTCTTTGGGATATAACCCTAGGAGTGGTATTGCTGGATCAAAGGGTATGAAATTATTTATAGCCTTTTGGGCATAGTTCCAGATTGCTCTCCAGAAAGGCTGGATCAGTTCACAGCTCCACCAACAATGCATTAGTGTTCCAGTTTGCCCACATCCTCTCCAGCATTTGTCATTTTCCTGTTTTGTCATCTTAGCCAATCTGACTGGTGAGATGTGGTACCTCAGAGTTGTTTTGATTTGCATTTCTCTAATCAATAGTGAATTAGAGCATTTCTTCATGTGCTTATAGATAGCTTTAATTTCTTTCTCTGAAAACTTCCTGTTCATATCCTTTGACCATTTATCAATTGGGGAATGACTTGTATTCTTATAAATTTGACTCAATTCTCTGTATATTTTAGAGATGAGTCCTTTGTCAGAGACATAGGTTGTAAAGATTCTTTCCCAATTTCCCACCTCCCTCTTAATCTTGGTTACATTGGCTTTATTTGTACAGAAACTTTTCAATTTCATGTAGTCAAAATTATCCATTTTACATTTTATAATGTTCTCTAATTCCTGTTTCGTCATAAAGTCATTCCCTCTCCACAAGTCTGATAGGTAAACTATTCCTTGTTTTAGCAGACTGCTTACAGTATCAACCTTTATATCTAGATCATGAACCCATTTAGACTTGATTTTGGTATATGGTGTTAGATAATGGTCTATGTCCAGTTTCTGCCATACTATATTCCAGTTTTCCCAGCAGTAACTAAAATGTATCTTAAGAGGCTAGCAACTGTGATAGTAATGGCATTTAAAGATTCCCCTGTATTGGCTTAGTTTTTCAAATTGATTGTGTTAAAACCCAGAGCTTGTTAATCCCACCTGTGGGATGGACTTGTTGATGTGAAAAGAGAGACACGAACTGGGAGGAGCTGGTGATGTAGATTTGGAGAGACAAGTGAGAGGCAGAAGAACTTTTTTTTTTGGAAGCAGCACCTCGTGGAGAGAGAGAGACTAAGAGAATTGCTGGTGGCCGCTTTGAATTGCCCTGGACTTTTGAGACCTGCTCCCTGAGCTGCCAAGGACTGAGGAGACATGGCTGTTTTGCTGGTACTTTGTCTGTCTGTTTTGATGTTGTTTTGCCAGATTTGTCCACTGGTGAAAGACAGTCCTGTTGTTGAAGAAGTTCTGGAACCTGGCTTTTGGTTAAGAAGCCCCAAGACTGTCCTGCAGACAGAGAGTGAATACTGTCCACTGGTGAAGGACAGTGCTGTTGTTGCAGGGGTCTGGGAACCTTTCTGTTGGTTCAGAAGCCCTGAAGAAGGATTTTCTTGTTGTATGTTTACAGAAATCCTGGGAGAGGGCTTTGCTAATGTTTTCAGGGGTTCTAGGACTGTTCTACAGACAGAGGATGAATTAATGAAGGGACTGGCAACTTATCTTGTGGCCTTGCTAAGCCTTGTCTCCCCAGGAACTAAGATTGCTGAGAACTTGCCTCCTGTCAAGATGAAGAAAAGACCTCCATTTGGGTATTAAGTGCTGTGCTTAAACTTGATGTAACTCTGGGGTAGATTCAATTGTGATCCAGGGGTGGGGAACTTTTGACCTTTTTGTGCTTTGTGATGGACCAAATGAAGGTACAGCATAGGGGTGGAGAGGTATTTAGAACAGAGACTTTGTAATTGATTGAATGATTGGAAGATCCTGGGGTGGGGTAGTCCTTGGAGATTATTTAATCACATTTAGTAAATGCTGTATTTGGAATGATGTCATGTTTTGATCTTCTCTGTTCTTGGTTGGTCACTGAATAAAATGGAGAGCACCTATGCTGGTATTTTGAACCTGGGAAGTTGCCTTTCCTTGGCATTACAGTACAGCAACCTAAAAAAGTTTGTTTCTCAAACCTTCTAAATCAGTGGTTCCCAAACTGGAGTATATGTACCCTCACATGGTCCAAGAAACTTGTCAAGGGGCATGGGGAAATTTGGTAAAGATCTATATTATCCTATTGAAATAGTCTAAAAGTAGTAATATTAACGGGGAAAAAAACCCAATGGAATGGAGAGAAAATAGTGAGGAGGTAGGAATGAAGTGGGAAATGGAGGAAGCTTTATAGTGCATGTGAAAATTTTTAAAGAGAACAGTTGAAGGAATAAGTCCTATTGAACAAAATCAAATGATGAGATTTAAACATGAAATCCTTTTCATCCTGGGCTACAAAAAATTAGTGATGACAAAGTGAAGCTAATTGATCTTCATAATAATGAGAAACTCTAAATTGATTTCCAATCAATGAAATTACAAAATTGCTACATGTTTCCTAGAAAAACCATATGCCATTCTTATTAAATATGTTCACAAAGACTTGATTTCATTTGCAACAACTTGTTTTTGTGAAATAAGACTCTCAGCTCTATTCTCCACCAAATCCAAAGCAAGAGATAACCAACACTCAGCAAAATGTTCAGGTATCTACTTCAAAAATAAAATAAAATGGTTAGTTGGCAACAAACAAAATCAAGAGTCTTATTAATTTATTTGACTAGGTTGTCAAAAACATTCAACGACTTTATGATACTAAGAATGTTACATGCCAAATAAAAGTTGTAGGAAAAATTAATCTATTTTATTTCTTATGGATATACACATGATTAAATTCTAGAATTTATTTGATTTCATATTCAAAAGGGGTACAGCAAGGTTTACTGAAAACCAAAAAAGCATGAAGACTGAAAAATTTTGGGAAATTTTCTGAAATTTAAGGAGTCATTCACTTTTACTTTAAATATCTTTTAACTTAACAAGGAAGGGAAGGGAACACAAAAAAACTAGGCATGTAACCTTGGACAAGTTACTTAACCCCAACTGCCCTTCAAAAAAAGGCAAAAAAAAATCTTGGGGGGGAAAAAAAAAATATATATATATATATATATATATATATATAT
>NW_027187374.1:5656272-5711314 GCF_028583685.1 Petaurus breviceps papuanus | reverse complement strand
ATATATATATATATATATATATATATATATATATATATATGTACTATGTGCCAAACACTATGTTAAGTGCTTTAGAAATGTTATCTAATTTGATAGTCACATCAGCCCTGTGAGGTAGGGTGTTGTTATTATTCTGGTTTACATTTGAGGAAACTGAGAAAGAGATCCATTGGCCTGCTGCATTGGTCAAACAAATAAAAGTGAGGTCACATTTGAACTCATATTTTCCTGATTGTAGGCCTAGCTCTTTGTACTGTGCCATTCACCTGCCCACAAGGAGCATTTGTAAAAATAGAAATGTCACTAAGTTAATAAAGAAAGAAGAATTTCATAGGAATAGCACTAGTTATTGCAATAATTATTAAACTTTTAAGTCCTAAACATATAAATATATGTAAACAAGTTTCAAAGAATTTAAAAGGAAAGAAATATTTAAGTGCATAGACTCAATCACATGTTCTTTAATTAGGTTATATTATGGTACAACTCATCATTCATAAGTATTTGGAGAACAGAAAACAAAATGGCAATAGCACCATGCAGCAAAAACTTAAAATAATGTGGTTAATCTATAATAGAGGTATTTATTTTAGCCTCTAATGCCACATTTTGAAGGTGCTCCAACTGAATGTTGTTTCTCTAGAAGGGCTTTATCTACTGCCATCTTTATTCAGTTGTTAAATAGACACAATTTCCTATATTATAAAATGGCTATTACACCCGGCCTAGTTACCAAGCAAATACTCAGCAGAAATGCACAAAGAAATTTACCTAACTCAAGGGATTGTGAAATTGAATGTTGTAAATTAAAAGTAAATCAATAAATAAATAAAGAAGAAATTTACCTAAAGGCATCACATATTCATTTTCAAAATAATAACAAAAATTTACTTGAACAAATAATTTTTGGATACCCCTCTACTAGGATATTTTTTAACTTTGTGAAGAGATTTAGCATGGAGAGGAAAAAAATCAGGAAGAGTCCATCTATACTACAGAATTGCTTGTCATTTGATTGCAGAATGAACAGGAAGCTTGCCCTTTCAAAAATGATGGGTCTTTGTTTCCTTATGCTTTCCACGAGGAAAGAGTCTTGTTACCAAAGAAGGGTGATTACATGATCATGTGTCATAGGAAAAAAAAGCACCCAAGAGTCCAAGAAAGAACATACCAGAATAACTCTGTAGATGTTGGCTTAGGGGAATGGCTTTTGCTAAAAGAATGCCTTTGACCCTCAGTAGTTTGAGTGGAATGGTCAGAAGTTCATCTGGGAATTTTTGGTATACACTTCCTGAAGAAGACCAAAGACATCAAGGTCTCCTTTCCAGTCAGTCCCTCAATAAACATTTATTAAGCACCTACTGCATTGCAAAGTGGATAGAATGCCAGGCCTGGAGTCAGGAAGACTCATCTGCCCGAGTTCAAATCTGGCTTCAGATGCTTACTAGCTGTGTGACCTTGGGCAAGTCACTTGACCTTGTTTACCTCAGTTTTCTCATCTGTAAAATGAGCTGCAGAAGGAAATGGTAAACCACTCCATCATCTTTGCCAAGAAAACCCCAAAGGGGGTCATAAATAATTGAATAAGACTGAAAAACATTTGAATGACAAGTAGAGTCCTGAGTTGTCCCAAAGGCATGGACCTCCCATCCTAATGTGTTTCCTTTTTAGGTTTCTGTAAGTTGATGCCCTTTCTCCCCCATGAATACTATGTATAATAATGGTAGAATCTGACCAGAGTTTATGGGTATTTGGTATTGTTCACTTGTTTCAGTCGTGTCCAACTCTTCATGACCCCATTTGGGGTTTTCTTGGCAAAGATACTGGAGCAGTCTGCCAACTTTCTTCTCCAGTTCATTTTACAGATGAGGAAACTGAGGCAAACAGAGATAAATGACTTGCCCTGGGTCACGCAGTAAATATTTGAGGCTAGATTTGAATTCAGGTCTTCCTGCCTTCAGGCTTAGCACTGTATCCATTGCACCCCATAGCTGCTCTCAAAAACAAGATGCAGACTTTCAAAGCAATACTCAAAAATAGACAACACTTTTATCACCTCATGATTAACTGAACTATGTAGAGAATGTAAGATCCCATTAACTAAATGCCACCTTCTAGCTTCTTTGGCACCAAGATCATGAAGGACTCCTTGAAAGATGTAACAATTTAAATGCTGTTGTTTGCTTGTTGTTCAGTCATTTTTCAGTTGTGTCTGACTCTTTGTGATCCCTCTTGGCAAAGACACTGCAGTGGTTTGCCATTTCCTTCTCCAGCTCATTTTACAGATGAGGAAACAAACAACCCTGTTCAATAACTTTCTTATAATAAATATCAGTCAAAGCATAAAAAACAAGATGAATGTTGGCAAAAGGCATTTGTCAGTGTGATAGAAGAGATCCAGCAAAGAATCCAGATCAAAGGAGCAATCCCTATGTATGGTGAGGTCTTCTAAGACACTCCAGTTTGAAAAGATCATTGTACTAATTCCAAGCCCCAGGACAACAGAGAATTTCCTGGAAGAGATCTGTCATCATGCAAAGGAATTTGGCCTGTCCATTCACCCTGGAAAGATCAAGCTTAGATGGAGAATATATCAAGAGTCTTGTGAAAGCAAAGGCTCATCTTTTCATTATTAACATTTTAGCAGGGTTGCCATGTGGCTGTGAGACCACAGATCACCTACTGCCTCCAAAGAACCAAAGATGAGGGCGATGGAGAGAAGTACAAGGAGTGTCGGTAGGGTGCAACACATAAACACCGAGAAACTCCAAAGGATAAGTGTAAAGAATGGCTTCAAGGAATAGTATGTCCTGTGGCAAGAGTGAGGGATGAGAAGGGGACAGGCAGAGCACTCTACTGGCTCCTTCAAAACATCAGGAGAAATTGAGGAAGGTTTCTATCATGTTGGATATTCCCTTCTGTGAACTTGTAGACAAAAGATACCTAGGTTGGACAGGCATAGATGGGTTTTGATCACAGGAGAAATTCTGAGTATTTTAAAAATTAATATTGTTATTAGTTATTCCACCAAGTCCCTTGCAAATCAAGAGCTGCTTTCTTAGAATTTAACATTTTCTCCACTCCAAAAAAGCAATGGGAACAGTTAGTTATGATTGAACCTTAATCTCTTTTTCATTGTATTGCTTTTCCTCACTAGTACAGGTCCTGAGTTTTAAGGTGAGTCATGCATAAAGGAAAAGCATTGTGTTTATTCTCACACTACACTCATCCCAACACAGGGCAAGCCTACCTGCTGTGTACAACCCACATTTTCTATCCTGAAGGTACTTGCCCCCAATTCCTATTGCTGGCTCAGTGTTTCGTCAGCTTCCCAATATTTGTCCTGGCTTGTTTGGAGTATGCTGAAAGTATGCCAAGAGAAATAACTTCAGAAAATATATGAAGACTATCATTTCACTACAGCACTGAAAGCTGGACAGAACAAGCTGAGTCCTGTTCAGACTCAACAGGCCTCCCCTTTTTGACTCCTAGAGTGAAACACTGGTACAAGTTATTAGCTAGTCCAATGTTTTCTGAAATTTTAATTAGCATTTGTTTGACCCTCATAAACACAAACATCTCATTTTCTGCTTCATTTCAGTGAGTTTAATGGCACAAACCTTCAAGTAACCTCAAGCCATTGCTTATAATGTGTTACAAATACTATTGCTGGGCTGTAGTAATTAAAAGATGCACTCTCAGAGAAATTCATCAGCCATGAAAGACATGTTATTCCATGATGCAACAGTTCTAGCAAGCAAAGAAGAAAGTACCTAGTAGAAAAGTGAATCAGACAGGCTAACTGATTAATTTACACAATAAGAGGGTTCCAATGTTATGGGAACATTATGACTGTCATTTAAATAATCCTGTATTTTTACATGCAGTGATAGTAAGGTCTATTGAAAACTTTTCTGGAAAAAAAAACTCCTTTTAAAGAGTAGTGGAGAAAAACTACTGGCACATTACTCATTTCTAAAATAACAACAAATTACATGATTCATATTATTAGCAGCTTAATTAAGAAGTTTGTAAAGCTAGTAAAAATGTGACATAATTTCAATTGAGATTAATATTACAAAAAACAACAAAAAAGATGTATCATAGCAGAGTGGATAGAGAGCTCACCTTCAAGCTTGCTAAGTAACTGTTAAAACTTGAACACAGATCAGGATATGTAAATTCTGTAATTTTTAAGTTTGAAGGGCCATTATGGGGAAGAGAGATTAGATTTATATTGATTAGAAGGAGGAGAGAACTAAGAGTTGAGTGGAAATTAGGAGACAGATTTTCTTTTTGGAGGGGGAAGGCAGGGCAATTGGGCTTAAGTGACTTGCTCAAGGTCACACGGCTAGTAAGTGTTAGGTATCTGAGGCTGGATTTGAACTTAGGTCCTCCTGACTCCTGGGCTGGTGTTCTATTCACTGTCCCACCTAGCCACCCTAGGAGACAGATTTCAACTCAACATTAAGGAAAACTTTTTAAGGATTAAATTGGTGTAAAAATGAGAATTTATGTTTTAAGGGGCAGTAAGTTTCTGCCACTAAAAATCATCTAGATACTAGATAACCACTTGCAGATGTTGTAAATTCATGCTTAGAGTAGGGGTTGAAATGGGTAATATCTGAGGTCCTTTCTGATTCTAAAATTCTAGGATTCTATGAATATTCAGATGGCTACTTTTAAAAACATATTATATGTTTTGCATGACTTCACATACATTATGAGTATCATATTGCTTGCCTTTTCAATGGGTGGAGGGGGGACTGAAGGAAGAGGGAATTTGCAACTCAAAATAATGTTAAAAATTTTAGTTAAAAATCTCTCTCTCTCTCTCTCTCTCTCTCTCTCTCTCTCTCTCTCTCTCACACACACACACACACACACACACACCCAACACACTGACACACAAGCAAAATCTGGTTAGAGATAGAATGACATGTGCTAGATTTGAATGGAAATGGAGATTACCGGTAGAGAGCTGAGTAGGGAGGGGGTTCATTTCTTTGTCCACCATCTTTTGGTATAAAGCTCTCAAACTGAAGGGCTCCACAGTGAAAGGCAGTGTTCCAGTTAACATAGCAAACATATTCACACCTCTACAAAAAAGAAAAGAGAAAGGATGACAGTTATTAGAGCAGAATGGTTCTATTTGGGGAGAGGTAGGAAGAGGATGGGGAAGCTTAAGGTCAATATTATTCACACATTATTTCATACTAGGAAAGAAAGTTAACTTCACTCATTCATCTTTTTGAAACCTTGTCTGCATTAACTGAGAGCAGCCAAAACAAAGGCCTCAATGGCATCACTGAAGGGAAGCCTTGGGCAATGAACCACGGGAACAGGTTAGGTCTATAATGATAATGATGAAAAAGCAAATAAATTTTCCTTTTCTTTCTTCAAACTGATAAACTCAAGACAATGGCCATAGTCACAAAGTACAGAGAGGATTATTTGAAAGTTTCTTTTGGTGGAGGGGCGGCTAGGTGGTGCAATGAATAGAGCACCAGCCCTGAAGTCAGGAGGACCTGACTTCAAATCTGGCCTCAGACACTTAATGCTTACCAGCTGTGTGACCTTGGGAAGTCACTTAACCCCAATTGCCCTGCCCTCCCCTCTCCAAAAAGCAAAAACCCATAGATTATTATGATAAAAATAATAGAAACCTAAAGTTTGAGCTGGAAGAAATCTTAAGAATTTATCTAGTTTGGGTCCCTCATTTTATAGAAGAAGAAGAAACTGAGGTCATGTTAAATGATTTGCCCAAGGTCACATAGGTATGAAATAGCAAAGCTAGTATTAAAACTGACTCCAGAGCCATCTTGCACCACAATGCTGAATAATGTAGCATGTAACCACAGAGTCAGTGCACCTGGTGATTACTAATCTCTACTACGTTGTTATTCCTTTGAATTAAAATTTGGCTTCTCATCAAAGATACTTCTTTTTGGCGTTCTCTTATCACCTTCTAATTTATAATGCTATTCCTAGCACATAGTAGGCATTTAATAACTTGTTGGTTGATAAATAATAAAAGATATACAAAATAAAGTATGCACAAAAGAATCAGTGATTACATTGGTGGGAGGAACTCCTTGGGTGGAAGCTCTTTCCAACAATGCTGAGTACATCCCCTGTAGTCTCCCATATTATGAATTGATAGATAAATCCTAGGGATTTGCTCCAAGTATTTAGGGTTGAAGTGACTTAACCAGGCTTACATAGTTAACAAGTTAGAGTCAGTATTTGAATGTGTCTTCCTGATTCCCAGCCAAAACTCTATCCACTATGCCAATCTATTTCTTTAATAATTCTATCCTACATAATATAATTAGATGGCTGTTGGCCAGTAATGCCCAATCTGATTTTCTAGATGTAGCTAAAAGGCCATCAGAATAAACCTGGCTATTTAGATTAAAAGCTGATGTGTCTTTGGAGTACTTTTTCCCCCCTAAAGTGCACACTAAATATAGTTCTGAAAATTTTCCTAATAAGAAGGAAAATTTTTACTGCCAGAATGCTCAGAGAACTTTGGAATGCCCAAAGAAAGATGGGTTTAGAATATATGAGGATTTCCAGTAAAGAAAAAAAAAGCAAAATAAAATAATTTTTTAAAATAAAAACATTTAAATTAAGATTACTGAAGACCAGTTCCACTGAACATTTCTGGAGATAAAACTGGTATAGCAATTCAACAATTCAAATATATAAGGGGACTGGGGAGCTATTTCTTTTGGGAGGGTGGAGGAGGAGCATCTGAATCTTCCTGCACCTTCCTCAAACAACAAAAATTTTGCCTTGACCTCCTTGTTACTTATTTGGTTCTCCCTAAGATTGCCCCCCTCCCTATTAGACAGTAAACCCTTTGAAACAATGATCAATCTTTTACCCATCTCAAGTGTCTAGGATTACAAATGTATATCATTTATCCTAATCCCCTTAATTTTACTTATGAGTGAACTAAGGTCCTAAGAAGTAAAACTAGCCAAAGATCATGAAAGTAATCTGGCTCCAAATCCAGTACTCTTTTCATTAGGGCTTAGCTTTACTCAAACAAGAGATCCCAGCAGAAAAAAAAGGTCAAAATTCAAGTGTTTGCTCTTGCATTCCCCAGATCCCTTTTTCTATTCCCATTTCTAGTTCTCCCTAGTAATACACAATACTTTAATCCTAAGAATCTTATATTCCACTGATCCACCCACTTCATAACCTTTGATGCATAAATTCCTTCATTATGTACCAATGCTACTTGAGTTTTCAGAAGTCTGGGGAAACAAAGAGTTATGCTTTGCCAAGCCAACTGCCATAAAACCATGAGGTATAACTTAAAAACCAAACTGTTCCTTGCATTAACTATTAGTACTTTCTTCCATGAGCACTGAAAGAGATGAATAAGAGGAAGATGTCTTTTTGGAAACTAAAGACTATCCCCATACTTTTATTCCAAAACCAAGGTCTTCCTCATAAGCCTTCGGCAATCAACCAACAAGCGTTTATTAAGCACCCACTATGTGTCAGGCACTGGGAATACAAAGAATGACACATTCTCTGCTCTAAAGGAGCTTATACTCTTAATAGGGGAAGACCAGAAATACATATATATGCATAGAACAAGAAGAAACATAAAATAAATACAAAGTAGTTAAAGTTGAAGTATTAAAAATACATAAAATATGGAACTTAAACTCATATAGGAGGACAGGGACTTTGAGGCGGAGGTAAAGAAGTATATTCTCAGCATGTGGGATGCCAACTCCTGGGGATGGGAGATGGAGTGTCATATGTAAAGAACAAAGACAAGGTCATTTGGGCTAGATCTAAGAGTGTTGAAGGGGAAATGTTGTCTAAGGAGCCTGGAAAGATAGGATGAACCCAAATTTTGAAGGGTTTTAAAGGCTAAATAAATAGCACATTATATAATTGCTATTGGGCTTTTTCAGCATATGCAAGTGTACATTATTACATTTTCTCATTTGTTAAGATATATACTGTCAGACATGGTTGGTATGTCAGTTTTGTCTCACAACTTTTTTTTTAAACAGGAGAGCATTCCAGTTGGGTAGCTGGTATTAGGAAATGACAGCTTTGTAAAAATAAAGAATTAATAAAACTTTAAAAAATAGTGTCTAGGGGTGGCTAGTTGGCACAGTGAGTAGAGCACCAGCCCTGGAGTCAGGAGGACCTGAGTTCAAATCTGGCCTCAGACACTTAACACAAAAACTAGCTGTGTGACCTTGGGCAAGTCACTTAACTGCAATTGCCCCTCTAAAACAAACAAACAAACAAACAAAAAACAAAAGATAGTCTGTGCCTTCAAGAAACTCAAAATCTTAGGGGTGGCCAGGTGGCTCAGCGAGTAAGAGCACCGGCTCCAGTGTCGGGATGACCTGGATCAAATCCGGGCTCAGATACTCAGCACCACACCCAGTAATAACTGGCCGTGTAACCTTGAGCAAGTTACTTAACCCCAATTGCTTTAAAAAAAATAGTGTCTATCTGTCTCTTTACTCTTTGTTACTAAAATATAGAAATCCTGATGATTTTTGTAGATTCATTTTGTACTCTGCCTTCTGAGAGATTATCAATTAGGTTTTGTTTATTCTCTTAAGTTTTGTTGATCTTTTAAGTTTTCTAAGAAAATCACCATTTCATTTGAAAAGATATTCTTGTCTCCTCATTACCAGTGTTTGCTTCTATTTCTAAGTCAAATAATACTGATTTTACCAAAAACTCTTGCATCAACCCTGATCTTAGTGGGAAAGCTTCCAATATTTCTCCATAATGAACAATACAAGTTCTTAGTTGTACAAAGTTGTTTTTTTTTTAAATATTAAGCAAATTAAGGAAATGTCCTTTGACTCCTATACTTAGGGTTTTTAAAAAAATGCAACTTAGAACCATATTTTACATCTTTTTTTGCAGATCATTTTGTTTTAAATATTTATTGTATGAATTCTTTCCCTAGTTTTGCATCATCTTTATATTCTTTTTTTTTATTTTTTTTAAAATTTTTTTTTTAAAGCAATTGGGGTTAAGTAACTTGCTCAAGGTTACACGGCCAGGTGTTTCTGGTTGGGTGCTAAGTGTCTGAGCCCGGGATTCGAGCTCCAGGTCTTTTCAACACTGGAGCCGGTGCTCTTACTCGCTGTGCTACCTGGCCACCCCCATCTTTATATTCTTACAGTAAATGACACTTGGTTATAATTTTTGGATATGTTGCTGTAATCTTTCTTTGGCAGCATTTGATTTTGCATCAATATTAGATATATTAATCTATAGTTAGCATTCTATGACATAACCCTTCCCTGCTTTCATTATCACATTTGACTCATAATTGAGTGATATTCTCCATACTAAAAAGTTTATGTGGCAGGGGAATTATTCTTTAAATATTCAATAAAATTAATTTATCAGTACAGTTGGTTCTCAGTTGTTTCCCTCCGCATGGAACTTCATTTATGGCTTATTGTGATAGTAATGGCAATTAAAGATTCCCCTGTATTGGCTTGGTTTTCAAATTGATTGTGTTAAAACCCAGAGTTTGTTAATCCCACCTGTGGGATGGACTTGTTGATGTGAAAAGAAAGTCCTGAACTGGGAGGAGCTGGTGATGTAGATTTGGAGACACTAGAGAGAGGTGGAAGATTTTTTTGGAAGCAGCACCTCGTGGAGAGAGAGAGACTAAGAGAATTGCTGGTGGCCGCTTTGAATTGCCCTGGACTTTTGAGACCTGCCCCCTGAGCTGCCAAGGACTGAGGAGACATGGCTGTTTTGCTGGTACTTTGTCTGTCTGTTTTGATGTTGTTTTGCCAGATTTGTCCACTGGTGAAAGACAGTCCTTTTGTTGAAGAAGTCCTGGAACCTGGCTGTTCGCTAAGAAGCCCTGAGACTGTCCTGCAGACAGAGAGTGAATACTGTCCACTGGTGAGGGACAGTGCTGTTGTTGCAGGGTTCTGGAGACTGTCCTGCAGACAGAATGAATACTGTCCACTGGTGAAGGACAGTGCTGTTGTTGCAGGGGTCTGGGAGCCTTTCTGTTGGTTCAGAAGCCCTGAAGAAGGATTTTCTTGTTGTATGTTTACAGAAATCCTGGGAGAGGGCTTTGCTAATGTGTTCAGGGGTTCTAGGACTGTTCTACAGACAGAGGATAAATTCATGAAGGTACTGGCAATGTATCTTATGGACTTGCTAAGCCTTGTCTCCCCAGGAACTAAGATTGCTGAGAACTTGCCTCCTGTCAAGATGAAGAAAAGACCTCCATTTGGGTATTAAGTGCTGTGTTTAAACTTGATGTAACTCTGGGGTAGATTCAATTGTGATCCAGGGGTGGGGAACTTTTGACCTTATTTTGCTCTGTGATTGACAAATGAAGGTACTTTACCTATGTTTGGAAACTAATCTCCATTTGAGAAGAGGGGCTTTGTGGTGGACTTAATTAAGGTATAGCCTAGGGGTGGAGTAGTATTTAGAACAGGGACTTTGTAATTGATTGAATGATTGGAAGATCCTGGGGTGGGGTAGTACTTGGAGATTATTTAATCACACTTAGTAAATGCTGTATTTGGAATGATGTCATGTTTTGATCTTCTCTGTTCTTGGTTTGTCATTGAATAAAATAGAGAGCACCTATGCTGGTATTTTGAACCTGGGAAGTTGCCTTTCCTTGGCATTATGTTACACTTATTCAATTTCTTTATATAAGATTAGTTTGTTTAAATTATCTGTTCAGTTTGTTAGACTATTTTATATTTTTTGCAGATAGCATCCATTTCATAGAAATTGTTTGATTTTGTTTCCATATGGCTAAGTATGTAATAGTTTCTGAAAAATTTTTATTTCCTCTTGTAATTTTACCTCTCCTCATTTTATTGCTAATTTGCTTTTTAAAGTTATCATTAAATTAAGTAATAGCTTTTCAATTTTGTTGGCATTTTAAAATGCTTTTTACTTTGTTTATTAGTGTAAGCTTAAAAAAATGCAACTTTATTCCATTAATTTTCTTACTTTCTTCTCTTGTGCTTTTTTGAGATTTATAGTCATTAATTTTTTATATTTTTAAACATTGTTGCCTTTGAAGACTGATTTTCCTGAATTTCCCACATTTTGGTATGTTGTATCACTCTTGTCATTACACAGTATAACTAGCAATTATTTCTATGATTTACTTAGGGTAATTACTCATTACTTAGATTATTTTTTTAAAGTATCTATTTAGGATTTTATCTTTTGTTCATATCTTTAGTTACATAACCCCAGGGCTATTCATCCTCATTAACTTCACTTTTTCACCACACACTTTTTAATGGCATTTTGGTTTTGGACACCTGTATTTAATTGAAACCATTTTCTACAAACTTAGCTTCTGTCTCTGTCTTCTGTTCTTTCTTGGCCCTTTCTATACTGCCTCTTATTGATTTTCACAACTTCCATAGATTCAGTCATATCTAAGACTATGAATCACAAATCAATGTATATATCTGGCTTTGGGGATTATAGGGTCATGGATTTAGAGTTAAAAGGGATTTCAGAGGACATCAAGTTCAAACCTCTCATTTTTATGGTGAGGAAACTGAGAACCAGAAAGGCCAAATGATTTGTCCATGGTCACAGAGGGACTAAGAAGCAATATTTTCAACACTTTAAATTTTACATTTGTCATGTGTTCTATTATCACAGCTATTACCAGGTTACACCTTCAGGCATTCCAAATTCAATATGTCCAAAATCTAACTTATAATCTTCTGCCTTCCAACATCCTTGCAGTCACCTAGGCTCACAACCTCTGAGATATCCTCAACTCTCTCCAACTCCTAAATTCCACACACCCCAGCAAATTAGTTGGTAAGTCTTATCTATTCTGCCTCTACAACATTTCTTGTATACATTCCCTTCTTTATACTCACATGATCCCCACCCTAGTTCAAGTCATCATTATCTCTCAACTAGAATATGACAATAGTTTCCTAATTGATCTCCTGATTTTTAACCTTTCTCTTCTCTAATCATCCATTTGCCATATTCCTTTCAAAACAATTTTCCCAAAACACAGTTCTGCCCATGTTGTTCTCCTGCTAGAGAATCTTGAGTGACTCCCTATTGCCTTTATGATAAAATACAGACCCTTCAGCTTAGTGTCTAAAGACTTCACAATCAGTCTATCTTTTTAAGCCTATTTCCTATTATGCCCATTCATGTATTTTATGTTCTACTTAAAGTAGACTACTTACTGTTTACTGAACCTAACTTTCTATCATATGTGCCTTTGAAAAGGTTTCTTCATGCATAGAATGAACCTTAGCTACCTCCAAGATTCAGCTGAGGTACCTCTTCCTATAGGAAGTTTTTCTTTCCTCCTCCCCTCAAATTTTCTTGTATTTTGTGTTTGTAGATTTCATTCCTCTATATAATGTCTCCTTGATGGCATAAAATGTTTTTGATGTTTGTGTTTTTATTTCCAGACCCTAGCAAAGTACTTCACCAAAGTAGCTGCTTAATAAATGCCTGTTGAATTTATTTAAATACTTCCTTTGTTATATGCCATTTTATTATGTGATGGTCTAGCAAAGACAAGTCAATAAGCATTTACTGAGTGTTCAGTATGATCCAGAAACAGTGCTAAGGTCTGTGGCTACAAAAAAAAAAGATAAAAAAAAACACAGTTCCTGACTTTAATGAGTCTACATGCTATAAAATATTTGGTTGATATTTCTGCCTTTCTTCATTTATTTGAATTGCCCACCTATATTAAAAATCATTTTTATAGAAGTATCTTGTACTGGAAAAAAGAAAACTGTAGGCTCACACAGAATTATTTCCATATGCCTGTCAAATCCATTTCTCCCTAAAATTTCTGTTGCAATTTCCTTCTTATTTTTCATTCTGTTAGATTTGTCAAGTTTTGATAGAAGAATATTAGAGTCTCTTACTATTAATGTCTTACTACATAGTTTCCCCCCTCTTTTTGCATTTCAGTTAACTGTTCTCTAAAGAGTTTCCAAGACATTTCCTGTGTGTGTGTGTGTGTGTGTGTACACACACATAATATCTATACAATTTCATTTTATAGGGACTATTTAAACCCAGACTTATCCCTCCCTTCTCCCCCTCCCCCCCTCCTCCCCATCATTCTTTCTATTTTGACTTCTGCCTTATCCAAAATCATGATTGCAGTTTCTGGAGTTTGGTTTTCTTTTTTTGAGGATTCTGCTGAAGCATAAAAATTTTTATTTTAGCCTTTCACTTTAAGTGTATATGTATCCCTATGGCTTTAGGTATGTTTTTAAGATGACATAATATTAAAGATTATTAAAGATCCTGTCTACAATTCTTTTTTATGTCAGTTCAATCAATTTATAGCTAAAGTTATAATTATTAAATTGCATTTTCCCCTCCTAGCACTTCTTCTCATGTTGCTTGTTTTTTTTTTTACCAGCACAAAATGTAATGCAGCTTGTTTTAGTAAATTCAATTCAATCCCAGATGTTGCACAAAAACATAGACAAACACTCCACCCTTTCCTAGACAAAAAGCAAACCTATCTTAAAAAAAATATCTTTGCTTTTCCTCTTTTTCCAGGTAGATATTTGGTTTAGGGATTATCATCTCCCCATGTCCACACTTCCTAGTTAGCTTGTTTTTTTATAGTGCCCAAATTTAATGGATAAAAATTCCCTCCTTTCCCCCTCACAATCAAAATCTTCTTCCTCAAGATTGCCCACTTTTTTTCTGTTCTAACTTCAATGGAATTTTCCCCCTTTTCACCTAGCTAAGTGCCTGGCACATAATAAGTTTTTAGCAAATGCCTGTTGCCTTATTGGTTCAATTCCTAGCTATGACTCCTCAATGTTCCTATTATAAAGTGATACTTAGAAGAGTCAACTTTTCTTTTGATATATGAAAAATACAAGCCATAATTTTTAAATTTGTTCCTTTACAATATTATTTACCTGCTAGGGTTATACTTGACACTCATTTTACAACTTACAAGGCCTGCCAGAATATGACTCCTTTTGCCAGAAGTTTTTGAAAGTTTTCACTTGCATTAACAAATAATCTTTTCTCATTAAGGAATACACTATTGCTGTGGCATAAAAAATTTCAAGGGAGCAAACTCATAGACTGGTAAATTACAGGTGCTCAGTATCATCACAGATTCCACTTGGCATGTCTCATACATAAATTACACCTTTTCTTTTCAATCCTAGATTGGTTAGACAATGCCTCATATAGCTTCAATCCACAGGAATTCTATGTCCTTTCTAATGAGGTTGAAAATGATTTTCTGCTGTCACTTGGACCCCAAACTAATTGCTGGTTTCTCTGTATTCCCTGGCCTTTTTTTTCTTTTAGAGTTCCCTTATTAAATTTTCTAAGATGCTGCTCTCTTTGATCTCTAGCCTTGACTCTGGTTTCTAAAAATTGCCACACTTCTGGTTGCTTACTCAAGCTGCTACTCTTGTTTCATATCAGCCCTTTTCACCTGAAGAACTTCTGAATCAAAATCACATCTCCTTCCCACCCCCAATCAACTTCTGTCCTACAGTTCATTTCCCTTTGCCAGTGTTTGTATCCTCTCTGTCCTGTTTCCATCAATCAGCTCTTGGCCCATCATAAAATTATCACTCACATTTACAGTAATGTGCATAATAACTTTTTTGTCCACTGTCAAGAAGGGAAACAATTATAGTCAGTTTGTGGCTTACAAATAGGTCATGTTTCCAAAGTTCATTTGTAAGTTGGTGGACAGGAAATTGGAATGCATTTTTTCATAAAGACAATGTAGTTCAGTTCCCAGGACAGCCCACAAAAGTCCCTTTGACCCACAATGCAGTGAAACTATAGGATAGTCATAATATAGAATGCCAGTAGTACTATAGTTCCATAGAATGTAACCACAGTTGTTTGTATGGGAAAATACATTCTGAATTTCCATTCACATCACTGGAGCATGGCACCCTTTCAATGAAATGCAAAAAAAAAAATGTGAAGGGATCCCCCTGCCCAATGGCCCAGCTCTCACAAATTCCAAATACTGAACAGGGTATCGCAAATACAAATGATATTCTGAGGCTTCAGCAGCAGTACAAAATAAAGTAGGAAAGGGAGGAGGCTCCTAACTGCCCAAGAACAAAGAATAAACAAGGATCCAGAGGCAATACAGGAGAGAGTTATAGTGGCCAGGCTGAATGGATGAGCGCTTTGCTGGGGTAGATATGGTAAAGAAGGGGCAACTGTAAGCAAGGTACATTTATGTGTCTATCATATACACATAATAATGAAGATGGAGCTATTCAACACAAACACTTGGGAAATCAGATTTACTGACTATGGTTTTGGCATAAGGCCTCATCTCTGCATTAAGTTGAAAGATTCTGATGGTGGCATATTTTTCTATGGACCCTAAAGAGTAGAAAATCATTTATTATACCCTCCAAAGCTTTCAAGAACATGGTATCTCTTCACTTAACATGCTAACTTTATGTCTATATTAAATGAGTGGGGGAAAAGGGGAAGAGGGAAAAAAATTCATTTTTTAAGTTGAATAACTCACATGGACCAGACATCTATTTTGGAACCATATTTTTTCCTGGCAAGAAGTTCTGGAGCTGCATAAGCTGGGCTGCCACATTGGGTACTGAAAGGATCTGAGTAACCCAAGATTCCTGCATAGTTGCTCAAGCCAAAGTCTGTAAAAATGGGAGGGGGAAGGGAGAAAAGATACAACATTAAAGAATATGAAAAATACAGCAAAATCAACAATAAAATCAGACTTATTCTCCATCAGAAACATTAAATTTTAGGTAACCCTAAAACTGTAAGAGTGAACAATAACCAAGTACTGGTGACATAAGCTTGACAGAATTTATAATTTTCTTTCAAAATTATATAACATTTTAAAATCAGATTTCATTATAAAATCCACTGAAAGCTAAAAACATGTAAACCAAATACTTTTTCATTTCTAAGTGAACTGTCTAGGATTATAGGAGACAGCAACATGGTGGGTCTAAATCCCAAAGTTAGGCTAATTATGGCCAACTCTCATTAATCAGGGGCCAAGACCCCAGGGTGGGAGCAGGAGAGCTGGGCTGGAAGTGAGGAGGCATGGCACGAAGATGACCAGACAACAGCCCAAAACATACATCTACGTTTATACATATACGTGTATGTGCATGTGCGTGTGTGTGTGTATGTACCATCCACACATGTTCCTAACAGAAAGATACGTTTAGACTATCGCCTTACACCATATACTACAATAAGCTTCAAATGTATAAAGGATCTAAATATAATCACCCCAATTCAGTCATTAATCACCTCTAGCCTAGACTATGGCAATAATCTCCTACTTGGTCTCCCAGATGCCAACAAGATTTTCTTTAACTGCTGGTCTGACCATGTCACTCCCCTACTTAATAAACTCCAAGGGCTCCCTTTTGGATCTGGGATCAAATATAGCAGTTCCTCTGTTTCGCTTTCAAAGCTCTTCACAGTCTGGCTCCAGCCTATCTTTCCAAACTTATTATACACTACTCTCCTTCCTGTACTCTGGGGGAATATTTTTTAAAAAAAGAAGAAAAGAACATCAATTACATAGTTTAAAAATATACACTGAGCAGAAAGAAGTTCAGAAGGGGACACAGATGATCAAGACGGTGTTTCAACTAACATATTAAATTTAAAATATGCTTTACAATATTAGCCATTATTTACACAGCACTTTGAGGCCTGTGAAGTGCTTTACAAATATTTCACTTAATCCTCAAAATGAACTCTGAGAACTAAGTGCTATGGTTATTGTCATTTTACAGATGAGGTAAACTGAATCAGAAAGGTTAAAAGACTTAGCTAGTAAGTGTCTGAAGCAGGATTTCATTTCAGTTCTTCCTGACTCAGAGTCCGGCACTTTATCCACCAAGCCACTAAAATCCACCTTGAACACTTACTAGCTATATGATTCTGGGTAAGTCATTTTACCTCTCTTTGCCTGTTTCCTCAGCTGTAAAATGGGGACTATAATAGCACCTTTTCCCAGAGTTGTTGCGAATATCAAGTGAGATAATATTTTTAAAGTACTTAACACAGTGCCTGGTACATAGTAGGTGCTTAATAAATGCTTATCCCATCCTTCTACCTAGCTGTATGTACAAATAATAGGAGATTCACAGTTTAAAATTCAGTCTTCTCAACCCCGAAAGGCTCATGATGGAAAATGCTATCCACATCCAGAGAAAGAATTATGAGTCAGAATGCAGATCGAAGCAAATTAGTTGATCTCTCTCTTTTGATTTTGTTATGTTTTGTTTCTTTTTTCTTGTGGTTCATTTCATTGGTTATAATTCTTCTTTGCAACATGACTAATGTGAAAATATGTTTAATATGAATGTAGCAGATCGCATGCCATCTTGAGGAGGGAGGAAGGGAGGGAAGTGGAGAAAATTTAACACTCAAAAGCCTGTGGAACTGAATGTTATAAACTAAAAATAAATTAATTAATTTTTAAAAGTATATTAAGTTTAACATGTGAAAAAATTGTCTTCTTTTCATCTTCTTTTTGTGGGGAAATAATCATGTTTGTAAAGTTTGTAATAATGAAACACAACAAGCCCAACCCTTATAAGTAGGTCAGCATGCTCAGCTGATGCAATTCCCCATGTGGAAGATGTTGGGGGGGCACCTCCTATGAGGACAGTGGTGATATCATGTAAGGGAATTGTCTTGCATCGATCTGGAGCATGTGCAAATGTTTTCTAACTGGCTCTGGTCTAATAACATGACAAGAAAGAGCTTTCTTGACTGTCCGTGAAGTCAGACTTGAAGATGCATTCAAAAGGCACTAACTCATTAGCCACCTTCTCTCCAGCTGACTTCTTCCTATCTGTTGGTCTTCCAATGAAAGAATAGAAACAATACTGTGATGCTGACTATGTACCTAGGTTCCTGACCTTGGTAAGTTCCTTCCCTCATTCTCTCACCTGTGATTCTAAGAAGCTGTAGCATGTGCAGAGGCCACATGTCAATAAAACCATCTTGGTAGATGGGCTAAACCAGCGTGAGGGTAACTGATAGGCCTCAAATTTGATGGTGAGTTAGGTGGATGTCTACCTCAAGCATCTGAAGATGTTTCCTGGTGGAATGGGTGGATGAGAACAATTTGTTCCAATGGCCATGAAGGTGCCTGACGCAGGCACTGTAGAGTACTTAAAGCTTGGTCAGACATGGAAGACACCAAGATCATCCACTGCATGCTGGGCCATTGCCAGTCATCTTGACTTTTGTCTTACCACCGTACTTTGATGACTTAAGAAGAGAGATTGAGGTTGATGATTTTCTGCAACTCTGCCTCACTTCAATCCAATTCACTTGCAAGTCAAGACATCTCCCTATGATGTCATTAGTTCTCTTCAAAAACAAAGGACAAACAATATTCTTTCATTTTAGTTGAAGATTATAAACTGTAGAGTTTTAAAAACTCAGGAGAATCAACTACCAATAGATCCATGAATGTATGTCATGCTGGGGTTTGTAGCCAATCAATAAAGCTTTGAGGCCCCAAGGGGTGACCTTTGGGACCCAGCCCAGCAGTAGTTTAGACAAGGGGCAATCCTACCTTTGGACATGAACTTGTTGGGACTAATGCTATTTAAGTGTTAATTATGAGCCCACTCTCCCAAGGAACCAAGATGGTATAGCATTAAGTATTTGGAGTAGTAGGGGAGAAAATATTTGTATTCCTATCCTCACTACTTTTTCAAAGCTAATAAACCTTTTAAAAGCTATTAATATTAATTGGTTAAATAAAACTGGGGTGCTAATCCTTGCAGCTAAGTGTTGGAGCTAATAGCGGAATGGGGGCTTCAGCCAATGGCATTAGAAAAAAATATTCCCAAACCCTCAAGGGGACCTGTAGAACCTTAAGGAGGATATGTGACTAACTGGCCAGGTTCTGGGAGAGTAAGCCCAGAATATACATACAGTAATAAAAATGAATTCTTTTTTTTCTTTCTAAAAGGATCTTAGGCTATTTCAAAATTAGGCTTATGAACCAATTCCAGTACTACCTACCCACCTATCAACTATTAATGTCTTGATTCTATAAAATCTATCTATGTACATCTATGTATATATTTCATATATTTTGTATATGCTTATTTTAGGGGAATATTGTCTACCTCAATGGAACATAAACTGTTTGGTTTTTATCATCGTAGCCCCAGGGTGTAACATATAGTACGTGCTCAATAATCGTTTGTTGATTAGTTGAATGATTACGACAATGTAAATGGAATGAAACAGCCACACACACAAAAGTAAATGTTATGTAATTATCATGACCAAGCTTGGCACCCAAAAAGAGACATGAAAGTTCACTTTCCTCCCTTTTTGCAGAGCTAGGAGACTACGCAGGTGAAGCATAGTCTATCACATTTGACTGATGACAGCTGAGCTTGATGACCTGCTTTTGTTTTCTTTAATTCTTTGTTTCTCTGAGTGAGGAGGGGGATATATTGGGCAATAAAGGGTATTTTTTTTTCAAAAACCTAAATGATTAATTTTTAAAAGATTTAAAAGTATATAAAGATTACAGGTTATATCAGCCAATCAATAAGTGTTGATGAAATGCTTACACTGGCCTAGGCACTGTGCTAACTTTGAAGATACAAAAAAAAAGTCCCTGTATTAGAGGAATTTATATTCTAATGGATAAACAATATGTATGTTCGTGTATGTATGTAATGTGTGGTTATGTATGTCTGTAAAAACAATGTAACTTTAGAGGGGAAGGCACTAACAGCTAGGAGATAAGGAAGAGCCTCCTATAGAAAAGAGTGCTTGAATTGAGTCTTGAAGGATTTCAGGGATTCAAGAGACAGAGATAAATGAAAGAACAAAAAATCCCCCCACCATTTAATAATAGCTTACTGTATGCCAATAGTGAGGATACAAATACAAAAGCAAAAACAATCCCTGACTTCAAAGAGAGGGTGGAAGGAAATGAGCACTTATTAAGTACCTACTATGTACCAGACACTGTGCTAAGCATTTTACGGATGTTATCTCATTTGATCCTCACAACAACCCTGGGAAGCAGGTGCTATTATTTTCCACATTTTACAGTTGAGGAAACTGAGATAGACAAAGGTAAAGTGACTTGCCCAGGGTCACATAGACATTAAATGTCTGAGACTGGATTTGAACTCAGGTCTTCCTGACTTTAGGCCCCACCTAACTGCCCTAAAGACCTTACATTCTAATAGGGAAAAGCAGTGCCCCTGAAGAATGGTGGCCAGAGTGAAATATTTTTGTTTTGGAATGTTCATTGGAGAATGGTTACTGGAGCCAGAAGTGAAGAGCAATGAAAGAGTTGATTTGATTATTATTTCAGAAATAGAAAGTAGGGAAAGAAGGTAGACAAGGAGTATACATTCAGGGGTGTGATGACTGGGGAATAAAGTCATGTGACCAGAGTCAATCCTAGATGCAACAGGCAACTGAAGCAACTAGCAATCACAATCATATTCTAGACAAGAGTTCCAGGAATTAAAAGGTTAAGTCCTCCAGGGCCTGGTTTCTGGTATGTGGGAAGCATGATGTTTGCTGAGACAGCTAGGGAATGACTTCAAAATATTCCAGACACAGGGAACAGCCAGTACAAACAAAGAGAGGGTATGTTGAGTGTGAAGAAAAGCCAAGTAGGTTAGTCTGCTGGAAGGAGAGAAATGTGTAAGAAAACTGGAAAGATAGGAGGGGGTAAGGTCTTAAAGAATTTAAAATGCCAGAAAGACTATATTTGTTCCTGAAGGTGATAGGGAGCCATTAGAGTTTATAGAGCATAGGAGTGACACAGTAAGATCTGAGATTTAGGAAAAGCCATTTTGGCAGCTATGTGATTGTCAAACTGTAAGATAAGAATGCAGAATGAAACAAGTATTTTTTGGACATGGTCAGTGTGGAAATTGGTTTTGCTGACTATGCACATTTGTTATGAGGGCTTTCTTTTTATTTTAAGGTTGTTCAGAGGTAAAGCATAGGAGAGGTACAATAAATAAATGCTTGTAAAAATGTTTTTAGAATTAAATTAAAAAAAAAAACATAGCAAAGTAAAGGAATATAGTAGTAAAAAGTTGGATAAGCTCAAAAACCAATCCAAGAAGCAACTGCCAGGGTAAGGGCTCACTATTCAACAACAACTGCTTAGAAAACTAGAAAGCAATTGGACACAAATTAGGTTTAGGCTAACATATAATTATGTAAACAACAATAAACTCCAAATAGATCATGACCTAGATTTAAAAGGTCACATTACCCTCCCCCCCAAAAAATTAAGAGTATTGAATAACTTGATAAGAAGGAAAATGTATAAGGAAGATGACCAGAATGGTGAAGAGTCTCTAGTCCAGGGGTGGGGGTGGGGAACCTGCAGCTTTGAGGCCACATGTGGCCCTCTAGGTCCTCAGTGGCCCTTTGACTGAATCCAAACTATGAAGCTTGTCCATGCCATAGAGGAGTTGGGGCTGTTCAGCCTAGAGAAAACTCCAGGGACCATAATAGCTGTCTTCAAGTACTTGAAAGGCTGATATCTAAAAGAGAGATCAGATTTTATCTATTGGGTTTCAAAAAGCAGAAAACAGAGCAAGTAGAATATGTAGAATAGATGGTAGTTGCAAAGAAGTCATTTTAGACTTGATTTCAGGTAAAACTTCCTAACATTAGAGCTATCCAGAAGTAGAATGGGCTAGCCCAGATTTCCCTTCATTGGAGGTCCTCAAGAAATGACTGGATAATCATTTGTCAGATACATGACAGAAAGGATTCTCTGGGACAGTAGAGATAGTTGATGATAGTTGGTATGGTCCCCTCCAGTTCTGAAATTGTTGTTTTTCTTGGGTTCACTTTAGCATGTGTCTGTTCATATCACTCATACTGAACATAAAACCAGTCGATTCCTTCACACAGTGGGTTCCCTCAGTACTATACAATTCCAGCAGCTTATATTCACGACCTTTGAGTTCAAACAGAATCTTGGGAAAGGGTGGGGTGCAATGGAGAGGAATTTCTCCTATTTAGAAGTTGCTCTTTCATATTGGTGGTCAAAACATGACATGGTAACACAGGGACTTATTTGGCTAATAAATTTCTTCCAATAACTCCTTTTACTAACTTGTCTTTTCTTATCACCTTTATACACTATGAGAAACTGGTCTATTATTCCAGCTTTTCAGATAACCATAGTTACAAAAATTATTCATCAACTAAGGCTCTTGAACAAGTCTACTACAATTACTGTATTTTTATTTTTAAAAATTTTTTTTCAATTTTAGTTTTTGTTTTTTGGAGGGCAATTGGGGTTAAGTAACTTGCCCAAAGTCACACAGCTACCGTGTTTTCCCGATAATAAGACACTGTCTTATTATTTTTTTGGACAGAAAAACACCAGAGGGCTTATTTCCAGGGGAGGGCTTATTTTAATGAACATTGACAGCAATTTTAATAAACAGGTAAATGTGAACAAAAAAAGTACCTTTATTCAATAAGCAAATCACTGGGGAAGAACAGGATGACGCGCTCACTGCTGCAGCTCTGATTGGATGCAGCTTGGAGCGCGGCGTGCGTTTCACCCGGGGGGGGGACGGTGCATACAGAGGGTACCGTAATGTAGCGTGTAGCGCAGGGGATCACCTTCACTACAGTAGCAATCTCAATAGGGCTTATTTTGGGGGGAGGGCTTATTATCGGGAAAACACGGTAGTAAGTGTTCAAGTGTTTGAGGCCAGATTTGAACTCAGGTCCTCCTGACTCCAGGGCGTGTGCTCTATTCACTGCGCCACCTAACCTCCCCCATTACTGTATTTTTAGTCACCACTTTGTGCAGTACCTTTAAAGTATAGAAGTACCCCCTTTTGGGGTTCTAGTTAGAAACTAAACAGGAAGGCAAGCTCTATACTCACAAAATGATGCCCTCATGACCTCAACCATTCATACACTGTAATATATAGTGTTTTCCATTTTTCCTATGTACCTAACCCAGGCCCTCTGAAGCTCTCTAGCAGTGGTAAATGTTCTGCTGTATTTGACATCTGCCTCTCTTTACAGCATGTCGATAGTATAGGCCAGTCAATATCCAATTTTTCTTCTCCTAGGGAAGTCATTTTCCGGTCATGTTTGACTGTTCATTGACCCCATTTGGGGTTTTCTTGGCAAAAATGCTGGAGTGGTTCACCATTTCCTTCTCTAGTTTATTTTATATATGAAGAAACTGAGGCAAACAGGGTTAAGTGACCTGTCCAGGGTGACACAGTTGGTAAGTATCTGAGGCCAAATTTTAACTCCATCCACTGTGCTACCTCACTATCCATAGGGAAGCAATATCTCCCGAAAATATTGGCAACTTTACCTCTGTCCACTTTTGGTGATATGGCCATGCTGAGAGCTAGTGGGAAACTGTTACTATTCCAATAGTTTTGTCATATCTTACATAGTTCTTTCGCCCTTCCCTAAGAAGAAAAACAGAACCTTCCAGAAAAAGATGATAGCATCTCAGATTTAGAGCTGAATAGAGTCTTAATAATTGCATAGTCAAAGTCCTAAGTTTTACAGACGAAGAAATTTCCATAAGATAGTGATGAAATGATTTCTCCATAGTAACACCAAGTGTAAGCGACTGATGTGGGACATGAAATCAAGTCCTCTGATCCAAACCCAGTGCTCTTTCCACGTCACTGTCTTCATCACTAAACTGATAGATGTTCTAATGATTTTCCATGCACCTTCCTCTCTATGCTTCCCTCTAGGAAATTCAGAAGGATCTTCTGATTCAGAAGATGCACACAGGGCAGTAAGTGCCTTGTCTTTCTCCAAGAACAATTTACCCAATACTCCAAATCCCTACATGGAGGTTCCAAAACAAAAAATGAGCCTGGACAACATTCTCCAAGAGCTCATTAAGGAAAACTGCCCTGAGATACTAGAACCTGAGGGTAAAATAGAAATCGAGAGAATCCACCGGACACCTGCTGAAAATGATCCCAAACTGAAAAGTCCTCGAAATGTTGTGGCCAAACTCCAGAGCTACCAGATAAAAGAGAAAATACTTCAAGTATCCAGAAAGAAACAATTCAAATATCGAGGGTCCACAGTGAGGATCACACAGGATTTGGCAGCCTCTACACTGAAATATAGGAGGCAGTGGAATACAATTTTCTGGAAGGCAAAAGAGCTCGGGTTACAACCAAGGATCACCTACCCAGTGAGACTGAGCATATTCTTCCAGGCAAAGAGATGGTCATTCAATGATATAACAGAGTTCCAGACCTTCCTGATGAAAAAGCCAGAACTCAATGGAAAATTCAACCTCCGATTATGAGATGCAGCAGTGACATAGAAAGGTAAACAAGGAAAACACACACACACACACACACACACACCCTGCTATTTGATAAGAGCAAACTGGTTATAGACAAGTAGAGGGTATGAGTATAAAATACACAAAATGACGACTAAAAAAACTTATTAAGGGCTACAAAGGGACTGCAATGGAAGAAGAGGAATGAATGAAGTGGAAAAGGGTAAATTATGCCACACATAGAGGCATAAAAACAGTATAGCAGAGGAAAAGAAGGGAGGGAGATGAGAATCATATGAACTTTTCCCTCATTGGTTCTGGTGCAAGGAGGGAATAACAACCAGTTAAGCATAGGACTCTATGGAGAAGAAATGCAAAAATTATCATTTTAGAGGGAAAGAGGGGAGGGAGAGGAGCTTTGCATGAGAGATTTGTTCCTGTCACTCTTGGTGCAAAGAAGAAATAACATGCTTCATTACGTATAAAATTATCCTACAGGCAGAAGGAGGGGGAAAGGACTATGAAAGGGGTAAAGGGGAGGCAAAGGGAGGGGGGCTGATAAGGGAGTACTGAGGGAGGTGGTGGTCAAAAGGAAAATTATTAAGAGGCAGAAGGGAGAAGGGGGGAAAATATGAGCATTAACAGGGGAGGGAATAGGATGGAGGGAAAGAAACAGATACCAATCATAACTGTAAATGTGAATGGAATGAACTCTCCCAAAAAACAGAGATGGATAGCAGAATGGATTAGAAATCATAATCCTACAATATGCTGTTTACAAGAAACACACCTGAAACAGAGAGATACACACAAGGTAAAGGTAAAAGGCTGGAATAAAATATATCATGCCTCAGCTAAAGTAAAAAAAAGCAGGGGTAGCAATCCTTATCTCAGATAAAGCAAAGCAAAAATTGACCTAATTAAAAGAGATAAGGAAGGAAACTATATTCTGTTAAAAGGCACCATCGAGAATGAAGCAATATCATTACTTAACATATATGCACCAAGTGGTATAGCATCCAAATTCCTAGAGGAGAAGGTAAAGGAATTAGAGGAAGAAAGAGATAGCAAAACTATACTAGTGGGAGACCTTAATCTCCCCCTCTCTGAACTTGATAAATCCAACCTCAAAATAAACTAGAAAGAAGTTAAGGAGGTGAACAGAATATTAGAGAGGATAGGTATGATAGATCTCTGGAGAAAACTGAATGGGATAAAAAGGAATATACTTTCTTCTCAGCAGTTCATGGCACATACTCAAAAACCAACCATGTTCTAGGGCATAAAAACCTCACAATTCTATGCAGTAAGGCAGAAATATTAAATGCATCCTTCTCAGGTCATGATGCAATAAAAATTACATGCAATAAAGGGCCATGGAAAGACAGACTAAAAACTAATTGGAAATTAAACAATTTAATCCTAAAGAATGAGTGGGTCAAAGAAGAAATTATAGAAACAATCAGTAATTTCATTCAAGAGAATGATAATAATGAGACAACATACCAAAATTTGTGGCATGCATTAAAGGCAGTTCTTAGGGGAAGTTTTCTATCCCTGAGTTCATATGTGATTAAATTACAGAAAAGGGAGGTCAACGAATTGGGCATGCAATTGAAAAACCTAGAAAAAGAACAAATTCAAAATCCCCAATTAAATACTAAATTAGAAATATTGAAAACCAAAGGAGAGATTAATAAAATCAAAATTAAGACAACTATTGAATTAATAAATAAAACTAAGAGCTGGTTTTATGAAAAAAAAAAAACCCAACAAAATTGGTAGACCCTTAGTCA
The DNA here is from genome assembly GCF_028583685.1 of Petaurus breviceps papuanus. Taxonomy (NCBI): domain Eukaryota; kingdom Metazoa; phylum Chordata; class Mammalia; order Diprotodontia; family Petauridae; genus Petaurus; species Petaurus breviceps. Next base: position 5,685,175 of record NW_027187374.1, on the reverse strand, counting down.
ATATGATAAAAAAAAGAAAGAAGAAAACCAAATTAGGAGTATCAAAAATGAAAAGAGTGAATCTACCTCCAATGAAGAGGAAATCAAAACAATAATTAGGAATTATTTTTCCCAATTGTATGCACATAAATTTGACAATCTTAGGGAAATGGATGAATATTTACAAAAATGCAAGTTACCCAGATTAACTGAAGAGGAAGTAAATTACTTAAATAACCCCATCTCAGAAAAAGAAATGGAAAAAGCCATCAGTCAACTCCCTAGGAAAAAATCTCCAGGGCTAGATGGATTTCTAGTGAATTCTATCAAATATTTAAAGAACAATTGATTCCAATACTCTACAAACTATTTGGGAAAATTAATGAAGAAGGAGTACTACCAAATTCTTTTTATGACACAAATATGGTACTGATACCTAAATCAGGAAGAGATAAAACAGAGAAAGAAAATTATAGACCAATCTCCCTCATGAATATAGATGCAAAAATTCTAAATAAAATACTAGCCAAAAGATTACAGCAACTTATCTCAAGAACAATACACTTTGATCAGGTAGGATTTATTCTAGGAATGCAAGGATGGTTTAATATTAGGAAAACCATCAATATAATTGATCATATCAACAATAAAACTAGCAGAAACCACATGATCATCTCAATAAATGCAGAAAAGGCTTTTGACAAAATACAACATCCATTCCTATTAAAAACATTAGAAAGTATAAGAATAAATGAAGCCTGCCTTAAAATAATAGGTAGCATCTATTTAAAGCCATTAGCAAGTATTATATGTAATGGGGAGAAGCTAGAAGCATTTCCCATAAGATCAGGGGTGAAACAAGGGTGTCCACTATCACCCCTCTTACTCAATCTGGTACTAGAAATGTTAGCAGTAGCAATTAGAGAAGAAAAAGAAATCAAAGGAATAAAATTAGGCAAAGAAGAGACCAAGCTATCACTCTTTGCAGATGATATGATGATATACTTAGAGAATCCTAAAGAATCAAGTAAAAAACTACTTGAGACAATAAATAAATTTGGCAAAGTTGCAGGATATCAAATAAACCCACATAAATCCTCGGCATTCCTATATATTTCCAATGAAATTCAACAGCAAGAGATAGAAAGAGAAATCCCATTTAAAGTTTCTGCAGACATTATAAAATATTTGGCAATGTACCTGCCAAAACAAACCCAGGACCTATATGACCACAACTACAAAACACTTTTCACACAAATAAAGTCAGATCTAACTAATTGGAAAAATATCAATTGCTCATGGCCGGGTCGAGCTAATATAATAAAAATTATAATTTTACCTAAGTTAAATTATATATTTAGTGCCATACCAAAAAAACTGCTTTATAGAGCTAGAAAAAATAGTGACAAAATTCATTTGGAGGAATAAACGGTCCAGAATAGCAAGGGAATTAATGAAAAGAAATGCTAGGGAAGGTGGACTAGCAATACCAGGTTTCAATCTGTATTATAAAGCAGCAGTCATCAAAACTACTTGGTACTGGCTGAGGAATAGAGGAGTGGATCAATGGAATAGAATAGGCACATGAGATTCAGAAGTCAATGACTATGGTAATCTATTGTTTGACAAACCCCAAGATCCTAGTTTTTGGGATAAGAACTCACTATTTGACAAAAACTGCTAGAAAAACTGGAATATGGTATGGCAGAAACTGGGCACAGACCATTATCTAACACCACATACCAAAATCAAGTCTAAATGGGTGCATGATCTAGGTATAAAGGTTGATACTGTAAGCAGTCTCGGAAAACAAGGAATATTTTACCTGTCAGATTTGTGGAGAGGGAAAGACTTTATGACTAAACAAGAATTAGAGAACATTATAAAGTGTAAAATGGATAATTTTGACTACATGAAATTGAAAAGCTTCTGTACAAACAAAGCCAATGTAACCAAGATTAAGAGCGAGGTGGGAAATTGGGAAAGAATCTTTACAACCTATGTCTCTGACAAAGGACTCATTTCTAAAATATACAAAGAATTGAGTCAAATTTATAAGAATACAAGTCATTCCCCAATTGATAAATGGTCAAAGGAGATGAACAGGCAATTTTCAGAGAAAGAAATTAAAGATATCTATAAGCACATGAAGAAATGCTCTAAATCACTATTGATTAGAGAAATGCAAATCAAAACAACTCTGAGGTACCACCTCTCACCAGTCAGATTGGCTAAGATGACAAAACAGGAAAATGACAAATGCTGGAGAGGATGTGGGCAAATTGGAACACTAATGCATTGCTGGTGGAGTTGTGAACTGATCCAGCCTTTCTGGAGAGCAATTTGGAATTATGCCCAAAGGGCTATAAATAATTTCATATCCTTTGACCCAGCAATACCACTCCTAGGGTTATATCCCAGAGATCATAAAAGTGGGAGGAAGACCCATATGTACAAAAATGTTTATAGCAGCTCCTTTTGTGGTGGCAAAGAATTGGAAATTAAGGGGGTGCCCATCAATTGGGGAATGGCTGAACAAGATGTGGTATATGCATGTTATGGAATACTATTGTGCTATAAGAAACGAGGAGCAGATGGACTTCATATTTACCTAGAGAGGCTTATACAAACTGATGCTGAGTGAGAAGAGTAGAACCAGGAGAAATTTGTAGACAATTACAGACACAACGTATGTGTGATGACCAGCTTTGATAGGCTGGACTCTTCTCAGCAATGCAGTGATATAAGTCAATCCCAAAAAACTCATGATGAAGAGAAATGTGTGCATCCAGAGAAAGAACTAGAAAGAACTGAGTTTATAACCAGATGGAAGCAAAATACCTGATCTTTTTCCTTTTCTTGTTTGGTTTTATGTCCTCTTTACCATTTTTCATTCCATCTGATACAATCCATCTTTATAACCTGACTAATGTATAATGTGAAAGTATTTACAGATCCTATACTTGACTATATGCCGCTATGGGGGGGAGGGGAGTGAAGAGGACAAAATGTGAAACTCAAGGAATTGTGGAATTGAATCCTGTAAACTAAAAGTAAACAAATTGATTTAAAAAAAATTTAAAAATTAATAAAAAAGCAAACTAGTTCTCCTAAAAGCTGAGGAATCTGTTGCCAAGACCTGATTCACTCAGGGGCTTAGTTCAAGCTAACAAGCTGTTCACAAGTCACTTATTGAGGTCATACAGAACCCCCCCCCCCCCACCATGGAGAGTTGGGGCCCATGGGACTTAGTGAATGCCACAAAACCTCCCAAGTTACTACACTCTGCCCCGATGATCAGATACATTTCTATATGGAAATGACAGGGGCCATATTTAGCAGGTCTGAGTGTGGTATTATTGAGTAGAGGCAGTAAGGTAGTGCAGTAGATAGTGTTGGGTCTGGAGCTAGAAAGACCTGAGTTCTAATTCATCCTCAGACACTTAACTAGTTATGTGACCCTGACTGAGTCATTTGACCTCAATTTCCTCAAGTATAAAATAAAAATAAAAATAAAAATAGTACCTACCTCTCAAGGTTGTTGTGAGGACCAAATGAGATAATATTTATAAAGTTCCTAGTTCAGTGCCTGGTATAGAATAGATGCTTAATAAATATTTACTTTCTCTTCCCCTCTCTTTTTTCCCTTCTTCCTTCCCTCTCTCTCTTACTTTCTTCTCCTTTTTATGCCATGGCTAAATAAACCCCCTTTCATTAATTGCTGAACTACTTCCAAGTATCCCTCTCCTTTTGTTCCAATATTGGGATTAAACTACCAAGGGACCAGCTTGAGTCACCTTAACACCACTCGACGTGCTGCACTACATAGTTCTATTAAGGATCAACTATTACAAACACAGCTGTTACGTGCTTGAGTGATCACCTTCATTACTCCTGCCCTCCAAAAAAGCAGCCCGAGTCAGAGACTCTTTGGGGAGACTTAGGATCATTTTTTAGTTAGGTCTGACTCTTAGTGACCCCATTTGGGGTTTTCTTGGCAGATATTGGAGTGGTTTGCCATTTCCTTCTCTAGCTCATCTTACAGATATAGAAACTGAGGTAAGCAAGATTAAGTGACTTGCCTAGGTCACACAGTTATTAAGTGTCTGAGGCCAGATTTGAATTCAGGAAGATTGGAGTGGCTAGGTGGCACAATGAATAGAGCACTGGCCCTGGAGTCAGGAGGACCTGAGTTCAAATCTGGCCTCAGACACTTAACACTTACTAGCCGTGTGACCTTGGACAAGTCACTTAACCCAGTTGCCATACCTCCCCCATCCAAAAAGCAAAAAAAAAAATTTTTTTTTGAATTCAGGAGTTTATCCATGTATGGTTAGAAGGGATCTTAGAGATCATCCAATCCAACACCTTCATTTTACAGGTGAGGAAACTGAGACCCTGAAGATGTGAAGTGATCTGCCCAATGTTACACAGGTATTATTAAGTGGAAGAGCCAGCATGTGAGCCCAAGTACTCCGATTCCAAATACAGTGCTCTTCCCCTGCCAAGTATGTTTTTTACTACTCTTGGTTTACAACCCCAGCTCAAAAAACCTAGGGAAATACACGCATAGTCCTTAGTACACTGAAACAGACAGCTTTCATAATATAATAACAATTGTTAATTAACAATCATATATGAGTGGAAGTTTATTAAAATGAGGAAGACTAAAGAGAAATCTTGGAATGAATGAATCATCAAGAGTAACAAAGATGTGTTTCCTGATTATAACTCTTTCTCCCACAGCTACAGAGTCACAGTCTTGGTCCATAGCCCTCTGGCTACTCCCTAGGTTTGAACTTCCTGCCTTTCTTCAGGGCTCTATAATTCAAAGTCAAAGTTAGCAGCTATTTTTTTGAATTCTATAATCTGTTGATGTCTTATGCCTGTTATAGAATGAGTGAAAAGAAAAAAATGCCACACCTCTATCTTCCTCTAGTCTTCTGATTGATAGCACCCTATCTCAAAAGATTGCTTAGGTAATCTTACCCATCACTTTGCATATCCCTTGAGGGAGATGCTTTATTTTCCCTAGTTACCCAAATGTGAACAAATTTTACATCCTTCAGGGAGATGTACATGATTTTAACATTTGCATAGGAGGCACCTTGGAGGAGAAACTTTAAAGCAGAATCTTAGCTCACTAAGAACTGAATGCTTTTTATCATCAGAAAATAGAAGCACAGAAGAATTTTGTATTCAAAACACCTTTCAGATAATTCTCTCAAAAGAATTTGGCCTCACTATCCACACAGGGAAGACCAGTCAATGGAGAACATTTGTTGTCCAGACTCTGATTTCGTATGGACAGCCCATAGTGTTGGTTCAGGATTACATATTTCTTTTCTTTTTTTTTTTTGGAGGGGGGGAGGTAGGGCAATTGGGGTTAAGTGACTTGCCCAAGGTCACATGGATGGTAAGTGTTAAGTGCCTGAGGCCAGATCCTGAACTCAGGTCCTCTGGACTCCAGGGCCTATGCGCTATTCACTGCGCCACCTAGCTGCCCCAGGATTACATATTTCTTGAACAGTTATTGTGAGCAAAAATTGAATGGAAGGAGGATGATGGGATGGATCAATTGCATGTGAAGAATTTTTCAGAGCATTTGATGAGTCCAGCCTGTCACAGGGCCCGATGCACAGAAACCTCTTAATATATTATTTTTTCCTTCTTTTTCTCTAAAACAAAGGTTCATCTTTTTTGACATTAATAATTTTCCAGGAATGCTGTATATGTAAGAGTCCCCAAAAGAATACCACCCTATCCAAAGAATTAAAGATGCAGGTCCTTAAAATGGCAATTGCAGAAGTGGGAGGTCCACAGATATAGGACTATGCAAGTTTGGGGATTTCGGGATGTGTTGATTGGGTTTACTGAAAATTTTTCTCTTATTCTAATTTTTTAAAGTGGTGGACATGAGTAGCCTGTGTAATATTTCCAAGGGTATGCTAGTAAATGTTTAACAACCAGGCTCTCCGGGGGGAGGAAGGAGATGTATGCACACACTTTAGTATTTAATCAACATTATTATCACTTTCTTAATTCTAGACAATCAACAAAACAATAAATCAAGCCCTGATTTTTAGTAACTGCTGATTTCTGAGGAGGCAAATTGGTTGCACACAGTATAGGTATAGAGCTCTAGTCCTAGAGTCAGGAAGACCTGAATTCAAATTTGGCCTCAGGCACCTACCTACTGGCTGTGTGAAGAAGATTTCTGAGGTATAAAAGCTCGCAATGAAAATTTAGCAATTTAACATTTTACATTTAAAATATAAAATTTTAAAAATTTAACCACTAGAGCTGGCTTCAGCACCCATCTGAATATTATTGCAGGGTTGAAATAGCATAAAGGATATCAACAAATACATATATGTCTGGGAATGAAGATGATGATGATGATGAAGATGGTGATGATGAAGATGATGATGAAGCTACGTAGCTAGCACTGATATACTTTAAGGTTAGGAAAGCACTTTATATGTCTTCTCATTTGATCCTCACAACACTGTGAGACGGGTGCAGCTTTACAGATGAAGAAACTGGGGTTCAGAGAAGTGAAATGACTTTGTCATCATCACACAGCTAGAAAGTGTTTGAGGTTTGATTTGAATTCGGGTTCTTAGCTACCACTCATCCAAGAAGAGTGAGGAAAGAGCCTCCATACTCTACTGATATATCCTCACAATGTCAACAAATCTAGAAGAAAGCTTCCAGAATGGTGAGTGGACCCCCCTGTAGGATTCATGGGAGAACATATACGAGAGTGGCTGACTATGAGAAAGTGTGGATCAGTTGCAATCTACCCCCTCTAACCCCCCATTGATGGGATCACTCATCCATTGAAGTTTCTAAGATTCAAAATGAGAAACACAGCAAATGTCCAAGTACCAGCTACCAAAGTCTTTGCTTTTATTTGCAAGGCATTCCTTTACTAACACATTTTTCAGCAATTAACAAATTACTTTTAAGTAAAAGCAACTCTGTTAAGGAGGTCAAAGGTTTCATCCTGTACATTTTGAACAAAATTAAAGCAAGAAGTTGTTCAGAACAATGCTTCCCAGTTCTTCATATGCTATGGCACATTTACAAAGACCAGAAAAACCATCTATTCCAATGGCTTCAACTATGTAAACGAAAAGAAAAATAACAGCCACAAAACAAATGCAATTGAATGCTGTGAAATTATAATGACTCAATTTGGCTCCAGAGAAGAAATCTAAGAAGACATTTTCCCATACTTCTTTGCAGAAGTGGGAGGTCCACAGATGTAGGACTACGCAAGTTTAGGGGTTTTGGGATGTGTTGATTGGGTTTACTGCAAAAATTTCTCTTATTCTAATTTTTAAAAATCATTCTAAGGGATAACTTTCTAGGATAGGAGAAGAAAAAGATACAGGAGGAAACGAAAGTTATATAAAAGCAAAACATGCCAATAAAATCTATTAAAAACAAATGGGTAACTACAAGGAAGAGCTAGTAGGTAGAGAAGAAAGATGCAAGCTAAATAGCAAATTAATGTGGATAAATATTGAATTAGGTTTTCAAACCAGTCATCAGTGAACTGCCTTTTCTTCAATTTAATTGCACACAGGCAAGGAACATTTCTTTGAATTAACCATCTTGGCCTATATGTTTATACAATGTCATTTAACTGTCCATTCTTGGCTAGCAACCATCTATACTACTATTAAGATTGGCTAATCGCTATCATCTTTCAATGAACACAAAGAAAACCTAAGGCTCACTCTGACCAAAGAATTCTGCACACCTTCCCCCACAAAAGGCAAATACCTCCATTACATTCCTATAGAAATTTTTAAAATCCAGTATTTCTTACCTAGATATAAAAAATTTGGTTTACAAAAGCCTACTGATTCTCCTCTGAAGTGTTCCCAAATATAAAGTCTTTTTATTGTGTTGAAAATAATGGAAAGAGTGTAACTTTTTTTTAAAGAAAACAACTAGATAGCTGTGGAGTCAGAAAGTGCTCCCCAGAAATTATATTGTGAGTAATTCTACGTACAGGTACAAAGCTGAATCTCACGGTGTCTTCTTATAAAAGATTAAGCTACATACATACATACATGCATATATACATACATAAATGAATAAATAAATAACCAAACCTGAGTAAAAAGAAAAAAAATTTCTAATAGAGAATTTTATAACAATTGTCTTATTCAATAATTAACCTATTATTCTAGATTTTCACACACTTTCTTGTCTTTTGAAACTATGATCAGAGTATCTAGAAATAAGATTCTATTAAAAACAGTACCATGTATTTTCTTCATCTCTCCTCTATTATCACCACTGAGTAGAGGGAAATAGAGTGATTAAGTTTATAGACTCTCTGGCCCAATTAATTTTCTATGGTTTTTAGGCAGTGCTATAGAGAGCTTAAAAATAGCCCCTATAAACTTCTACTCTCAAGTATCTATACTTCTGAAAGGGAGATATGGTGTTGATAATCCAATAATGCAGAAGAAAAAAAGTTTCTGTTGGGCTATAAAGTATTTGATATGAATGTTTTATAGTATTTTTCTTTTAGTTGTGAATTGATATTATAGTTATAACGAATCACTAGGCTTCTGTCTAATATGCAGGAAGAACAACCAATATTAAAATTGCCTTAAATTCCCTTAGGTCTTATTATCCAGGTAATGAAAATTGGCCCTGGAGTGTATCTCAGTAATGAGAGATAACTGGCTGGAAATTAACAATGTGTGATGGGTAATTCACAAATTATCCTATCATCCATGCACAAATAATTGACAGTTGATTTACAACACTGTTACTACAGTACTGTTTTAAAAATTCACACAAAATATATTTCCATATTAGCCATTTTGCAAAATATCACATAAGAAAAATAAAGAAAGTAAAAAATGTTTTGCATGACTTTACATGTATAATTGATATATTGCTTACCTTTTTAAGGGGTGGGGGAGAGGCAGGAGAAAGAGAATCTAAAACTCAAAATTTTTTAAAGCGAATGTTAAAATTTTTTACCTGTAATTGGGAAATCATTAATGAAATAAATGAAAATGTTTTAAAAATTCATACCAATCAGTTTGATATTGTTGTCTTCATCTAGCAGCAAATTTTCTATCTTCAAGTCTCTGAAATAAACAAAATTGAAGAATATTTTGTTTGAGAATAACTAGTTATATATTAACATTGCCCAAAAACAAATAAACTGCTTCAATAATATTTTTAGCTATCACTAGATTTTTCTTCTGAAGTTTGCTCAATCATGGAAGACATAAAGTGGTAAAATTCTAGGTTAAATTATATATATACTCTCTAGGACTTCTATGAAGCAAGAGGACCAAGAGAGAAGGAAGGGGCTTTCTGAAAGAGCTAGAACTTAGGGTGCCAGGGAAGATAACTGTATTTGAACAGGCAAAAGAGGAAGAACTGAGCATTCTAGGAAAGGGAAACTGAACAAAAGCAAAGAAGTAGAGAAGAGAACTTTTATGTTTGTAGGAGATCTGCCTGAAGGGTAGGAATGAGAGCAAAGGGTTAAGAAAGTTAGAAATACACCACTTAATCCAATCATCCTTCCCATGTTAGTTGCTCAGAGGCCAAAGGTGGTCCACCAAATGGCAGGTGGCCCTGCTTTCATGTGGTCCTCTTAGAATTATACATTCAAATTTAGAATCCCAAGGGTGATTAACAAATTCCTTTCAGCATAGAACAAATATGCTAATTGGCCACTTGGATGGGTAGAGACATCTGTGTTTACATCTGCATCTAGTGAATAGAAAAGAATCACTGAGCCCCTACCCACTCTATGTACATATTTCTTTATGGGGGAGGAAGGAAAGATATGTGCTTTCCCTTTTAAAGGGCAATTTTAATTTCCCCTCCAAAATCAAAAACTTAAGTTTAAAAAAATAAGTTAAACACTAGTAAAAACAGAATTCTATGAAAACTGGTTATAAAGTAGGAGTACTATATGTTGCCAAAGGAAGGAAACATAGTTTGTATGAGTTAGTTGCCTTCTCCAAATATATTCCAGCTGAAAGCTCTGAGAAGAATGACTGCAATTTTGAAAAACTGAAGGAAATATTTAATATATGGAAAAGGAGAGAGATGGCAAACAGAATAAGATAAAAAAGAGCAAGATTACTAAATTCAATAAAGAAAAAATTTGGTGAAAGCAGGCCTACAGAAAGGATCAAACAGGAGCACAGAGACAATTAAAATAATGGGATGGACAAGAGATTCATCATCTTAAAGTTTTCTATACCTGCTAGATTAAAAGAAGAAAATATTTAAAAGAAATAATGTAATATTTTTTAAAAAAAGAAAAACATCAAAGGCCAATGGAATAAATAGTAAAATCATGTTATCAGAATTAAATATAAATGTAAAAATAAGCCCACTGAAAATAATGTCATAGGTGCTTTTATGGACAGCACAGACAGACCTGGTTAATACAGGTCATTTAGCAATTTGATGCCCACACATTAATGTTCTCCAAAGACTTGAGAAATAACCAATCTTAGAACTGTCCTAGTGTGCTAGTGATTTGCTGACTCAAAGCTATGTTAGCTTGATCCCAATCAGCGTGGTCTCGTGAAAGTAAAATTTGATCGCTTTTGGCTTTCTGTATTTCCCTTCAGTTTTATTTTTTTATAATTTCCCTATGTAACACCTGTTTCAAAAGGCTCTCCCACAGAGTCCACAGTATCTCTAAAAGCCAAATGGAATGCAATGCATGTATTAGGTTAAAGCCAAAAGCTTTGCCAGATTCAGTTCAATTCAACAAATATTTTTTAAGCAATTTATGCTATCAGTTTGGAATTACAGTTCTGTCACTGAATGAGGTCTTTTCCCTATGGAATCAAAGAGTGTATATTTTTATCTTTATCTATGAGGATCTATGAGATGAACTATGAGGAGAGAAAGAAAAAAGGTGAGAAGAAACTTCTTGCTAAAATTGTCAACTGTTACACTAAGAAGAGACTTTAAAAAGAAAATTCTGTGAGAACTAAGTGTGGTAAAAGAGAGTGTTTTCTTGTCATGGTTGGAGAGAAACTAGAGAAGAGATAAAAGAAGTGGGGAGCTTTTTGGATGAAGCTGTTTTCAATTGATCTTTAAAAAGATTTTAAAGAAGACTTAACTTGGTATTTGAGAGAGACTAAATGATATGGAACTGTGTGTAAGTGAAGAGAAGTCATTTGTCATAGTGAAGATTTGAGGTATTGGTTGCTATAATCTTATAGACAAAATATTATAGATAATTATCTTCGTTACTATTTACCTCATTTGTTAATTTAGATTTAAATATATTCGGTTATTTAGATGTTTAAACATAGGAGAGAAAAGATTTAAAATAAAAGAAAGTAAGTATTATTAGGAAAGAATGTTTCTAGTTTATTAAATAATATTTAATTTGCTCAGGGTGAGGATTCATGATAATTAATCAATGAGAAAAGTTGTATTTTATTAGAAAGAAAATACCCAAGAATATCTCTGGATTAATCTAAAGCTCAAAATAAGAAGATTAAATATGAGAAAGAATCAACTAGCAGGTTGAAGGGTGTTATGGGAATGGGAATCTAAGATCTTCTCTGCCCCTAGGCCCTTTGATAGGCTTAAGTGACTCTGGGAACCTTCCTAGATTTGAAAATATACTCTGCCCCCAATAGATGAATGTGGTCACATGGAGCCTGTGGCAGGAGGCTTGTTTTTCAGGAATGCCCACACCTTGTTGCTTTGTGATTGGGCAGTGGGTCAAGAGGCTTGAGAAGAGGATTCTCTGATCCAGGAGAAGGCTATATATACTCTGATGTGAGGTTTTGTTTTGGGGCTCACTTTGAGAAGAGTTGTGTGATTTGACCAGATGAGACTCTGGGCAGCTGTTGAGACCCTGGGCTTTGAAAACCCAGATGTTGGTGCTTCCCTCTCTGGTAACTGGCTGGGATTGGATGTAATGGTCAGACAGCTAGAAGCCTGTCTGCTGATTTGTTTCTCTGTCTTCTTGTAACTTCTGCCTGCAACTTGTTTGTATTCTCTGAAGTTTGGGGTGCTGATCTTTTTCCCCTGAACTAGGTAAATGACATATGTTTGATTAAAGGAAGATTGTTAACTCATTTTGAGTTGCTTTCCTTTAGGAAAGCAGATCTAAGAACCTGTGTTGGCAGCCACCCTGGAAATGCTGGGGTGCTTGCTGTACATACCTACAAATGTATGGTCAACCCTGTAAACTATCTTTTTTGATTACTATTTCCTCCCCAAACCAGACTTCTCAATGCTTTTAAAAAGTTGACTTAAGATTATTTTTTCTTCTTGAAGATGAATGCTTCAGGAGGATATTATAGCCAATGCTTAATTCCAATGAAATCTTTTTGGACTCTACCCAGAGTCCAACCAAATGCAAATTTATTTCAGCAGACAAACTGAGCCTCCTATCCATCTGTGATACAATGATTTCTGAGGCTCAGAATTATGATCCAGAGGTCTTAAAATACTTTATGGAAAATAAGAGAAAGATTAAATTGTGTTGTGCATTGTATTGTTTTCTAATTACTAAAAATGACAGTTAACTAAAGTGTTGACTTGCTTGGCACACAGTAGGAGTTTAAAATGTTTTTTGACTGAGCAAAATACCTTGTGTTTCTCTGATACTATTTTTTTTGGAGGGGGGAAGGCAGGGCAATTGGGGTTAAGTGACTTGCCCAAGGTCACACAGCTAGTAAGTGTTAAATTTCAGAGGCCAGATTTGAACTCAGGTCCTCCTGATTCCAAGGCCGGTGCTCTATTCACTGTGCCATTTGGCTGCCCCCGTTTCTCTGATGCTTATATCTGATAGCTTATCAAATCAACATCTTACTGAGCAAAAATTTTTGTTTTAAGGATCATTTTTTTATAGTTTATCTTTCATTCTAAATCTGTACCTCCTCCAAACTTCTCTATTTTTCTTGTAGGTGACACTAATCTCTAGGTCACCCAGGCTTGAAACCTCAGAATCATTAGACTCTTTTTTTAAAAATTAAATTTTATTTTATTTTCAGATTTGCATTCTTTCCCTCTTACCTCCTACCACTTTGAGAAAGCAAGAAAAACAAAAACCATTACAAACATGTGCAGTCAAGTAAAACAAATTCCCACACTGGCCATATCCAAAGTGAGAGAAGGGGGGAATTTCTGAATCTGCAAGCTGAATTCATTGCCTCTTCATCAAAAGGTGGTAGTTTCACTCTGAATAGTCAGGAACTGTGATTGATCATTGTGTTGAATAGAGTCCCTACGTTTTTCTAAATAATTTGTCTTCATAATATTGCTGTTAATTATATGAGTTATTATTCTGGTTCTCCTCATTTCATTTTTCATCAGTTCATACAAGTCTTCCCAGGTTTCTGTAAAACCATTTTTTTCATCATTTCCAACAGCACAATAGCATTCCATCACAAACATATACCATGACTTGTTCAGTCAGTCTTCAATGAATGGGTACCCCCTTACTTCCTAGTTCTTTGTCACTGCAAAAAGAGATGCTATAAATATTTTGTAGAAATGGGTACTTTTCTCTTGTTTTGATCTCTTTCAAGTACAAACCTAGTAGTGTTATCACTGGGTCAAAAAGTATGCACAATTTAGTAATTTGTGTGGGGGTGATAATTTATAGTTCCAGGGACAGTACATTAATGTACTTTCCCCACCCCACTCCCACCCCCTCTTGCATTTGTCATTTTCCTTTTATGTTAGTCTGATGGGTGTGAGGTAGAGCTACAGAGTTGTTTTAATGTGCATTTCTCTAATTATTATTAGTGACTTAGAGAATTTTTCATATGATTAATAATAGCTTGTATTGTTTCCTCTAAAAACTACCTGTTCATAACCTTTGACCAGTTATCAAATAGGGAGTCATTAAATTCTCTTTTCTTTCACTACTCATATCCAATCATTTGTGAGGTCCTATAAATTCTGTCTCTACAACACTGTTCACAACCGTCCCCTTCTTTAGATATTTAGTGTCCAAGTCTTCTTATCCCAACTTGCCTAGACTATAGTGACGATCTCCTACCTGAACTTTCTACCTCCAAACTCTTCCCCTCTCCAATCTGACTTTTACACAGCTACCATAATACCCACTTTCTAGTCTACAGGTCTGACCATGTCACTTTCTGGCTCCAAAATCTTTTTTCGTTTTATTGTTGCTGAGTCATTGCAGTTGTGTCTGACTCTTTGTGACCCCATTTTGGGGTTTTCTTGACAAATATATTGAAGTAGTTTGTCATTTCCCTCTCCAGCTCATTTTACAGATGAGGAAATTGAGGCAAACAGGGTTGCCCAGAGTCACACAGCTAGTAAATGTCTGAGGCCAAATTTGAACTCATGAAGATGAGTCTTCTTGATTCCAAGCCCAGGGCTCTATTCACTGTACCACCTGGCTGCCCTTTTTGCTAGTTCTCTCTTGCTTATAGGATAAAACACAAATTCTAAGGAGTCCTACACAATCAAAATGCACTCTACCTTTCCAGGATCATTTCCTATTACTTCAAGTACTCTATGTTCTAGCTCTCCCCCCTAAATTTAACACGATGTCTCCTACTTTGGTGAATTCATAAAGACTGTCCCCCGTTCCTGGAATGTACTCCCACCTAATCTCCACTTTTCAGAATCTTTCTCTGTCTTTAATGGTCAACTCAGAGGCCACTACCTCATGAAGATGTCCATCATCACCCCAGCTAAAAACAGCATCTTCCTTCTTACTCCAATTTCTTGGACCATGTTATTTGGTTCTTTCTTTTGCCTCTGTAACATTTGACTTTGTTTTACAATTATCTAGCAATGTCTCTAGTATCACATAAGCTCTTTCTAAGGGTGGGAACTATATAATTTTTTTTATCTTCATATCCTGAGCACCTAGCTTAAGTGTTCTAGGCAGCTAAGTGGTGCAGTGGGTAGGGTCCTAGACCAGGAATCAGGAAGATCAACAGTTCAGACATTTACTAGATATGCATGACCCTGGGCAAGTCACTTAACCACTGTTTGCTTCAGTTTCCTCATCTGTAAAATGGGGAATAGCATTCATCTCTCCATGATTTTGTGAGGATAAAGTGAAGCAATATTCATTAAGTACTTTGCAAAGCTTTGAGGTGCTGTATAAATGATAGCTATTATTAAAATTTGTTTAACTGAATTAAAGTGAATTTATGGGAAGGAAGATGCATTTGGGGCAAATATTTCAAAGGGACAGAAATAATCAGGCCAGCCATTTAAAACAAAAGCTTCTTCACCCAGCGGCCTTCACACTTGCTTGTTTCTGTTCTTTCTATCCCTAATCCTTGCTGACATACTCCCAGGTGGAGACTGGATAGAGTTAATCCTCCTCCTTCACCTCGCCCATGGCCATGCTCAAGTACCAGGGGGATTTATGTGGCAAAATGAGTGTAGATGGGCCCAGCAGCTGTTCCATGGTCTCAGTCATGATCTTCCTGGGAAGTGAATAATGAGAACTAGGAGGGACGAGCAGAGATAATGAGAGTTACATGTATTGTAGAGAGCATTGGACTGGGAATTGGGGGATCTGGGTTTAAGACTAAACTCAGCCCAAATGTCACCTCTCAGGATTTCCTCATCTATGAAAAGAGAAAAGAGGAACCAAGCAATTTCTAAGGTCTCTTCTGGATCCAACATGCTCTGTTAACTCTGCACCTGGATTTGCATTATTTTTTCTCTCCCCTCCAAAGTCTTCCAAAATAAGCAATTATTTTTTTTCTTAATGGGGAATTTTACTCTTCTGGAGAGCCTCACCTCAGACATTATGAAGCATGGGAAGATGTCAATGGCAAATCTTGTTTCGTACAGAACAGGGATGTGAGAGTAATGGGGATGGGGAGAGGGAGGAAGGAAAAGATATTTGAGGGAGGGTTTTCTCTTCTTGCATTCCCTGAAAGAATATGGGATAGAGAGAAGAAGGAAATGCAGTGAGTGCATCAGTAACTTTTGTTACCTTAAAATTTTTTTTCTTTTCTTTTCCCAATCTGTTGCAATATCTGCTTATCTAATCATTGCTCATTAAACTCATGATACCTACTGAAGGAAGTCAGTGTTGAGAGAGAAAATACAAGAAGAAACTAATTAGTGTAGCAAGCCAAAGGATATTATTTAAGTATATGAAATAATGGAGGAGATAACAATGGGAAAAAAGATGGGAGGAGGAATACAGAAAGTTATTGCACAGAATAAAGAGATAAAGTAACATTGTAGGAATATCAAAGAAGCCTACTCAGGGGGTCAAAAGTCAAACTGAAGAGTTGGATGCAAAACCAGTGAAGGAGTGGTAGAAAATTATAAAAGAAATGATTGATGAATGGTTTTAAAAAACAACGACAACAGTTTTTGGAGGCACAGCATTTTAAATGAAAAAGAAAAAAAAGATCCCAGGTGCAACAGAGTTTGCTATAATACTTAATTAGGAAACTAGGAAAAATTTACCCAGGGGAACAGAGAAAAGATGAATTTTATTAATGGTACTTGAAGGAGGAAAACAAAGGGAGAAAAAGTTTAAAATCACTAAATTTAAAGAGGTATTTTTTAAAAGATGTCTACATGTCAAATCTATTATACCAAAAATACAAATGATTTTAATCTTTATTTTGGGGTCTGTGCTTATGGTAAAAACTAGTAAGGGTGACAATAAAAACAATTTGCCTGATTCTGTGTTATTTTCAAAATCAAACTGATGTAGAAAGTGATGAACCTCTTCAAATACAGTTAGTACCTGAATAAGAAAAAGTGAATAACCTATCACTGTCATTGAAAAAAAAAATCCCTCAAGTTTTACCTTGTCTAACATTTTAGATTAAAAAAAAAAGATCCACAGTAAATGCTCAGTATTAAGGAAGCATATTAAAATCTATTTCTTAGCTCAATAAAATATTAAGAAATAAATATTTCTCCAGGATAAAGTCCTTTCTAGACCATTTCTTTTTGTCCTGGTTCAAAATTCTTTTAAATGTTATTTCAAAACATCGTATTAGAGACATGCTCAAGGTGGCATGAGGGCATACTGCCAATATGGACATTTCTCTCTCAAGCAGACAATGCTTGAACTTAGAATAATGACAAATCAATAAAAATTCTTTCTGGTAGACTTGTGCCCCAAACACAGTATGTATTATTAATATTCTTCGATCACCCCAGGTACATATTTCTTCTCACAAGAGGCCACACATTTCTAATTAGCACCTGAATGAGAACATAGGACATATCTTACTATCTTCTGAAAAGGCACCTATTTTCCTCCTAACCAAAAATATCTTCTAAACAATCCACCAATGTATGCCAAGCCTAACACTATCTGACTAGAAAAAGTTCTTCAGGAGGTTAATTCTCTTTATTTGCTTTTGCTTTTGTTCTTAAGCAAGGAGAAACCTTTTAAAATATTAAGGGGACAAGGTCACTGCCCTGGATGTGGTCGTGTTGATTGACATTGAAGCCTAAGGTTTGGCTCCCTTGGATCATCTTCCTCCTGTCTTTCCTCCACCTTATAGCTCAGTGAGACTAGTTTCTCTTACACAGAAGCTGCTGTGCTCACTTTGTTCCATACTGATTGAGTCTATTTGGTTATTTTTAAGTGAACAAATGAATCTCAAATTATCTTCTCTGCAGAATTAGAGTTCTTTTTTAATGCATGTTAAGGGCAGAAGCTCTGATTCAGTGAGGGAAAAGACCAGACTTTGGCATCCTGCCACATAAGTTATGCTTGGGGGAAAACTACTTTTAAACAGTCTATACATCTCAGTCTGTGTTAAATTCTGTAATGAAATGGTGAGAACAAACAACACCTAAGTACCATACATCAAATATATATACAGAGCAGCTTCAGCTCTATGGTAACAAAATGTGAGGGATATAATAATAATAGCTCAGTTTATATGTTAATTATTATTTCCACTTATGTAGTGATTTCCAGTTTACAAAACACTTTCCTCACAGCAATCCTGTAAGGTATGCAATACAAGTAATTGTTATATATACTTCTTTTACAAATGAGAGTCCAGAAGCTCAGAGGTCTATGGTTACACATGGTCACGTAGCTAGGAGGCCGCAGAAGTGAAATTCAAGTCCAAATGCAATATCCCATTAAATCAAGAATTGTGTGAGCTTACTTTGCTTCTATATGAAGCAACTATATGATGCAGAGGCTAGAGCACTGGAATTGGAGTCAGGAAGACCTGAGTTCAAATCCAGCCTCAGACACTTACTAGCTATATGACCCTGAGGAAGTCACTTAATCTCTGTAATATCTGTTTCCTTAACTGTTAAGTGGGGATAATAATACCACCTACTCCCAGGCTCGCAGAACAGTTGTAAGGATCAAATAAGATAATTTTTGTAAAGTGCTTTAAAAACCTGAAAGTGCTATGCAAATGTAGCTATTGGTAGCTATATTAAGGATGGTAAAAATAAGATTTTTAATGTATATCTTTTTTTGCTTTTCAGAGGGGGGAAGGCAGGGCAATTGGGGTTAAGTGACTTGCCCAAGGTCACATGGCTAATAAGTGTTAAGTGTCTGAGGCCAGATTTGAACTCAGGTTCTCCTGACTCCAGGACTGGTGTTCTATTCACTGTTCCTAAGTTGCCCCTTTAATGTATATCTTTACAATAACTATCAAAGTGTCTTTTATATCATATTTAAATAGTTTAGGGATTATTTAACACTTGGATATAATGGAAAACTAACATTATGATAGCCTTGGGTAAATTCAACATTTAATGATGAAATAGTAATAGACATTTTTAAGTCCTATAATAATAAAAGTTCACATTTGTGTAAGTATTTTATAATTTATAAAATGCTTCAAAAGTACAATGCATCCATTAGGCATACATTTACCTAAGAAGCAGTTCCAAATAGTGGTAGGTATTGTGTTAGACATGGAGGCATAAAACCCTAGAGTCAATTCTACCTCTCAACGTCAAAGGCTCCAGTGAGATACCTTTAGGCTCTCTAAAAATGATCTCATTTAAGCTTCACAATAACCCTTTATGACAAGTAATGCAAATACGATCATTCCCATCTTAGAGATGAGGAAACAGAGGCCACAAAACTGGTGTGACATGACCAATGTCCCACATCAGGGAGGGCCAAAGCTAGAACTTACTCCCTGGACCCTAGACTCCAAATCCACCATTCTTTCCCCTAAACACAAAGCAATTAAAACGTCCTCAAAATCTTTTTATCCACATATTTAAAAGCATGATTCCTAAGTATATATTGGTTATTCAATTACTTTGTTAACAAATCACACTGAAGATATTAAGGCCACTTTTTGTATATCATTTTCTTCTCCCAGATAGAAATACCTAACCTTAAAATAATTTTTGAAAAACAGCTTGGTTTTGTCATTTTTGTCTTCTTCAGGAAGAATCGTTGTAAATATTAGACCCATTGTGAGGCTACTTACACTTAAAATGATGGAATATGCTCATTAAAGCTAAGAAATCAAGTCAAAAGCTACCAATAATCAATTCTAACCTGGGTTTTGGAAAGAGATGTCTAAACAGCTGTGACAACGTGCTATCCAACTTTTTTCAAAGTGATTCCTAGGTAGGAAAGCATAAAAGACCCCTGCTAATCTGCAGGAATATTTCTGATGTTTCCTCACTTTAAAAAGTCTATTTAGCATTATTACAGTATGCGTCTGTGTGTGTGCGTGTGCGTGTGTGTTTGCATATATATTTAAGGAGAAATTAGGGAGGGGTAAGTAGAAAACTAAGAATCAAAGAAAAAGACAGTATTCTTTTTACTATCAATATATTATTAAATCTATTCCTTTGACATTCTGACAGTAACTACTTTGAGACAGATAAAATGGTTCTTAAATTACTCTAAAAACGTTGTTGAGAATTTCCTGTGAGTGGTTCCAATTTGAACA
The DNA here is from genome assembly GCF_028583685.1 of Petaurus breviceps papuanus. Lineage (NCBI taxonomy): Eukaryota > Metazoa > Chordata > Mammalia > Diprotodontia > Petauridae > Petaurus > Petaurus breviceps. The sequence continues at coordinate 5,665,292 of NW_027187374.1, read as the reverse complement.
CCAAAGTTTCACTAGTGTTTTTTTTAAATGTTTGCTTCATTTTTGACAATAAGAAGGTCTGTGTAAACACTAATGGTGCTATTTTCCTCTAACACCAGTGAGGTTAGTAATTTTGTTCTGATTCATAGTTGAGGTTTCTGGTTTTCTCATTTTAATTAAAAAAAAAAAACAAGCCACACATCCCAGAGTGTATCATTTCCTAAATAATGGCAGAGCTATGAGTGTTTAGTCTGTCTATACATGAAGGTATTTATTGTTGGCATGATTAAATATAGTATATAAATCACTTAATGTTTCTTTCCATGTATATCCTGGTCTCAAAAATTCTAGCAAAGCATGATTTCACAACATCTGTGGTTAAATACACACACACACATACACACACACACACACATACACACACACACACACACACATACTCTCTCTCTCTCTCTCTCTCTGTCTCTCCAAACCATAAAAAAGGATTTTCTTAAGTCTAAGTGAAAGTAATCCTTCCTAAAGATTTATGTATCCAAGCTTTATGGTATTCTGGAAAGTTATCTCAGGGACACTGCTATTTCACTTTTGTCTTATGTCTCTGGGTAAGACTTAGTGGAAAGCTAATTGTTAACCAAATATTTTTTAAGAGGGCTTAAGTCAAGAACATTTCCTTCTTTACCCTTCAAAGTAGATCACTGGTACTCAAGACCTGTTCATGACAGACAGTATGGAAAGACACACTGGTTCCTCAAACAGATGCAAAAAAACATAGGCTGTTAAATTAAAAGAAAAGTATAGGCAAGAACCCCCATCAATGGTAAACCCTGATTTTTTTTAAATATTCAGAATAGTTGACATCTGTAATCTTCAAGAAGGGAGGATTATCTGTTGTTCGTAGCTATGTGATTTTGCTTGGCCTTGTTTTATTTGGCGGGGGGAGGTATGCAGGTGCCTGTTCTCTTGTTTTTTTAAAACTAACTCCTAACAACTTAGTAGCTGAAAAAATACACATAAGTTGAAAGAAAAATGATATTTAATCTTATTATTAAATAACTACAATTATTTTCTAATGAAGAACAGCTAGGTGGCAGAGTGGATAAAGTATTGGAATTGGAGTCAGAAAGAATCATCTTCTTGAATTCAAATCTGGCCTCAGATACTGGCTGTGTGTGACCCTCAGCAAGTCACTTAACCCTGTTTTCCTCAGTTTCCTCATCTAAAAAAATGAGCTGGAGAAGGAAATGACAAACCACTTCAGTATCTTTGCCAAGATAATCCCAAATGGGGTAACAAGGGTTGCATACAATTGAAACAACTGAACAACAATTTACTGATGAGATGTGTGCACTTGTTGGGCACTGCATAAGTTCTCAAACCTTGGAATCAGAGTGGACACAACCACCCTCATTTCATGTTCTACACTGATTTTTGACAAGTGCTTTTAGAAGGCTTCTTGGGTTTAGAATTGAGGAGGACACCACAATTGTATACCGAATATAGCAGTACCCACAATAGCAATATGGAAGTGGGGGAAGAAATAACTTGTTTGACTTTAGACATGTTGAGTTTGAGATGCCTATGGAACGTACAGTTAGGAAAAGTTGGGAGATGTGGGAATGGAGTTCAGAAGAAAGACTAGGTCTGGATACGGACATGGGGAATCATTTGCAGAGATAATAACTGAACCCCTGGGAGTTCAGATCATCAAACAAGATAGTATAGAGAGATAAAAGAAGAAAGCTCAGCACAGAGACGTGGGTGACACCATGATTCCACTACTATATTATATGAAAAAGTCCACTTTGTTATTTTGAATTGGTTCATAGGAGATTGAGAAGAACCAGTCAGACAGGAGAACCAAAGGAGAATGGTGTCACACAAACCCAAGGAGGAGAGAGTATCCAGAAATAGAAAATAATCAACAGTGTCAAATGCTACAGAAAGATCAAGAAGGATGAAGAAGACTAAGAATTAATCAGTCATTTAACTTGGCAATTAAGAGATCACTGAATACAAATGCCCATCAGAGAATGACTGAACAAGTTACAGTACACAAATGTGACAAAATAGTAATGTGCTTTAAGAAAGAATAGGCATTGTCTGCCTTCTCAATGGGTAGGGGAAGGGTAGGAGGAAGTGAGAAAATGTGGAACTCAAAAAAATTTTTAATAAATGCATAAAATAAATTTTTTTTAAAAAAAGGAAAGAAAGAAATGATGAAGGGGATAGTTTTAAAGAAATCCTGGAAGACTTTATGAACTAATGTAGAGTGAAGTGGGCAGAGCCAGTAGAAAAATCTATACAATAACAATATCTTAAAGACAAACAACTTTGAAAAACTTAGGTATTCTGATCAACATAATGACCAACAATTCCAGAGGACTCATGATAGAACATGCTATCAACCTCCTGAAGGAGAAGAGACTCAGATTGGAGACTGAGACAATTTTTTTGGACATAGCCAATGCAAGAATTTGTTTTGCTTGAATATACATGTTTGAGATTTGGGTTTTCTTTTATTCTTGATGATGAGGGAGGAGGAAAGGCAAGAGATGGAATGGAGAGAAAGCAGATCTTTATTTGAAAACAAAAATTAAAAAATAGAGATTATTGGAGACTTTAGAAGCAGCAATTTCAGTTCAAAGAGGTTAGAAAGCAGAATGTATATGGCTTAAAAGAAAATGAGAAAATGGAGGATGACTCATTCAAAGCATTTATTAGAGAAAGGAAGGAGAGATATAGAATGATAGCCAGCTGGGATGGTTGTATCAAGTAAGGGTTTTTTAAGAACAGGGGAGACACAGGTTTAAAAGCAGCAGAGTTAAGGGGGGCCAGTGAATTTTAGTAGAGAGGTTACGGACAATGGGTATGGAATTTTGCATGCACTATCAGGCATAGTCACGTGTTGGTCAAAATTGTCTAACTGTTTATGCTTTTTATAATAGAGGTCTACTATGAGAAGAAATGACTGTGATATAAAAACAAAACTTTGAAAAAAGGGATTGTAATGAACTTTTAAAAATATTAAAGTGCAAAAATCTTTTAAATAATAATGGAACCTATTTAATTTGATCAGTTATAGCTAACAATTATAACAATGATAGCACTTACCTGTGAACCACTCCTGCCCGATGAAGATGTTCTACTGCTAAGATAAGTTGCCTGATGTATCTGCGGGTTTCATGCTCCTCCAGTCTTTTTTTCTCATATATTTTGTGCATCAGGTTGCCACCAGGACACAGCTCCATGACCAGGTAATAGCTATTTTCTGTCTCTAAGATATCAAGTAGTTGAGTGATGTTGGGGTGCCGGATCATTTGCTGGATCTGCCCCTCTCGCCTTAGGTTTTTTGTGACATACGTGTCCTTTTTGGCTCTCTTCTTGTCAATAATCTTCACTGCCACCTGAAGAAAAATCATGGATATCATATGGCACAAGCATAGGTTACTCTGGATTTATGAAGGGTGGCAAATGGGAGGCATGAGACTTGGAATCAAGAAGACCCAGGATCAAAGTCCACTTAAGATGCTTAGTAGCTGTATGACTGAATAAGTCACTTAACTTTTCTCCACCTCAGTTTCCTCATCTGTAAAAAGGAGGTTGATCACAATAGGACCTATCCCCAGGGGTTGTTGTAAGGATCAAATTAGATAACATGTGGAAAGCATTTTGCAAATCCTCAAGTGTTATATAAATGCCAACTATACACACCAAACACTGGGAAAATAAGTAGCTATTGACATGACCAACTTACCAACAGGAAAATATCAGCTATTTTTCACTGAGATCTAATTTTTATTTATCTGGTTTGAGGAGAAAAAAACTCAAGGCACAGTAATCTAGGTAGATAATGAAATTTATTTGAGTAATCTGTCTTGATGACTCTGAGTTCCTTTTTTGTGCAAATATATAAACTCTCATTTGGTCTTATGTGATTGATAATTAACTTGATTCTCTCCCAGGGGGGTTCAGAAAGGTGAAAGAATATATTGTTCTAGATTGCAAAGGAGAAAAGAATTGTACCCTTTTTCACTCCTATATTCCCTATGAGGCAATAGGGTACTGAGGTCACTTTTGCCTCTAAATATAATACTATGGACCACTCAAGAACTGCTTGATTGGCTGAAGGAATTGGATTTTTGTGACTCAGGTAACACAGTGCTATATGGTCAATTAATTTCCTGCTCTTTTTCCATTCTAAGACTTAGCAAGAAAGTAAGAATAGGGGCAGCCAGGTGGCACAGTAAGTAAGAGTGCCGGCCCCAGCGTTGGGGGGCCTGGATTTGGTTCCGGCCTCAGATACTTAACACCCACACAAAATAAATGGCTGTGTAACCTTGAGCAAGTTACTTAACCCCGATTGCTTAAAAAAAGAGAGAGAGAGTAAGAGTAGAGAGGCATTTGGGTATAGTAGAAAGCTTGCTTCATTTGGAAATCACTAGACCTGGGTTGAAACTTTACTATCTATGTGACTTTGAGCAAATCACATCCCCTCTGTGGACTCCATTTGTGGTCCAAAGGACATCATTATTTCACTGGAGAAATAGAACAAAAAATAAAGGAACTGTTTAATGTAATTTTTAGTGAAGCTACAATTATAATAATTACCACTATTTTACCACACTGCTCTTCTAGAATAATTGCATAACAAAAAAAAGTCATCATGTTATCAAGGGTCAGTCAGTTGTAGATAAAATGATAGAATAGACCAAGCTGCTTCCTATCATTCTTTCATGACCCTTTTTTTCCCGCTGTGTACCCACTCCTTCGGTTGGTGTTTTCTCCTCTTTGGGGGAGGTTGCCTAGAATGCTCTGTTGGAGGTCCCTGTCCAGGCCTCCTCTACCTATTTCTACTGGCCATGCTTCCACACCACCATAATTTAACTATTCTATGTCTTATTTCTAATTTTTTTTCTTTTAAGGCTCTACCCTCTCTCCTAGAACTAATCCAAGCAAACTAGTCTGTCACAATACCCATCTTTTTCTCCTTACCACAAGTCCCAAAAAACTTCTTTTTAAAGCTAAACTCTACTTCTGTTCTCCATACCTCATTAATTTTTTGATCTATCTAACCTCATTTCCCATTATTCCTGAGGGATAGTGCTCTCCTGCCTATCCCCTGTTCTTCCTTCCCTCTCTCTTGAATCTTCAGTCTTTTCCTTTCCATTGACTTCTCATCTGCCATTTAACTATATAAAGCTACCTTTAAACTTGAAACAGCCTTCTACAACTTCGCCCACCTCTGCAGTGACAGAGAGCTCACCCCCTCAATGGTGAGCCATTCTAATTTTGGAAAAGCTCTTATTTTTGAAAAGTCTTTCATTTTCTCAAGCCCAAATGTGTCTCCCTATAGCTTCCACCTACTGGTCCTATTTCTGCTATCTGGCAGTTCCACAAAATATGTGAATTTCATTTTTCACATGACAGTTTTTCACATATTTGAAGATAACAGTCATAGCCCCCTCAATCCCAGTCTAAGCTTTTACTTTTCCAGACTAAACATTTTCAAACCTTCTTACCATTTCTCATGGCATGATTTCTATACTTTCTGAGCTCCCAGCCCCTACAATCTGGTTTCATCCTAACTCCTCTGATATCATCTCCCACTTCTTCTCAATTTTCCACCCCAACCAGGATGATAGCTTCATGGTCCCCTGAATATGCTGCACTAAGAATAGGTCTCCTCATCTAGAATGTTGCTCCCTTGCCATATGCCTATCCAAATCAAATAACTTAGTCCTTCAAGGTCGAGGTCAGCACACTCCTTTCAACTAATCTAATACTTTTTAGGTTATTAATACTACATAAATGCTAGCTGTTCTTAGTAGGAGCTGACCAATACCTTCATTCTTGTTAAATAATTAATGCTGTTATTAACAACTCTGTTTAATATTCCTTTCAAAAATTTATTTAAGTGGATTATACATAATGCCTTAATCCAAAAGATTTGGAGGTAGGGGATGGAAGATATGAACTGGAAGAGTAAGAGGGGCAGAGAAGAAAGTACAGAGCTCTGCAAGAATATATCCCACTGATACCCATCAGTTGGGGAATTGCTGACCAAGTACTAGTATATGAAAGTAGCAGAATACTATTGTGCTATAAGAAATAACTGAACAAGTTGTGGTGTTTGTTTGTGATGAAGTACTACCAAACTGTAGGATGCTGAGCTCAATGATCTGAGAAAAGTATGCAAAGACTTGTACAATGTGATGAAGAGTGAAGTGAGCAGGACCAATTGTATATAGTAATAGCAATATTGAATACAGTATAGCTTTGGATACAGCAATAGTAATATTGTTTTAGGAACAACTTTGAGCAACTAAGTCACTTAACTATTATAAATACACAAGTTACAAATAAAGGGCATATGAAGAAAGACACTGTCTGCATCCAGAGAAAGAAGTATGTATGGAATAATTTTACATATATATGTGTATATGTATGTGTGCATACACACACACACACATACACATATATTTGTGCCTAATGGTAGCCATCCTTCGGGAGAGGGAGGGGAGAGGAAAAAAAGGGGAAAAAATAAAGGTACATGTAAATTTTGTTGTATATTTGGAGGGAATAACAAGTTGTACATGGTAGACTTGCAATTTTATAAGCAATCATCTTTTTTATCGTATTGTGCCATGGAAATAATTGTTTTGCTCCATTAATAGAAAATAAAATTTTTTTAAAAAAAGAAAGAATGAGCAGGTAGATTTCAGAAAAACCTGGAAAGACTTATGTGAACAGATGCAAAGTGAAGTGAGCAGAACCAGGAGAACATTGTACACAGTAATAGCAATATTGTATAATGATCAATTATGAATGACTTAGCTATTCTCAGCAATATAATGATCTAAGACAATTCTAAAGGACTCAAGATGGAAAATGCTATCCACGTCCAGAGAAAGAACAGATGGAATCTGAATGCAGATGAAAGCATACTATTTTTACTTTATTTCTTCATATTTTTGTGGATTTCTTCTTTTGGTCTGTTTATTCTTTCACAGCATGACTAATGTGGAAATATGTTTTACATGACTGGACATATATCAAATTGCTTACCGTCTTAGGGAGATGGAGTTAAGGTGGGGTGGGAGAAAATTTGAAATTCAAAAATTTTTTTAAATCAGTGTTAAAATTTATCTTTACATGTAACTGGGAAAAATAAAATACTATTTTTTTTAAAAAGAATATATCCCACTACTTTTTCAGCATATATCAACCCATTGTATTAGCTATGCTAATATGCTATTTGGCCACAAAGACTTCAATTTTCTTTCAAAATGTTTTTCTGGCCCCACACTAAATACTCAAGCAAATATAAGAGGAAGTTGTGTTCGGTTTTTTGAAATTATAGCCCTTAATTGTAAGAGAAACAGCAACTTTTTGAGCGCAAAAATAATATTGTCTCTCATGGATAAGTTAGGGTGGTAATTTCCATCATTTTTTTGGTTTGTTTGTTTTTGTTCCAAGAACTTCTTTCAACCACAGAACAAAAGTTTTTGAATCCCCAAGGTAATTATTATTTTTTTTTTTTTTGCCTTTTGGAGGGCAATTGAGGTTAAGTAACTTGTCCAAGGTTACACGGCTAGTTTTTTTGTATGGGTGTTAAGTGTCTGAGGCTGGAACCGAACTTGGGTCCTCCTGACTCCAGGGCCAGCGCTTTACTCACTGCACCACCTAGCTGCCCTGCCCCCCCCCCGGGTAATTTATATGTCACTCAGAATACTCCATAATTACTTATTGCCTAAGGTTCTATTATTGAAAACCCCTTGGACTATAATCTCAAACCACCCCCTAAAAAGAACACATAAATCATGAAATAGGAATGACTGGGGTTAGGGACAAGGAGAGATACTAGAAGATTTGATTATGATCTAAACTGGATTCAAGGGCAGCTAGGTAGTGCCATAGAGCCCAGAGTGCTGGGCCTGGAGTCTGGAAGACTCATCTTCCTGAGTTCAAATCTGACCTCATACATGTATTAGTTGTATGACCCTGGGCAAGTCACTTAATCCTGTTTGCCTCATTTTCCTCATTTGTAAAATGAACTGGAGAAGGAAAAAGGTTTTGCAAACCATTCCAGTATTTTTACCAAGAAAACCCCAAATGGGATCATGAAGAGTCAGACATGACTGAAAAATGACTAAACAACAAACCTTGAATTAATTTTATGTTATGATTTTTTAAAGAGTTCCATCCTCTGGCAATGAAATTCTTAAAGTACAAGCTGACAGAGAGATTGAAACCCAGCAATTATCTCCATCAGTTATATTTATTAGGAGAATCTATCCATGGAAGTTCCAGGAATTGTTAGTAACAGTAAACATGGAATGTGGCTCTTAATCACAGAAAACCACTTAATCAGCATTAATTTTAAGAAGAGGGGCATAAACTGATGGGAAAGTAAGGGAAAGGCAATCAATGATCAACGTCTTGAATTATCCACCTTCATTTGACAAGACACAGAGATTTGCAGGCAAAATAGATCCATCACTGATGTATTTATGAGATACCCAAAGTGAGAATGAATCTCCCTCTGCAGGGATAATTTGCTTTAGAGAGGACACTTCAAGAGGAACATTCTAGTCTGTCACAACTACTGACTAATAACACCCAGCATTTATACAGTGCCTACTCATGGCAGCACCTCCCTGATGTCACAGTCATCTTTGAGAACGATGGAAAAATAGCAAGTAATTCGGTGCCAGGCACTTTCTAAGTGATTTACCAATATTATCTTTGTTCCTCAAAATTATCCTGGGAAGTAGGTGCTGTTATAATCCCCATTTTACAGTTAAAGAAACTGAGGGGCAGCTAGGTGGCACAGTGAATAGAGCACCGGCCCTGGAGTGAGGAGGATCTGAGTTCAAATGCAGCCTCAGACACAACACAAAAAAACTAGCCATATGACCCTGGGCAAGTCACTTAACCCCAATTGCCCCACTTTTCCCCCTCCAAAAAAGCAAGCAAGCAAGCAAGAAAAAAAGGAAGAAAGAAAGAAAGAAAGAAAGAAAGAAAGAAAGAAAGAAAGAAAG
>NW_027187374.1:5588907-5656262 GCF_028583685.1 Petaurus breviceps papuanus | reverse complement strand
AAGAAAGAAAGAAAGAAAGAAAGAAAGAAAGAAAGAAAGAAAGAAAGGAAGAAAGAAAAACTGAGGCAAACAGAGGTTAAGTGACTTGTTCAAGCTAGTGTGTGGGGCTGGATTTAGACTCAGGTCTTCCTGATTCTAGACCTGGCCCTGTATCCACTTTACCACCTGGGTTCAGGGTATAAGAGGCACACAAACTCAGAGGTTTGTGTTTCACGAACTTCTTTTCTGAACTTGACTGGCAAATTGTACCTCAAGCCACCAGAATCAGTCAGTCAAATCCAGTTCATTTAATTTTAATTCAATTAACTAATAATTATTACACAGCTATGTTCAATATATATATAAATATATATATCTATATGTGAGTGGAATGGTGACCTTCTGTATGCATAGTGGGGAGGGAGACAGTTTGGAACTTAAAAGGTAACAAAAAAATTTTTTTTTAAATAAAATAAAAGATATTATTCCAGGAGGGAGTTCAGAGGGCAAAGAGGGTACTAATATGAAATTTAAATATTCTTAAAAAAAAACCCACCACCACCAGATTCATAGCTTCATAGATGAGCTTTTTTTCCTGTTCTTTGTATATGGATTATTCATTTTTATCAAATTCATAACACAAAGAAAACTACAAAGAGACAAAAACAATTAATCTATTACTCCAGACACATTACAAATCGTTGCACTTTTGAACATAGTTTCTAGGATAAGAATGTCTAAAAGAGATCCTTTACATAAATGAGTTAAAAAAATTTAAATCAAATAACATCTTTCTCAACATTAGTACAACAATTAACATCTTCTGAATTTTTGAAAACCTTTACAATATTTTAGAAAGATCATGTAATTTTTCAGGTAATGGAATCTATTGCTAAGAGAACTAATGATTTGATGCTACAGTGCCTGAAGTCTGAACCCTGAAAACCTGACCACTAGAAAAAAAAATAATTTTTGCTAATTGAAAAATCTACTTAAGAACAAAACAGTTAAAACATTTCCCAGGGGAAATCAGCATTTATTGAGCACCTACTAAAGTGCTAAACCTCAGAGCTATTATCCAAAACACAAGTGGATCAAGAGATATGAATGGTTTTCAGTAGGAAAAATTCAAAACTACCAAGAGTCATATAAATATCAACTCACTAAGTATAAAAGAAACACAAATTAAAGCAAGTCATATGCATCAAATTGACAAAGATGATAAATGATAGAAATCATCAGTATTGGAGGTGTTACCACAAGACAGGCACATCAACCTTCTCCCGAAAAACCACTCCCCCATATTCAGGTGGTTTACCCTATTGGAATATAAGTTCCCTGAGGGAAAGAACTGCCTTGATATTTCTATTTGTTTGCTCTGTGCTTAGCACAGTGCTTCTCACATAGTAAACACTTCATGAATGTTCTTTTCCCTGTTCATTCAAACCAGTTAAACTTTTATGGTTTTCTATCCTTGAGTCCCTAGTCACCCTAACTTGATTCTCTTTCTACTGTGTCATCTCAATGCTCATTCATTTCCAAGCCCAGGTAGTGGATTGCTTTCATCTTCTCCATCCCTACATGTATGTTGCTGAACATTGGTGGAGGAAATCAACAGGGTCTACAACGAATTTATACTATGTACCCTCAACCGGGTCCTTGTAGCTGCATGATAATCATTTTATTCTTTTCTGACTCTCCTATACCATTCTTCATTCATTCCAAAACTTCATTTCTCTCCTCATGTCACCTACACTACCCCATCTGTCTCAGTGAGGACTCTTGACAAATATTTCCATGAAAAAACAAGGAGGTTATCTATCATGGCCCATTCATCATCTCCAAAATCACCTCAATATAATCCTACACTTTCTTCTCCTTTATTCCTGTCCCTGAGGGAGGAGGGATGACCCATCTTCTTGCAAATGCCAACCCCTCTATTTGTGTTCTTGAACTCATACCCTCTGTTTCTCCAGCAGATTGTCCCTTTGATCACCCCTTTCTTTCTCTAATTTTCCATCTCTTATCTATTGACTCCTTCCCGACTATTTACAAAAATACTCAGAATTCAACCATTCTTTAAAAGTCCTCACTTAATCTTTTCATTCTCTCAAGTAATAACCCTCTAATCTTTTCTTCCTCTTAAAGACAAAATTCTCCTCTACTTTCTCACATCCCAGTCATTTTTCAACCCTTTGGAATCTGGCTTCAGATTTTTTGATTCAACAAAAACTCCGCTCTTCAAAGTTACCAGTGATCTGGTATCCTTTCGTCAATCTTCATCTCTTTCGACTTCTCAGTAACATTTGGTGCTGCTGGCCACCTTCTCATCCTGGTTACTCTCTTTCCTCTGGTTTTTGTGAAACTGCTCTCTTGGTTCTCCTTCTTCCTATCTCTCTGCTCCTTCTCAGTCTCCTTTGCTAGATTCTTGGCACATTCCTTAACTACGGGTATGCCCAAAGGCTTCCCTGGGCAGCCTTCTTTTTACTGTATCCCCATTTATTTGGTTAACTCTCATTAGTTCAGTTCTTATCTCTCTGCATACCTAAATATCCAGCCCTAGTCTCTCACCTGAGTTCCAATCTTAAATCACTGCCTATAGAAGATTTCCTCCAAGTTCTATAGGTATCTTGAATTTAATGTTTCAAAAAGTGAATTCATTATTTCCCTCATAAAACCCACTCCTTCTTCCTATATACTTATTTCTGTCAAGGACACCACCATTCTACCTGTCACTCTGATTTGAAATCTTAGTGTAATCTTTGAGTTCTCACCCTCACTATTTCTCATCTCAAATAACCAGTTTCCAAATCTCATTCTAGTCTAGGGTGAGACACAACTACTGCTGAGGCTCAGAAGAGTTCAGGGTAGTTATGTACATAACTATACCAAATTCATTGCTGGAGGAGCCTAAACTTCTCAACAGGGAAAGCAGGTTACCCAATTCCCAGATTCACTGGTACATCAACCCCACCCCAGTATCCTAGGAAAAAATTGCTTGTTATATAACAGTAAGTTAGGGCTTGAAGACTAGTCTTCAAGGAGGATAGTTTAAAAAAAACCCACCAAATGTATAAACATGAATTGATTATGAAACAGATAGTTTACTCCTATAGAGAAGAAGGAATGCTAAACATAAAAGAATCACAGAATATAATACAGAATTATTAGAACAGAATTTAGTAGCTTACTTACAACTACTATTAAAATCTGCTGGGAAGCTGTTAGATAAGCTTCATTGAAGCATAACACATTCATGTATCACCTCTGTACTGCACATTGGTTAATAAAACGGATAACACTGATCTCTTTTTCATGGTCTTTCTCCTTGTGGTGGTTGAAATGCTCAAATGCCAAGCTCTTTCCATGCTGTAAGCCACTGCTAATTCCAGTATAAAGGATAATCAACTTGCAAAAATGAGACATGGAATGTTCCAGAAAAAGCGACACAGAATTCACTCCATAGTCTCTAAAACAGGTGTTCTTACTTGGCATCCAGGGGTCCACAGCTAGATTTCATGGGATCCACGAACTTGGATGGGAATTAAAAAGCTAAATCTTTATTTTTATTAACCTTTGGTTAGTAATCCTATGCATATTATTTTATGAATTCAAAATCATCATATGCAAGGTTAAGAACCTCCAGTCTAAGTCTTTACAAGAGCAGTTATGGAATTTTCCTCTGTCTATAATGGAAGATCTCAGAAATTATCTAAAAGAACTATTCACTAGCAGTATAATCACAAAATACATCATCTATCATAGTAATTTGGAAAAGTCTGGGTGTGCATGGACTACCAGACTTTAAACAAAAAGAATGAAGTGGCCCAGTAGAACATGGCAAGAGTTCAGGATGACTCAAGAATTGTCTTAGGTGACTGGTGATTTTGTTTCAGATCTACACAATAGAAATGACCAAATATAGATAAGGCAGAGGAAGACAGAGAGGAAACTGGTATAATTTTACCAGTCTGAGCATATGCCTAGAGGCATCCCAGGAGCACCTACCAATTTTCAGCAGCTTATAGAGGAGTTACATGAACTACATGGAAGTATTGGCATTCTTGGATGATTGTTTTTTTTGAAAATACATTACAAAATGAGAAGGAAAGACAGATGAAAGTTAGACCAGCTTAAGGAAGCTAGTCTTATGTTGGCACTTGATAAAAGACAGTTTTATGGAGCCTCTGTCAAGTATATGGACCAGATAGTATCTCTCAACAAGGAGTGAGCACTGATCCTGAAAATGTAGAAGCACTTCTCAGCTGGTCACATCCAAAGAATCTATATGAATTAAGGATTTTTCTAAAATTCAGTGGTTACTATCATAAGTATGTGAAGAATTATGTTGCCATTGCTAAACCTCTTGACAACCTTACTTAAAGATAAATGATTACAAAAATACATCAACCAAAAACCTAAAGATAAGGATGACAAAATTCTTTTAAGCCCCTGGAAATTCTTTAGAGAACATGGGATTGTGAATAAACTTCTAAAGATTTGTGAACTGCCTCACAAAAGTACCAGTGTTGGCCAAACAAAATCATTTACATTAGCTATTGATATGACTATCTTGGAAGGTTTGGAGTGAGTTTTATATTAAGAAAGTGGTGGTCATTAAAAAAAAAACCTGTCACATTTGCAAATAGAGGATTTAATAGCGAAATTTCAGTATTCAATATACAAGTTGTACTTCTTAGCTTTGAAATGGTTTCAGTGAGCAGTTTAGAGATTGTTTTTAAAAAACAAAAAAAAAAGTTCAGAGATTTTAAGTGTGAAATAAAATATAAAGGGTCAATACCCAGTCAGTGGCAAATTAGATGCTACTTGCCAACTATGTGATGGAGATTTGTCCCCAACTACACCTGGTCTCAAACATGGTATTAAGAAGCAGTTGGAGCTGCCTCATCCTTTTCATCTGTGTCAAGAGAGAACTTTCAAACTATTGAAAGAGCTTTTACTTGTGCTCAATGTAGCCAAAGAAAAGTTCTGTTGAAAGGAGCCAGTGAAAGCATAAGTCTCATGCTAGTAGTAACTGGCCATTTTGCCCAGTATGCACAGATAAACATGAACAAACAATCACAAGGGATTAAACAAGGATCAACTACTTACATTCTAATTATGGGGAGATGAAACGTTTGTCCCCTCTGAACCCTTTTATCATCGGGGATCAGAGAGGGAGTCTAACTAGAAAGGAGTCCTGTGAGTGGTTCTGTTATGCCTTAATGATCATAAGAGGATAGGAAAGAAACAAGAATACATTGGGGGGGAGAGAGGGAAAAGGAGAGTAAAGTTAGGTAAAATTATCTCAAGTAATTGAAGTGAGTAAGTAGAAGCTTATTCAAACAAGGAGGAATGGGTGGGGGAAGTAGCTAACAGTTGAACCTATCTCTCATGAGAACTGGTCAGAGAAAGGAAGAACTCTCTCTCTCTCTCTCTCTCTCTCTCTCTCTCTCTCTCTCTCTCTCACACACACACACACACACACACAGTTGAATACAGAAATAAATTTTATTCAATAAGGAAGCAGCAGGGATGGAAGAGAAGGAATGGAGAGGGTAAGTTAAGGCAAGATACAGTGAGGTAAGAAAGAATAAATTAAGGGAGGAATTGATCTTAAGCAAAGAACAAAAATAGCAACAATAAAAACCTCTAAGGATGTATAAAAATATTTGTAGATCTTTTTGTGGTGGCAAAGAATTGAAAACCAAGAAGGTTCCTATCAAGCAGGGCAGCTAAGTGGCTCAGTGAACAGAGCTCTGGGCCTGGAGTCAGGAAGACCCAAGGTCAAATTCAGAGTCAGATACTTGCTAGCTATGGAACCCCAGGCAAATGACTTATCCCTGTTTGCCTCAGTTTCCTTAGCTGGAGAAGGAAATGGCAAACTACTTCAGTATCTTTGTCAAGAAAAGGCCAAATGGGGTCACAAAGAGTTGGACATGATTGAATACCACCACCACCCAGCAATTGGGGAATAACTGTACAAGTTGCATGTATGCAATAGAATACTAATGTGCTGTAAGAATAAGGAAATAATTTCAAAGAAATCTAGGAAGACTTGTATGAACTGATGCAGCTTGCAGTGAGCAGAACCAAAAGAACAATTTATACAATAGCAACAATATTATAAAGAGAAACAACTTTGAAAGACTTGGGCACTATGATCACTGTAATGATCAACCACAATTCCAGAGGATTCATAATGAAACCTTCTTACTTCCTGATGCAGAATGGATGGACTCAAAAGTGCAGAATGAGACTTTAAAAAAATTTTTTTTCTTTTTTAGTTTTAGTTTTCAACATCCACTTCCATAAGTTTTAAATTTTCTTCCCCTCCCTCCCCAAGACAGCTTGCAATCGGATATGGGAGAATGAGACCTCTTTTTTTGACATGGTTAATGTGGAAATTTGTTTTGCTTGACTATACATGTTTGTAACAGGTTTTTTTCTCTCTCAATTGAGAGGAGGGGTCAAGGGAAAGAAGGTGGATTTTGTTTATTTAAAAAATGAAATTTAATTTAAGAAAAGCTGCTGTAATAAATATTTCAAAGTAGGAAAACCAAAGACTATTTCCTTAAAAAAAAGTAAGTTCCACTTTCTTTTTCAACAGGTACAAGTTTGTAAATGTGTTACAGGGGAAAGGGGAGGAGAGTATGCCTATGTAGACCAGAGTAGAGCAACCAGATTAAAATATATTTGGGAAACGTTTAACAGAATAGATAAAATATAACAACAAAAAAATAACATTTGTTTATGGTTTTTCTAAGTCAATATGTAGCACCCAAGGTTTCTACTGGATTTTGACAGCACTAGTGTAGGCCATCTATTTTTAATGAAAAAAAGCAGAAGCAGCCAAGTAGCCATTTTGTGACATAATTAAAAGTAGGTCACTTGCTTTTACATTTTTTGTTCAAATCCACAGAGGTCTGGTCCTGAACACCAAATACACATCTCTGTCTCCTACAAGGGACTATTAATTGCTGTTCTTTTTATAGGAGAGCTAAATTGCTTATGACCTTCAGTCTGCCCACTGCAATACCCCTGCTGCTGCTATACTCTAAAAATTGAAGTAGAAACCAGTTTGAAGAACAAAGCTCACACGACCTGCTTCAGTGATCTTTGGTAAGATAACAGAAAATGGTACAGATTAAGGAAAAGTTCAATGTTTTTGAAAAGCTCTTTTCTTAATGTAGCACTATACTAATAGCTCATGTGGTAGGAAGCCACATTACATGGATCCTTTGCACCTAATTTTAGCACTGTTTCAATGAGCAAATTTTACCACGGCATCCTAAGAAACATTTTGTTGTTGGCAAACTAGAAGCTAGTTTTCTCCCAGGGCACGATTTTTGAAATATCTTTGAGGAATTAAAGTATATTCACTGTTATATCGGTTTTCCAATATGCATGACAGGCCAATAACTATTTAGCAATTGAAAACACTACTCAAATTTTGTTTTCTTAAATTATCAATCTCTCTTTCATTACCAATCTGTATTGAACACTCACAGTAGCATAAGTTTTATACTAGAACACATCCAAGTTCCCAACCCACTGGGAGGTCACAATTCTCTATTATCAACATTCAACTATCTCAACAGAAGAGATACTGGGAATCCAAAATCATTGATAATTCTAAAACCATTTCTATTTGGCTTTGGCATGCGGTCTCTGTACCTTAATAAAGAGTAAGCTTTGAACAATCAGAAAAGAAACCAAGAGAAACATTCAAATATGAAAAAACAATAGGTGTATAGGGTGGGGAAAATGGGGTGCAAGAGAAAAGAGGAATAGTTTTTATTTTGTTGAGAGGGGAAAGACATTACATATTGTTACAAGATTATCTTTGAGGATCAAACACTGTGTCTGTTTTCCACAAGAAGACAATACAATAGGTGGCACATAGTAAATGCTTGTTAAAGGTACAAATGTATACATTATCAAGTGCTTATCAGCTCATCTTCCCAACCCCTCCTCAGCTGACATTCCACTTCTTCTAACTCAATCCTCCTTTCTGATGGCCTAGGATGACCCGGATGGCTGTCCAAGAGTTCTCAAATCATACAATCCGTTAATGGCCTATATATGGCTATTCTCAAAAAAAAAAAAAAATCCTCATCACTTGCTAAAACAAAATGCTACTGTGGTCCCAATTCAATCTAATCTTCCCAAATGAAACTTTTCCATTAAAGCCATAGTGTACTACATACTGACTAATGCATTACAGATGCTGTCTGAAGGTCACCTTCACTCTTCAGAGGTAATTCACTGAAGAAGCGAGAGAATAAGTATTTATCTCATTTGATTCCCTCAAAAACCTATGGGATAAATGGTATTATTGTCTCCATTTTATAGTTGAATAAACTGAGACAGAGATTGTGACTTGTCACTTGTCACGCTGTTTATAAGTGTCTGAGACAAGATTTGAACTCTATCCACTACATGGTGGAACTGATGCTTCAGATACATTTTGCCCCAGGTTATGCAGCCTTACTTATCACTGACAGTGGTTTGCATGTAGGGTTTTCAGTCTCTCCTGAAAAAGTGATACCATGGGCAGGTACAGAATGCAAGAGCAAGTAACAGGGAAACTTTTGAGTGAGGTGGGAGGAAGGGAATGAGTAGAATCCACAGTAAAATTTTAAGATATTAGATTTAGTACTATAGAAGGTCAACCAGACCAGACTTCGTCATTCAGCAGTTTTTTTTGGTCGTGTATGGTACTTCATGACCCTATTTGAGGTTTTCTTGGCAAAGATACTGGAGTGGTTTGCCATTTCCTTCTCCAGCTCATTTTATAGATGAAGAAACAGAGGCAAGCAGGGTTAAGTGACTTGCCCAGGACCACACAGTGGGTGTCTAAGGCCATATTTGAACTCATGAAGATGAATCTTCCTGACTCCGGTTCTGGCACTCTATCCGCTGCATCACCTAACTACCCCTAGTACAAACAAGTCCCTCATCATTTTACACAGCTAATAAACTGAGGCTCAGAGAGTTTGTGACTTTCTCAAGGTCACACATATAGCATGTGGTAGAGCAATCATTCAAACTTAAGTACTCTGACTCCAAATCTAGACTTAATTTTAAATCTTTTCTAAACTGTTTCACCTAATTCCTCATAGCAAAATAATTACAAAGGAAGCAATGAATCATGAGGAAGAGGAAACTTAATGAATTCAAATGAGTTTGATTTTAACAATTGGCATGCCATTAATTAAAATATATTATCTGATCCATTTTCTTCCCTTTTCATGTTTTTCCTGCCTATAAAAATGAATATACTATTTATACCATGTTTGTTTATGTAATTAAGAAGAGGTTTTTACTTCATGTACCTGCATTTTAAGTAAAAATTTGTGAAATAAAAAAAGGCCAACTATCTTTGCATCTGGATACTTTTCCTTATCTTGCAGTTTCATAAAAAAATTTCTTTTAATCATCTACTGGGATACTTCCAGGGATTAGAAAATGTCAGATCCATTTGCTTTCTAGCTTTACTATTTGTCCAACTGGTTAAAGTTTAACAAAAGATGAATAGAAATGCAATGAAGTCAAAATAGTATTTACTCAGACAGATTTCAAGGTGAGGAGTTTTGTAAAAAAAAGGTGTTCCCAAAGTAAATCCCAAGAGTAAAGTGTACCAATATTGTCCACCAGAGTTGAATCCCTTGGTGATAGCTTTGGATGAGCAAGAAGAAATCAAGTCAACAAGCACTAATTAGACACCTACTATGTGCACCATGCTGAGCACTGGACATACAAAGAGAGGCAAAAATAGGACAGTAGGTGCTTAATAAATGTTAGCTGTCATTGTTATCATCTATATGACAGGCCCTGTTTTGGGGGTTCTGAATTGTTGTATGTGTTGTCTTAATCTGTATTGCTGAGATTGCTTCCATAAAGAACTGTATAAGCAGGACACTCAACCTAAACTGTGATGTTCTTTTCCTAGTAGGTTATCCCAGGACATGATCATTTTAAAATAATACTAATAACAACTGACCTTTAGATATAAATTCAAAATTTGCAAGGCATTTTGCCTTCACTATAATATTTGAGTATCACGACAAAATTGCCAAGTAGATACTACAGATATTATTATCCTCATTTTACAAATAAAGAACGTGATATTGACTTCTATGTTCTGCCAAGAACAAAATTTTTGTAGTAAAATCTGTAACCATCTTCCTGATGGTAAATCCAACACTCTTAAGATTTGGCCACCCTAGGGATCTGAGTTAGGGAGTTGTCCTGGCAACTTGGCACATGGTGTGAACACCAATAACCTCTATATATCCTTATATTTCATATTTGGGGACTGCAGAGGCACCAGCAGTGCCCCAGTGTGCCACAGGCACAGATGACACATTTGTCTCTGTAGGCATCCTTTACCTCAATAAAACAGCTATTAGCAAGTGAATGTCCAATGCTGGCATGTTCCATGTGCCAACTTCTGAAACCTGAGGGAGAAACTATCTTTCAGCATAGATAATCAGAATCCAGCCACTACAGGAAGACCCTTGGGCAAATGAAAACTCCCTACACCAAGAGATATGAAGGCATTACCTACTTTGTAGCGTGCTGCAAGGAAAGTGCTTTGTAAACATTAAATTGCTATACAAATGTGGGCTGTTGCTGTTGTGATCATGGTGGTGGTAGTAGGTATATCTCTACCTGACATGAAAAATAGGAAGGTATGCTTTCTTCCCTGGGTATATTTCCAGAACTTAGAGAAGAATCTTCCAGAGATCTGTCAAATGCAATGTCTGCACCCACTTCTAATGGCTCAATATTGGGACAAATTAAATTATCAAAATGAAAGAAAAAAAAGTTCAGTTAAGTTAAGCATTATGTTGTTCTAGATAAGAAACTGAATACCTTAGAGACACATGAGGTGATTTTACTGGTTATTTTACTACTACTGAACCATAAAGAGAGGGGTTTCAGAAGACAAATTCTTATCTGGGAAGTAAGTAAACTATAGGTTAAGAAGTTTATGTCCTTAGGGGCGGCTAGGTGGCGCAGTGAATAGAGCACCAGCCCTGAAGTCAGGAGGACCTGAGTTCAAATCCGGCCTCAGATACTTAACACAAGAAAAAAATAGCTATGTGACCTTGGGCAAGTCATTTAACCCCAATTGCCCTCCAAAAAACAAAAAAAAAAGAAGAAATTTATGTCCTTTACAAATAGAAGGGAAAGAGTTCACTGGAGAAAATTTTTGCAGCAAATTTGCCTGATAAAGATCTGATATCCAAGCTACAAAGACAGTTTTTCCTTTGCGTAAATTCACATTATCCAAAATTGGACTTTACATAAAGAATTCTGAGAGAAATTTGCATTCCAAAAAAATACCTGTACAGTACTGTGCTCTCTTCCTCTCTCCACTTCTGCCCCTCAGCACCTTGGTCTGCCCCTTTACTTCCCCACCAAAAAACAAACAAACAAAAAAACCCAAGTGAAAGCAGAAGAACTGATGTTGGGTCAGGGGCTTGAGACCTCTAGCATCCAGAAAAAAGTTCCTGGCTCCACCCCCCTGCCTCATGTCCCCATTTGTCCTCTCCTGTCTTTGTCCCTATCAGGCCCCAACATGTCTGTCCCCCTTTCCCTCTCTCCCCATTGAGTTCTTCCTCTGGGGCATCTAACCCCTGGTGGCTGCCCTCTACCATGTGTGTTCCTCCTCTTCTCCTATTCTCAATTCTCTGTCCCTAGCCTCCACATGTCCTCAAACCATGTGCTGACCCCTTCCTTCCATGGGGATTCAACCCCCCTTCATGTCTCCCTCCTTTCCCTACATCCTTGGCTAAATTCACATTACCTAAAATTCACTTTACATAGAGGTCTGCAGAATAGCCCACTTACACAAAGTGAGAACTGTCTGTATATGGAAATAATACATAGGAAGAAGAGCCATTTCCCAATAGATAATTGTCAAAAGATATGAAGAGGCAGTACTCAAAAATTGAAATGTAAGCTATCAACAAAAATATGGAAAAAGCTACAAATCACTAATAACAAGAGAAATGAAAGTTAAACAACTTTCAAAATTTGCTTAAAAAGTTAAAAAAAACTGGGAAATAACAATTTTAAAAGGTTGTGGGAAAGTTGGCACTAATATACTGTTGGTGGAGCTGTGAAATAATTGCAACATTTTGGAAATTTGCAACAATACCCCCAAAGTCATTAAACTGTACATACCCCTTGGCCTAGCAATACCAGTACTAGGTATATACCCCAAAGAATGTTTTTTAAAAAGAGAAAGAGCACATATAATACACAAAAATATTTATAGCAGTACTTTTTCATTTAAAAACTGAAAAAAGAGGCTAAGAGAAAGAGGGTGATGAGAAAGAGGGTAGATTAAAAAAGGCAGTGGTCAGAAGCAAAACAGACCTCTTAGGAGGGAACAGACAAAAAGAGAGAGAAGGATAAATAGAAGAGAATAGGAAGAAGGGATATACAGTTAGCAGTCATAACTGTGAATGTGAATAGGATGAACTCACTGTAATGGAAATGCAAATTTAAAGATCTTCCCTGCCCTTAGGCCCTTTGATAGGCTTAAGAGACTGAGAAACTTCTTTGATTTGAAAACATACTCTGCCTCCTAATAGGCTGAATGTGGTCACCCGGAGCCTGTGGCAGGAGGCTTGGTTTTCAGGAATGCCCACACCTTGATGTTGTGTGATTGGGCAGTGGGTGAAGAGGGTGGTTACATTCTCTGAACCAGGAGAAGGCTATATAATCCCTGATGTGAGGCTTTGCTTTGGGGCTCACTTTGAGAAGTGTTCTGTGATTTGATCAGATGAGACTCTGGGAAGCTGTTGAGAGCCCCCCAGCTTTGAAAAACCCAGATGTTGATTTGGTATGGATGTAATGGTTGGACAGTTTGGAAACCTGTCTGCTTGATCTGTTTCTTGTATTGATAATTCTGTCTGTATACTCTGAAGTTCGGGGTGCTGACCTTTTTCCCCTGAACTAGGTAAACAATACATATTTGACTGATTAAAGTAAACTTGTTAACCCATTTTGAGTTGCTTTCCTTTAACAAAGAAGATCTAAGAACCTGTGTTGGCAGCTACCTTGGGGACGCTGGGGTGCTTGATGATATACTCACTCATAAAAAGAATGAAGATAGTAGAAGGGATTAGAAACCAGAACCCAGATATGTTGGCTACAAAAGACACACTTGAAACAGAGATGTACAAAGAATCAAAATAAGGGGTTGGAACAGAATCTATTATGCTGAAGTAAAAATGGTAGGGGTAGCAATCATGATCACAAAGTAAAAGCAAAACCAGACTTAATCAAAAGAGATAATGAGGGAAGGTACACTTTTGCTAAAAAATGTCAGTCAATAAATTAATATCATTGCTAAACAGATCTGTACCAAATGACATACTGTCAAAATTCCTAAAGAAAAAGTTAAATAAGAAATAGAAAGAAGTAGACAGCAAAATAATAATAGTGGGAAACCTTAATTTACTTCTCTCAGACTTAGACAAATCTAACCAAAAATTAACAAGAAAAAAATTAAGGACCTAAACAGAATTTTAGCAAAATTTGGCATGCTAGATCTCTGAAGAATATTGAATGGAAATAGAAAGAAGCATATGTATTTCTCAGCTGCATATGGCGTATTCACAAAAATAGAACATATAATAGGGAATAATAACTTCCCAAATGGAGAAATGCAGAAATATTAAATGCATACTTTTTGGACCATAATGCAATAAAAATTACATTCAATAAAAGACCTTTGAAACACAGATTAAAAATTAATTGGAAACTAATCTAATCTTAAAGAATGAGTAGATCAAAGAACAAATCATATAAACTATCAATAATTTCATCAAAGACAATGACAACAATAAGACCACATATCAAAATTTATGGGATGCAGTCAAAGAATTACTTAGGGGTAATTTTATATCTCCAAACATTAACATAAATAAAAGTGAGAAAGAACAGATAAGTGAGTTGGGTGTGCAACTACAAAAAAGTAGAACAACAAATTTAAAACACCAAAATAGAAATCCAGAAAATCTAAGGTGGGATTACTAAAATTGAAAGTAAAAAACAAAACAATGAACTAATAAATAAAATTGGGAGCTGGTTTTATAAAACAACAAAAAATAAATATACCATTGGTTTATTTGACTCTTAAAAAAGAAGTAAAACTGAATTACCAGTATCAAAACCAATGAAGATAAAATTAAACAATTGTTAGTAGCTATTTTGCCCAACTATATGTCAGTAAAATGGAAAATCTAAATGAAATGAATATTTACAAAATTATAAGTTGCCCAGATTAACACAAAATAAAATAGAATACTTATGTAACCTTAACTTTCAAAAAGATATTGAATAACCCATAAAATAACTTCCAAAGGGGGAAAAAAATCTCAGGAGATGGATTTACAAACAAATTCTACCAAACAATTAATCTCAATATTTATAAACTGAAAAAAGTAAAAGAGTTCTACCAAATTTTTGTAAGACACAAATATGTTTGCAAAATCTAAACCAGAGAGAGCAAAAGCAAAGGAAAAAAAATGAAAAAACTACAGACCAGTTTCTCTAGTGAATACTGATGCACAAATTTTCAATAAGATATTAGCAAGGAGATTATGGCAATAAATCACAAAGATCATGCACAATGAATAAGCTGGATTAATATCAGGAACATTGGCCTGATTTGATATTAGGGAATCTCTAAGTATAGTTGACCACATCAATAAGAGAAACAACAAAAATCATATTTTTATATTAACAGATGTGGGAAAAGCTTCTGACAAAATACAACACCTATTCTTATTACAAACATGGAAAACCTAGGAATAAATGGAGCTTGTTCTTAAAATGATAATTATTTTCTATCTAAAACCAAGAGCAAGAATGATTTATAATAAGGATAAACTAGAAGTCTTTTCAATAAGCTCAAGAGTGAATATTATCATTTGATATTATTATTCAATATTGTGCTAGAAATGCTACCTATAGCAAAAGGACAAAAAAATTAAAGAAATAAGCATAGGCAATAAGGAAACTATCACTTTTTACAGATAATATCATAGTTTACTTAGAGAATCTAGAGAGTCAACTAAAAAACTAGTCAAAACAATTAAGAACTTTAGCAAAATTGCAAAACATAAATTAAACACACAAATCATCAGCATTCTATAAATTACCAACAAAACCTAGCAGGAAGAAATAGAGGAATTCAAAATAAAATAAATGCACTCTTTGTGGTGGCCAAGAATTGGAAATTGAGGGGATGCTCATCAATTGGGGAATGGTTCAACAAGCTGTGGTATATGAATGCAATGGAATAATATTGTGCTATAAGAAATGATGAGAATTTTTCAGAAAAATCTGAAAGGATATGAACTGATGCTGAATCAAGTAAGCAGGAGAATATTGTATATAGTACCAGCAAGACTGTGCAATGATCAACTATGACAGACTTGCCTCTTCTCAGCAATACAATGATCTAAGATAATTCCAAAAGACACAATGAAAAATACTATCGACATCCAGAGAAAGAACTTGGGAGTCTAAGTGCAGATTGAAGCATACTACTTTCACTTTTTTGGGTTTTTTCCCCTTTCTTGTGGTTTTTCCCTATTGTTTTTATTCTTCTCTTACAACATGACTGTGGAAATATATTTAATATCATTGTACATGTATAAACTATATCAGATTGCTTGCTATCTTGGAGGGAGGGAGGAGAGGAAGAAAAAAATTGGAACTCAAAATCTTATAAAAGTGAATGCTGTGGGGTGGCCAGGTAGCACAGCGAGTAAGAGCACCGGCCCCCGTGTTGGGATGACCTGGGGGATCGAATCCCGGCTCATACACTTAGCATCCACCCAGAAACACCTGGCCGTGTAACCTTGAGCAAGTTACTTAACCCCAATTGCTTAAAAAAAAGTGAATGTTGAAAACTACCTTTACATGTAATTGGGAAAAATAAAATATTATTAAGTGAAAAATAAAATAAAATAACTTCAGACAGTACAAAATATTTGGGAGTCTGCTTGCTAAGGCATACAAGGAGCTATATGACCACAATCACAAAACACTTCATGAAAATAAAAACAAATCTAAATAATTGGAGAAATATTAATTGTTCATGGGTAGGCCAAGCCAATATAATTAAAATGACAATACCTAAATTAATTTAGTCATTCAGTGCCATATCAATTGAACTATCAAAGAATTATAGAACTAGAAAAAAATAACAAAACTCATCTAAAAGAATGAAAGGTCAAGAGTATCAAGGCAATCAATGAAAAAAAAATGTGAAGGAAAGAGGCCTAGCTCTATTAGATCTCAAACTATATTACAAAGTGACAAACACCAATACAATTTGATGCTGGTTAAGAAACAGAGTGGTGGATCAGTAGAATAGATTAAGTACTGAAGCAAATGAATATAGTAGCCTCATGTTTGTTAAACTCAAAGGTCTTAACTACTGGGGCAAGAAAGCACCATATTACAAAAACTATTTGGGAAAACTGTAAAGTAGTCTGACAGAAACAAAGCACAGACCACACCATATGCTAATGTAAGTTCAAAATAGGTATGTGATTTAGATGTAAAGGGTGATATCACAAATAAACTAGGTAAGCATGGAAGAAATTACCTGTCAAATCTATGGATAGGGGAAGAATTCATGACCAAACAGTAAATAAAGGTTCACAGGAGGTAAAATAGATAATTTTGATTACATAAAATTAAAAATGTTTTGCACAAACAAAACCAATACAGCCAAAATTAGAAGAAAAAGAACTGGGGAAAAATTTTATAGCAAGTTTCTCTGATAAAGGTCTCATTTCTCAAATATAAATACATATATGTATGTATTACATGTTATGGAGAGAGAGAGAGAGAGAGAGAAAGAGAGAGAGAGAGAGAGAGAGAGAGAGAGAGAGAGAACTAAGCCATATTTACAAAAATAGGAGCTATTCCCCAATTAGTAAATGGTCACATGATATAAATAGGCAGTTTTCAGAAGAAGAAATATAAGCTATATGTTAGTCATGTGAAAAAATGCTCTAAATAACTAGTAATTAGAGAAATTCAAATTAAAACAACTCTGAGATATCACCTCACACCTATCAGATTGGCTAAGATGACAGAAAAGGAGAATGATAAATGCTGAAGGGGATAACTGAACAAGTCATGGTATATGATTGTGAAGGAATAAAATTGTACTATAAGAAATAATGAAGAGGATGGTTTCAGAAAAAAACAAAAACAATACCTGATACAAAGTGGAGTGTGAGGAACCAGCAGAACAATCTACACAGTAACAGCAATATGGTAAAGATAATCAATCTGCAAAAGAATTAGTAACTGATCCATACAATGATCTACCACAGCTCCAAAGGAACTACAATGTAAAATTCTTATCCACCTCTAGGTGATGGTCTCAGAGTACAGACAGAAGCATATTTTTTCCTTTCTTTATTTTTCTTTTCTTTCTTTCTTTCCTTTTTTTTAAACATGGCTAATGTAAAAATATGTTTTGAATTGACTTAATATGAATAATGGGCATAGTATTTTTTGCCTTCTCAATGGGTGAAGAAGAGGGTTGAGAGGAGAGAATGTGGACCTGAAAATAAAAGTAGGATCTTTAAATTTTTTAAAAGAAAAGATTATTTAAATATCTTTTAAAATGAATAGGAGGAAACAGAAGGAAATTTAGAAGGAAGTAAACAATCCAGACATTTTAAAAGTAACATTGAAATATGTACTTTTTTTGTTAAAGCAACCTATATGTAGTAGAGATTCATGGTTTCATATATACTCCTCTTTTTCTCTTCTAAAAAAATTATTTCCTCTCTCATCCACCTTCAATCTTTTCCTCTTCACTAGCTCCTTACTATATGCCTAAAAATACACTCAGGTCTAAAAGTAGAACATCTTTCCTTTGACCTTCCTATCACCATCCAACTACCATTTCAATATTCTCCTCCCCTTCACTGCTAATCTTATTAAAAAAATTGTCTATATTTGATACTGCCATTCTTTACTCTCTCCTCAACCTCTCTCAGTCTTGTCTTCATCCTCACCATGCTACTCTATCTTTACTCAGGTTACTGAAGATTAAGGAGGATTGGGAAGGTAGGATTTTAGATGAGAAAGAAAGAATCCAGAAAGGTCTGATAATTTTTCTTTAGATTTGATTTTCATATTCATTCTAAAAAGATATTTTAAAACATAAAAAGATTGATGGCTAGATGGTGCAGTGAATAGAGCACCAGTCCTGGAGTCAGGAGTACCTGAGTTCAAATCCAGCCTCAGACACTTAACACTTACTAGTCATGTGACCTTGAGCAAGTCACAACCCCACTTAACTTGCCCTGCCTTCCCCCCTCCAAAAAGCAAAAAAAAAAAGATTGGAAAGTAAGTGGGTTTCTATCAATTGAGTAATGATTAAACAAATTGTAGTATATTAATGTATTGGAATACCACTGTGCTATAAGACATGAGGGAAAAGACCATTTCTAAGATACATAGAGAGACCTTTGTGACTGGTGTGGAATTGAGTAAGCAGAAGCAAAAAAAAAAAAAACAACAAAACAAACAACCCAACAATTTATACTACAACATCAGTATTATAAAAATGAACAATTTTGTAAGACTTAAGAACTCTAATCAATGAAATGATCAGTTACAATTCCAGGACTGTTAAACAACAATCTCCTTGCCCCCAAACAGAGATGATGGAGTAATATGAAGAATAAAAAATTCAGTTTTGGATGTGATCAATGTAGAAATTTGTTTAGCTTGACTATTCTTATGTCTTACAGGAGGTCTGCATTTCTTTCCTCATTTTCAGTGAGTGGGGGGAAGTCACAATGAGAAAAAATGTTTGGTAATTAAAAAAAATTTTTTTAAAGCCCAAATGCATAAGGAATTACAGAAACT
This sequence comes from Petaurus breviceps papuanus, assembly GCF_028583685.1. Classification (NCBI taxonomy): domain Eukaryota; kingdom Metazoa; phylum Chordata; class Mammalia; order Diprotodontia; family Petauridae; genus Petaurus; species Petaurus breviceps. The sequence goes on along the minus strand of NW_027187374.1, from coordinate 5,637,347 downwards.
ATAAAATCAGGTAAGAAAATGAAAATGCCCAAATTAACCTTTTCCCCATAATGTTTTTCATCATATAGGCTGATTGTATATTTCTATAAAGATGTATGTAAATTTTTTCACCTGTTTTTCCTAGGACATTTCTTGACTTCATAACAGTTCATTTTTCCTCAAAATAATGTGAAAGTTGGGAAAGATGATCTTTTAATTAGCATATTAATATTCAATTATGTACAGTGAGTTAATGGATGATGTTGGTTTTTTTTATCCTTCTTAGTTTCAAGAAAAAGAGATGAATCATGCCAATGGCAACATACAAATACACTTTTAAAATAGTAAAACCATGACCTATTCGATATACTCAAGGGGAAAAAACCTTCAATTTAGCACCATTAACAGACTTTTTATACCTATAAAACATTTTATTTTCAACTATTATAGTTAAAAGAAAAGTATCTAGCCATGTAGTATGAAATGTATGAATGAATGAGGATATAGTCAGATATAGTGAGCTCCCAACACTATGAAAAAATGTTTAAAAGGAGCAGGCTTTGATTATAGATGTTAGTGATTTATTTCCTTACTGAAAGAAAATGATCTCCAACTATAAAGAATTTTTTTAAATTTGAGATGGGGGTAGTCAGTCTGGGGCTGAAAGGGAGAGGAGGCAGCAATTTAGTGGGAGTTACTATGGTCAGTTTAAAATTTCCCATCCTATTAAGTCACCTCCAATGAATCTGGGTCATGTTCTGTTATCTCTTTTCTTTCATGAAAATTATATTATTATTATACTTATTATACTAAATGCAGGTGGCCAAAAATTTAATAGTGCTTTTCATGAAGTCTTGCTCTAAAGATATCATTAATTACAAGAAAAAACTGAAACACAAAAAATTAAAATATAAGATCTTGTGTTTTTTTAAAGTAGGTCAGTGATGTCAGTCTAATTATATTGAACATATAAACAAGAAAAAAAAAGGAAATTCATAATATAAAGTTTTACAGTAATGCAACATGATAGCTAGGTCTACTACTACAGCACTAAAATGAAATAGAACACTGGCAATTGTATGATTAATTTAAGCAAATCCAAACTGAGTTAGCCTTTTTTTTGGGGGGAGAGGGTCAGTTCAACAAAGGTAATTCAATAAACATTTATTACATTCTTACTATGTGTAATGCACTGTTTTCAAGTGTCAAAATCAAAGTAACTGATAGTTCTTTCATTTCATTCAGTAGGAAAACAAATTAAAGAAACTCACTTTTATATATGATATAAATTAGGCCTTGCTTTAAATACATATTCTACATAGGGTATAAAAGTTGTTGCTGTAACCTTAAAAGTTCAAATTGAAAGCTGGGAGGAAAAAGCAATTTTGTGTTGGCAATTTGAAAAGTTGAAAAATTTCTTTATCTATAGAGTCAGGTGGGAAAATGGATTAATGGAAGGTACCTTTCTCTGAAAAGTTAGCAAAAAGATGTATGTTTTACCTGAGATTCATGAGGATCTATAAAAAATCTATGCAACAGAAAGAAAGAAGGTGAAAATGGACTTTTTTTTTGTGAGAAATGCTGTTTATGCGCGAGTTTATCCAGAAATCCTATAAAGGGAAGCTTGTAAAGAGAATTATATTAAGAACTTGAGAAGAAAAACTGTTTCCTATGATCTGTGAAAACAACAGTAAGAAGATGCTTATTAAACTTTAGCCATTATTTGGAATGAATTGAATGATATGAGACTGAGTTTCCAAGCAAGTAAAGTCATCTACTGATAAAGTAAGGGATTGAGGTGATTTGGGTTGTTAACATTGGTCATAGCAAAAATACTGCAAATAGTTATATATGTGCCTTTAGGTTTGTAACTGATTTTGTTGTTAGTAAATTAAATATTCCATAATTTAAATAGTATTTAGATACAAAAAATAAGATTAATTACTATTAGAAAACATTTTTCTAGTTCATTAAACAATTTAACAATAATCAACATTTTAATTAATAAGACAGATTGCAAATTTATTATTGAGAAATAAGTCATCCAAGCATACTTAGATTGATACTGCTGTCTAGCCTACATCTCACCATCTTGTCCACAAGAACATTAAGAGACTTTCCCCAATGCTTTGCCAAAATCTGTATAAATAATAGCTATAGCATTCCCCTGGTCTGTCAATAACTATGCTTAAAAAGGAAATGATGTTAGTGTCACATGATAAATTCATGCTGGCTCTTTATGATTATCAATTTCTTTTCCAGATGTGCACTAATCATTGCTTTACTTTTTAGAATTTTGCCAAGAAAAAATTCAAGCTCATTGGGTTTACAAATTCTAGCCTCCTCCCTTTTTTTTGGTCTTTATTAATTTGTTTACTTTTAGTTTACAAGATTCGGTTCCACAATCCCTTGAGTTTCAAATATTTTCTCCCCCTCTCCTCCTCTCCCTCCCCCCATGGCAGCATGCAATCAAGTATAGGATCTGCAAATACTTTCACATTAGACATTAGTCAGGTTGTAAAGAAGGGTTGTAACCGATGGAATGAACAATGGGAAAGAGGAAACAAAACCAAACAAGAAAAAGAAAGAGAGCAAATACTATGCTTCAGTCTGCATTCTAACTCTGTTCTTTCTAGTTCTTTCTCTGAATGTAGACATCTCCTTCCATCATGAGTCTTTTGGAGATGTCTTATAACCTTGCATTGCTGAGAAGAGTTAGTCTATCAAAGTTGGTCGTCAAACATACGGTGTGTCTGTAATTGTGTACAAATTTCTCCTGGTTCTGCTCCTCACTCTGCATCAGTTTGTGTAAGTCTCTCCAAGTAAATATGAAGTCTGACTGATCCTCATTTCTTATAGCACAATAACATTCCATTACATTCATATACCACAACTTGTTTAGCCATTCCCCAACTGATGGGCATCCCCTTAATTTCCAATTCTTTGCCACCACAAAAGACCTGCAATAAATATTTTTATACATATGGGTCCTTTTCCCACTTCTATGATCTCTTTGGGATATAACCCTAGAAGTGGTATTACTGAGTCAAAGCCTCCTCCCTTTTTTGAAAATTAAGACAAAATTTGCCTTTCTCCAATCTTTCAGTAACTTGTTTTCCACCATTTTCCAAAGTTTACTTATCAAAACAGACAATAACACCTGCCAGTTCTTTATGTATCATAGGATATATAAGAAGCTAATCTACTAGAGCAAAATAAAAGTATTTGAATATTAGTAATTCAATAAAGCCATAGAATGCTAGGGTGGGAAAGGACATTAGAAATCATCCACTCCCACCACTTCATTTTCTAGATGAGAAATTTGAGTCCAAGGTGATGAAATTACTTGACCCAGGTAACACACATGGATATGGGGTAGAGGCAGAAGTTTATCCAAGTCTCCTCAATTCAAATGCAATAAGCTTTCTCCAACACCATTCTTTCCTATCTAATGCTTTAAAATGTAGTAAAATTCCCAATAATGTAACAATGTCAAGTTGAAAAATCTTTCTTTTTCTTTTCTTTTGATAAAAGTCTGGGAAATCAATTTCTTTTCTTTTGATAAAAGTCTGGGAAATCAACAAATAAAGTTGGAGAACAATGACACCTAATGTTTAAAACTCTTTCTCCCTTGCTGAAGCAACAATTAACACTGGGAATAAGAAAGGAAGGTTCCTTTTCTAGTTCCAGGAGGATCAGACCATTAATACCACCACAATTACCATGTCCCGTCAAACCCTGATGGAGATAGTCAATGACCCCAAGCATAAGATCCAGGAATCCAGTACCCCCAGACTCACCTTGTAGCCAAGTTGGTAGAAGAGCCAGCTCAAACCAGCTCAGCTGATTGCTCAATTTTCAGTTCATTTATTTATTTACACCTTGGAAATCAATAAATTCTACACCCTTTCCCCCTATACACACACTCGATTTATTGTTTTGGTTGTCTAGACCCAGATATGTCAAACTCATTGAAGGCCAAGCAGGGAAATTGAAAGTGATAAAACTATAGTTGGGAAATGTTTAATAAAATAAATAAATTAAAATATAATACAACATAGATAATGTCAATCTGTGGCTCTCTATGTCACTATGTGCCCAGCAGGGATCCCAAATTTGACACCACTGGTCTAGACTTTAGAAAGTGATTGAGATGGGGCGGCCAGGTGGTGCAGTGAGTAAGAGCACCTGCCCCAGAGTCGGGATGACCTGAGATCGAATCCGGGCTCAGATACTTAGCACCACACCCAGAAATAACTGGTCGTGTAAACTTGAGCAAGTTAGTTATCCCCAATTGCTCTTAAAAAAAAAGTGATTGAGAAAATTTTAATAATGAAGTTTAAATTTCCCAGATCTGTTTTAAACATTTATTTATATATAAGGAAACATACCACTCACTGCCTATAGCCAAGGAAATAACCCTTATGGAGAAGGGGTCTACCTTTCTCACCTCTGTGAATACCAGCCACTGAATAGCTGCCACTAGTGAGGAGGTAAGGCCAAGAACCCTGGAAATAGTAGTGTTCCCTACTGCTAGGCCAGCACTTCTTAAACTATGGGTCATGACCCCAGGGGATGGCCAAAAACATTGACAAAAGTAAAAGGTTTCTGAACCAATAAAAATTAATTCAAAATCAAACGTGTAATTAATTCGAGAAGTTTCTGGCAGCTCTTGTCCATGTTGCATCATGCAAATTTATTGCAGCCTTTGGTTCTGAACACACAGCATGTGTACTTTGCACTGCACATGCCCTCAGGTCACACAATTTGTAGAAACCTCTACAGGTATGTAGCTACTGAAGACCAGAAAAAAAAATTCTTGCCACCTAATCTTCAGCATTGTCAAATAGTTAGACATCAAAAATGGATATGGTTTTATCAATGTAAATACATTAAAGATGCATTACTGTCTGCCTGGCTGCTGTGCCCCAAGTAGCACTAACCTTCTCCAAATGACTTGCAGCCAAAACTATATATATAGCCTTCCCCAGTTAGAAAGTGAGCCCTTGGAGGACAGAGAACCCTGGAGCATAGCACAACTCTTTTTCATTCATTCATTCATTCATTCATTCATTCATTTTCCCTTAAGGGTATGGGTCTACAAACAAGAGAGCAAAAATAAAAGGGGAAAGAAGGAAAGGAACATAGAGAGTATGGGAACCTAAAATGGGTGTACTAGACAGAGGGCTCAGGTTGTAGAGGTGATCCTGCAATGACAAGTGGAGAATGCTGTTTCCCTGGACTGACCATAAGCGTAATCATGTTCCTTGTTCTGCATATGAAATGGCCAGTTTGGATGGGACTTGCTGGACAGATTCTGCCTACCCAAAGGTGATGCTGGGACCTGATGAATTTATCCATTCTCCATTCTTCTACCCCCTCCCTATTTTACCCTCTTCTTATTGATGCCTGGAGAACTTTTTTGAATTTTCCTCTTCTTTTAAGCCTTGTTTACTTGTTGTTTAAACTTTAATGATAGATTTTGTCTCCAGTCAAAGATAAAGTAAATTTAAAAATTTTTTTTGTTATGTGTCATGTTGTGTGTGTGTTAGAGAGAGTGTGAATAAGGGGAGAAATGCAGTAGAAGGCTAGAATTTTTAAAAAATTAACTATAGGACAGAAAGGCTAGTCTTTACCTGATGGCCTCAGAATACAAAAAGAAATATTTCTTCTCTAGTCTGGGGGCTTTGAACTTTGTTGATTTCCATAAATAACTGTCACTAACAAACTCTGAAATTGCCAGGGGAAAGGACAGCCTGAATGCAAGAAACCATTGCCAGACTCCTTTAAAGTGCTACAATTTTCTCTAGTGACACTGATGGGCATTACCTGACATGTTTATGTGAAGAAGGATGTTTTTCATATTTTTCAATGTGTGCAAACAGAATCTTTTATTCCTTAGAGATCCAAAGATCTCAGAACTTTGATAGGAAGGAAATAACAAGCATTTACAAAGCATCTAATATGTACCAGGCATTGCATAAAGTAATTTAAAAGTATTATATCATTTGATAGCATTAATGCAGTGACTAAATCACTTTGTTTTCTATGTATTGATTTGTTTGGTGTAAGTGAACTTACCTGTCACAAAGTAAGATTCTATTGTGTGTGGGGGGAAGGGGTCACCTAGGACAAGTCACTAAGCTCCTTGTATCAATTTCCTTATCTGTAAGATGGAAGAGGTTGGACTGGAAGGCCTTAGAGATCTTTTCTGAATCTATGGTCCTATTATACATTTTTTCCTGACTCTTTGTGTAAGTAGAAACACGTATTTATTATTGTCTCTCAGAATCTCTAGTTCAAGATTCTACTACAGGTGTCCCCTCTTCTTTGTCAGTGTCCCTCACTTTCCCTCAATCATCTTATATATATATTTCCTATCTCTATTTACATATACATACTTAAATGCATGTTTTTTTCTCTGGGCTGGACTGAAAGCTCCTTGACAGTGGAGAAATTTTACTCTTGTCTGTATCCCTGGCCCACTTCATTGCCCAGGGTACAGTGATAGCAGGTACTTAAACAAGAGTGCTAATTAATTAACTGATAGACCATTTGGGTGACCTTGGGCAAAGTCACTCAATCTCCATGAGCAGGAAGATCCTAACTGGTAAAATGAGTAGACCTCAGTGGTGCCAAACTCAAATAGATCCCTGCAGGACACATATTAAATCTCTGTTGTATTATATTTTTATTTACTTGGTTAAACAATTCCAGTCTGGTTTGGGCTAAACTCAGGGATTTGGGGGGCTTTGGAGCTAGTAGGTTCCATAAATTCAGCACCTCTGATGGTTTGATCCATGATCCAACAACCAATCAGTCAATCAACCAAATCTGAAACCCAACCTATCTCCACTACTGTAATGGGAATGTAAATTTTTAAGATCTTCCCTGCCCCTAGGCTAAAGTTCACCTGGAGCCTGGCGTGGGAGGCTTGTTTTTCAGTAGATACTTTTTGATTGGCCAGTGGGTCCAGAAGGTTGTTACATTCTCTGAGCCAGGAGAAGGCTATATAAGCCCTGATGTGTGGCTTTATTTTGGGGCTCACTTTGAGAAGTGTTCTGTGATTTGATGAAACTCTGGGAAGCCATTGTTAAGAGTCCCCTGGCTTTGAAAACCCCAGATGTTGATTTGTTATGGATGTAATGGTTGGACAGTTTGGAAACCTGTCTACTTGATCTGTTTCTGTCTTGATAATTCTGTCTGTATATTCTGAAGTTCGGGGTGCTGACCTTTTTTCCCTGAACTAGGTAAACGATACATATTTGACTGATTAAAGTAAGCTTGTTAACCCATTTTGAGTTGCTTTCCTTTAACAAAGCAGATCTAAGAACCTGTGGTGGCAGCAACCCTGGGGATGCTGGGGTGCTTGCTGCTACAACTACAAACTTCAATCTTCTTTTTTTTTTTTTTTAAAGCAATCAGGGTTAAGCAACTTGCTCAAGGTTACACGGCCAGTTATTTCTGGGTGTGGTGCTAAGTATCTGAGCCCAGATTTGATCCCCAGGTCATCCTGACACTGGGGCCGATTCTCTTACTCGCTGAGCCACCTGGCCACCCCTAAGCAATTGGGGTTAAGTAACTTGCTCAAGGTTACATGGCCAGGTGTTTCTGGGTGGGTGCTAAGTGTCTGAGCCCAGGATTCGATCTCCAGGTCATCCCGACACTGGAGCCAGTGCTCTTACTCGCTGTGCTACCTGGCCGCCCCTACAAACTTCAATTTTCTAAAAGAGGATTTGTTCAGGTATGTTACAATCTCAATATAATACTATTTGCTATACAAAAGGATTAAAGGATAGAAAGTGAACAAAATAATCTGATTTTAGCAAGAGGATCTCCTTATAAAATGAGGCCTTGCTTATTTATTAATATTATCCTATTGTGTACAAACTATAGCATGAGTTACCAATGGATAAAGGTTTTATTTTTAAATCACAGATAATTACAGTTGATTAATATAGTCTTTCATTTGCCACCATGCTCCAATCACAAGTCGTAGCTTTGAAGAACAAGAATTATCCAGGGAAAAGTGTTTACTTTAACAGCTACTCATGGAGATGAACAATAAAAATAAGCCAGAAATGGGGGAGTGGGAAGGAGAAGGCAGGGGAGGCCAGTTAGGTGGTGCAGTGGATAGAGCACTGGCCTTGGAGTCAGGAGGATCTGAGTTCCAATCCTGCTTTGGACATTTAACACTGGTTGTGTGACCCTTGGCAAATCTCTTAACCCAGACAGCCTCAAAAACAACCCTGAGGCAAACAGGTTATGTGACTTGCCCAAAGTCACACAGCTAATAAGTGTCTGAGGGTTGATTTGGATGAATACATCAGGGGTTCCATAGCAAAAATCTGAGGTTCTCAATCTAGCTAAGAAGGAGATTCTAGCTCACTCCAATAACTTAGGCCCTTGACAAAGTTCAGGCCCGAGTGGGACAAGCATACTTCCCACCCCTAGTTTGTCATGTTGGCACATGACTGATGAGAAGGCAGCAGCAACCACCACAAAACAGAAGATACCAACTTACAGCTTCTTGCAGATCCAAGCACCTCATAGAGAAACCAAGAGTTGGACCACTACAAACTGTGGCTTATTCTTGGATCCAAATGAGCTACATCTCACCCAGCTGTTTCTGATAAAGCGAAAATCGCTTTTCTAATGCTAAAATTTTCTTCTGTCACACCAAGATGGATGAGGATCTCAGATTACACAAGAGAAGATTCCTAAAACAGATAGAGTTGATAGCCCAAACAACTGCGTTCCTTTTCTAACAAATCTTTTCCTTTTCCTTTCCTCCTCTCACATGGACTTATAACATGCTAACTATTAAATTGTCATACAGTTTACCCATTTTGATGATAAAATGTATAGAGTGAGATACAGAAAAATAAGTATCTGGGTGTGAATTGCCTCTCTGGGTTTGTAATTCCATAGTCCCATTAGACCATACGGTTAACATACCAAGGCAACTGCTATTCTTGACACACAGGAAATCTGAGTCCTGGTACTTTCAGCCCTATTGAATTATGACTTAGGAGACAGAAAGTTTACAGTTCCTGAGGCCCTAGGGAAAGGGTGTTTTCCCAAGACTGTAATTGTTACATATGACTATGCCTGTCTTCTATCTCTTCAGTAATTACACAAAGACAACTGAATGTGCTCTTTGTAAAAATTCTTCATCATGCCTGTTCTCCTGTGCAGAATGAAGTTTCAGTATTTCATCAGGAATGTAAGCCAGATTCTGCAGGTTTTACGCACACTGAACTCCTTCCCACTGGCCTAGCAAGGACTATGGAATTGGTTATAGTATCTTCTCTGGTTCTGTTGCCTTTCTTAATGAATTCATCTGGAAATCTCTCTTCCATGCAGTAAATACTTCAACTTTATGTAAAAACTAGCAACTGATGTTAAATTTTTAAATGATGTAAGGTTTGGTACCATGTCTCTAACTAGGGATGACCTCATGTTCTCTTTGGAAAACTTCATTCCCAGGAATTCATTACAAATTTCAGCAGGTGATGATGTAATCTACAAAGTCACACGAAAGACAAAAAGCTAGAAGACTGAAAAAGAGAACAACCAGAGGGAAGAAAACAGAGGGGGGAAAGTCTAGTTAGCCTCCTAGGAAACAAAAAAACAAGGAAATAACTTGGAATGAGTGAACAAAACAACAGACTTTAGAATCCTAAATCTAAAAATACAGCACAAAGGACCTCACTGAAAAACTGACACAATTAGGTCAAGAAAGGAGAGGAGGACTCCACAAAACTATGTAGCAGTCCAAGTTCGGACAGAGTAATAAGTGGAGAGGAATTCAAAATCCATAAAGATCAGTCAAGGTCTTGTTTTGGGAAAGGGGTGGAGGAAAAAAAAGGAAAATCCACTTATTGGTATCCAAAAATGAAAAAGAACTAAACACAAATGAAGAAAAAATAAAGATATTATCAGTAACTATTTTACCTAACTATATAGCAACAAATAAGACAATTCAAACAAAACGGACAAATGTCAACAGAATATAAAATACAGAATTTTCTGTAACAGAAAATTAATAGGATAGAAATTTGAATAAAATTTAGAATAATTTAAATTTTTAAAGAAAAATCTCAGAAAAAGACATTGAACTAATCATAAATTAACTCCCAAATTAAAAAAAAAAAAACCTGTAGGATTTACAAGTGAACTATATGAAATCTTCAAAGAAGAATCAATTGCAACTGTATATAAATTGTTGACTACAATTAGAAAACAAATCCTACCAAAGTTTTTATGACACAAAAATTAATTTGATATCTAATGTAGGGAAAGGCAAACAAGAGAAAGAAAACTATAGACCAATATCCTTAATGAATATCAATTCAAACATTTAAGTAAAATATTAGCAAAGAGGCTACAACAACATATCAAAGACATTATACATTATGACAAGGGGTAAAGCAATGATGTCCATTGTCTCTAACATTATTTAACAAAGTGCCTGAAATACTAGCTATAGCAATAAGACAAAAAAAAAAAAAAAAGAAATTGAGAGAATAAGCATAGATAAAGAGGAAACAAAATTATCACTTTTTTAAAAAAAAGAGATATGATGCTCTTCATAGAGAGTCCTCCTACTTGGATAAATATGTAAGAAAGAATGGTGGTTTAGGCCAGCATTTAACCTGGCACATGGTAAGAACTTAATAAATACTAGTTGATTATAATTATGACTACAACTGTTGACTATGATTATGTGAATATTACACCTTTAGCAGATTTAATAACCAAATTTCCTGAGACTAACATATGCCACTAGAAGAAAATGGTCTTGCATTAAGAAGTATCTTTATAATCCACCTAAGTGGAGTTACCAAGCAAGAATACCAGTTATCTCCCCCAGACCAAATCACTGGGGAAAGTATTCCATTTTGTGGAGGAGGGTGGTGAATTTTGTCCATTAAATTGGATGCCAGATTTGCCTATGGTCAGTCAACCCCAAGTGTTTCCAAAGAGTGCTTTGAAAAAGTAAGTTAATTATCCCACATATGGAAGACTTGCAGTCTTTTAAATTCCAGAGAAACCACAAGTTGGAATCTACCATAACATATGAAATATAATTGCACATGGAAGTACAGAAAATATATACTTTATGCTTATATCAGTAAATATTGTACCAAAATTGTCACTTTTCCTAAAATTACTCCCCTCCCCCCCAAAAGAACTTATTTAATTTTAGCAGTTGTTAGAACAAATAATCCTTTTGTAGTGAATTCTTGCTTTTCCATAGTTTTCCTTTATAAATTGTGCTTCCCATATAATGTATGATATAGCTTTTTTGAATGTATAAGCCAAAGAAATTATTTGTTACCCCTGAATGCACAAAAATGGTGTGACAAATATTTCATTAAGAAGCTTTGAGAGTCCTGAGTTACGAGATAAAAAGGTATGATTAATATAATCATGTATTCCCTTGCAGATGTTTTCAAAAACTGCATTCTCTTTTATTTTCCTATTAAAGATATATGTATTGCATCTGAAGGTAATAAATTCAGAAATCTAATTTGACTAAGGGCATATTTGAGTTTAAGACAAGTATGAAATGTTTGATTTTAAAAAAATCTAGTACATAAAATGACAAGTTAATATAATGAATCATGGAAGCCTTACCAAAGATTTTTAATGCAAGGGGTCATTTTACCTTTATTTGACATTTTAGCTGATTTCCTGTCTGAATATATTTAACACAATTATAAAGGATATCCACTGAATACCAGAGCTTCATATATGCCTCATTGAAACTTTTTTTTTGCTATTTTCATAAATAAACATCTTTTAAAGTTTTAAAAAACGATTATGAGGGGGGCGGCTAGGTGGCACAGTAAATAGAGCACCAGCCCTGTAGTCAGGAGAACCTGAGTTCAAATTTGGTCTGAGACATTTAACACAAAAACTAGCCATGTGACCTTGGGCAAGTCACTTAACCCCAATTGCCTTACAAAAAGCAAAAAAAAAAACCAACAACATTATGAGGGAAGAAATACAGAGAAAACTACACATCACTACTGCTGAGTTTATCATGATTTATATTGTTTAAGCCATTCCATCTGGCCAGCATGCACCATCCCTCCCTCCCTCTGCATCATAGGATCCTCTCTTCTTTTAAGATGTATCCAGGGCACCATCTTCTCCCCAAGGCCTTTTCTGGTGCTTACCAAATTGCTCATGTTCTGACTCTCAACTACTTTATATTTAACTACTTTGAATATATTTATATTTACTCCCTCTATATTTATACTTTCCATATGTATTTTCTATCTTTTCCATTACAATATAAAGATTCATCCATGCTTTGTACTTATGTATTGCTTAGCACAGTGCCTGGCATGTGGTAGATACATAATAAATACTTGACAATTGAGGTTGAAAACAATTAAAAAGACCTTAAGTGTTCCATGACTAAACTAGCTTACAGAATTTTTAAACTCATATATATCATAGAATTTAGAGTAGAAAGGGACTTATAGCCTAACATCCTCATTTTACAGATGAGTGAATTGAGACTCAAAATGCTTACCATATTTCTCCAAGCCCACACAGCTGGGAGGTAATAAAATCAGGATTCAAACCCAGGTCTTCCAACCCTAAATCTAGTGTTCTTTCCACCATACCAACTTGAGAATAGTGCAGAAACATTCTTTTGAAAATTTGCTTACTGCTCATTATAACTTTATCTACATAGGATTTTAGAGCAAGAAGGGACTGGAGAGATCCTTTAGTTCAATTCCTTTATTTTACTAATGATAAAATTAAAGCACAAAAAGCCAAATGACTTCTCTAGGGTCATATAGGACTAAGTAGCAGAGCAAGGATTCAAATCTATTTCTATATCACTTTACATATAAACATATAAAACATTTTAGAGTGATTTATATATGTACATCATATATTTATAGCAAATAGTTGATAGAATTAAAGTCATATATGTATGTGTGTATATGTACATATCTATACATATACATATATTTGGAAAAGACCCCAATGTTGAGAAATATTGAAGGCAAAAGGAAAAGGTGATGGCAGAGGAGGAGATGGACAGATAGTGTCATGGAAACAACAAACAGGAATTTGGACAGACTTTGAGAGATAGTGGAGGATAGAAGGGCCTGGTGAGCAACAGTCCATGGGGTCAGGAGGAGTCAAATATGACTGTACAATTGAACAACAACAGTGATATATAATGTTTTAAAGCTTACAAAACTCTGGGGCAGCCAGGTAGCACAGCCAGTAAGAGCACCGGCCCCAGAGTCGGGATGACCTGGGATTGAATCTGGGCTCAGATACTTACCACCACAACCAGAAATAACTTGCCATGTAACCTTGAGCAAGTTACTTAACCCCAATTGCTTAAAAAAAAAAAAGCTTACAAAACTCTTTACATGTTATATATACAGCATCTCACATCTACATTGGAAATCAACCAGAGTTAAGATTTCATTCATGTAGGGAATTGCTATGAGGAAACTCCCTTAATGATGTAGATTTTTTCATTTTTAGTATTGTATTCTCAGTGCCTAGCACACAAATGCTTATTGATTGATTATTGACCAGCACCTGCTCTGTCACTGATAACCTTAAGGGAGTTCCCTGGAGCATATTTCTGTAGTGTTTCCTAATTTACAAAATATTTTCTTCACAACAACTTTGTGAAATCTACAACGCAAGTATTATTGCCCTCATTTTATAGATTAAAAAATGAAGTTATTTGGAGACAGTCACATCCATAACTAATAAATGTCACAATGAAATTTAGATTCTTTGACTCCAAGTCCAAAACTCTTTCCATTACATTATGCTGTAATTATAATTGTGAAAAACTTTTACATGTTTGTGTGCTTTATCCATCTATCTATCTATCTATCTATCTATCTATCTATCTATCTATCTATCTATCTATCTATCTATCTATCTATCTATATATGCAGAACATTAAATTCTGCCAACAATGTATTTGTTCCACACTTCTCTTCCCCCCCATCTCCCACTCCTGTCAAGGAAAAGATAGGATTACTAGTAATTCTTAGAGAATGCCTGCTGCACTCTGGAGCTTGGAAAGGTCTACTCAGAATCAACTTCAAATCTGGAAATCATTATTCTAAGTCTAATTATTGAACAGAAACTATCTCTTATCATACATTCTCAACAGTTTCAGCAGCTGTAATTAAAGATATTTTTTTACAATGTCTAGGAAAAGTCATCCTGGAGAAAAATACATTAAGAACATGGTACAGTCCCATTAGGGTACAATTCAAGTTTCATCACAGCAAATAAAGGCTTGGAATAGCAACATTTCTCACAAATTTAGCCTTTTTTAATGTAGAATAAGATGTCATCCTAGGGGACAGACAGTACAAATTTAGAGAAGTGTTTTGGAAAGAAGCTTTATTTTTAAGTGAAATTTAAATGTTCAACTGAGAACTGAGTCATAACTAGTTCCTCTAATTAAATTTTTTTAATTATGGCACAAATAGCATATTTCAAAAACTAGATTTATTTCATAGTATAATCAGTAGTTCCAAATTTAGAGATCAAGCTCTGTAAATGACCACACAGTAACCTTTGTCCATTTAGTTGAGCTACACCAGAGATTACAGTGCATTCTGATATCCTGGCCAAACTATATAAAACTTTCCCCAAAGCTTTTCCCAACAACCCTTTACAAATGCAAATGTTATTGCCCCGGTTTTTACAAATAAGGAAACTGCAACTCAAAGACAGTAAGTGAAGAGTAGGAAGCTTTTTAAGACCTTGATTCTTGTACCCGCAGTCACCTCCTCAATTCCATACTCCAGAGAAGGCTATTCTTACAATTCTTATGGGCTAGTAAGCAAATGCATAGGGAATGTTTTCTCAGGCTTGTCTAGCTGGATAATGAAGGATAATGGACAAAACCAAAGGCACTCTATTATTTTCACAAATAACATACGTTAACACTTTCAGGAAACCTGGTTCAACTGGATCAGAGGATAGAAGCAACATAATTCAGTTGGACAAGCATTTACAATATGACCTGATCCCAAAATACCTTATCCATACTTTCTTACCCTTCTTGAGCAAAGAAAGGATAATAAGAAGCCAAGGAGCAAGGCTAATCTGACTTGAAAGAAGAGGGAGGAAAAGCAGGTAGGAGAGAAACTAGGTTTGCCCTTACTATTTATCCTGTCTCATTTTAATGTTATATATTTTAGGACTATTAATTAGAGCACAAAAGTAGGTAATGTCTTTTTAACCACTTCATTTAGAAATTACTCTATAGAACACATAAACACTTGGACGAAATAGAGGTTTGAAGCCCTAGGTTCGAATCTTGCCTCAGATACCATGTGACTCTGAGCAAGCTACTGAGCCTCAGTTTCCCATCAAGATCTAGACTCCTGGACCCTTCCAACTCTGAATCTATATTCCTAAAATCCTATGATCCCATTGCATTGAATATGATTGATTTTATTATTTAAAACTAATGCCTTACTATTAAATGAAAAAATCCTGAATGTAAAAAATAGAGTTTAATATTTGTTCAACTAATATCCATGAAGTGCAAGGGATATTGACTACAAGAATGTTAATCATACATATATAATTTAATAAAGGTTGAAGGAGAAATGAAAAAGATGTTAATTGACTTTAATGTTCATTAGGTTTTCTTGTATGTTTACTTATAATACTTCGATATTTTTGCCTGGTCAATGTGGATGCTCTCTTTGCACCACAAGGCAGTCCCTGCTCATTTGTTAAAGTGGATTTTTATAATCAACAAATGGGCAGTTAGGTGGTGCAATAGATAGAATGCCAGGTCTGGAGTCAGAAATATTCATCTTCATGAGTTCAAATTTGGCCTCAGATACTTACTAGTTGTGTGACCCAGGGCAAGTCACTTAATGCTGCTTGCCTCAGTTTCCTCATATGAAAAAATGAGTTGGAGAAAGATATGGCAAACCACTCCAGTATCTTTGCCAAGAAAACCCCAAAAGGGCCAGGAGTCCACTGAAAAATGACTAAACAAATAAACAACAAATTAAATAAACAATTCACACCTGGTAGGCGACCTTTCCAGTAATGAGCCTCTCCAGTTGCACTCAATAAATATTTATTAAGAACCTACTGTTTTCCAGGTACCATGTAGGCACTGGAAATACAAAAGATGAGACTGACCTTGCTGTCAAGGAACAAACACTCTACTGGGAGGGATACAACCTGTATACAGATAAGTAAACCTGAGTTTTATAAACTGTATTTACAAAGTTGGAGGATGGGAGGGAGTAGAGATGGGGTAAGAAGTAGCCCTGAGCTAAGCCTTGAAAGGAGGAAGGATTCCAAGAACAGTGGTAAAGAGCAAAGGCACTGGTGTAAGATGGAAATGACAGGGAAGTGGGAGAGCAAGTAGATGAGGAGGAATAATGTGAAATCAGATGGAAAGATCAGTTGGAGACATTATTATACAAGTTTTAAAGTGCCAAACAACGGAATTTGTATTTTATTCTGGAGGTAATAGGGAGACACCAAAGCTTCTGGAGCAGAGAAATCACCTGTGCTTTAGGAATGTCCATGTGGCAGCTGTATGGATTTCAGAATGGAGAGAGGAGAAAAGGGAGGCTGCCAGCTTGTTCCTCATGCCAGACACACAATCTGTCGCTAGAGCTCATATGCAATCATTTAATGAGAATTTTTTCCCATTAAATATTTTTTTTCACAATTACATATAAACAAAAATTTTCAACATTTGTTTTTTATAATTTTGAGTTCCAAGTTCTCTCCTTCCCCTCCTTGAGAAGGCAAGCGATTTGATATAGATTATACACATGCAGTCATGTAAAATATTTCCATATTAGCTATGTTGTAAAAGAAAATAGACCCCAACTGCCCTCCCAACAACAACAACAATAATAATGTGTGCTTCAATCTACATTCATACACCATCAGTTTTTTCTTGGAGGTGGATAGCATTTTTCATCATAAATCCTTTGGAATTTTCTTAGATCATTGGTATTGCTGAGAATAGCTAAGTGATTCATATTGCTGTTACTGTGTACAATGTTCTGGTTCTGCTTATTTCACTTTGCAGCAGTTCATGGAAGTGCTCCCAGGTTTTTCTGAAAGTATCCCACTCACCATTTCTTACAACACAAGAGTTTAAAGAGTATTAAGTGCCTACTATGGTCAGGCACTGGGTGTTGGTGCTAGGGATACAGGTACAAAGAATGAAGCAATCCCTAACCTCATTTGTTAGATTAGCCAGAGTAGTCACTAGGCTGACAACTTAGTCTTAAAGAACCCAGGGCTGGTTGGGTCCATGCCATAATGAAGCCTCAGAATAATATTTCAGCAGAGGCTGTTTCAGGAGACTAATATAAAAAAGAAAGAAAGCAAGTTAATGCCATAACAGTATGCATTCGTTAATTCTGCCACCAATTCATGAGATTAGCCTGCTGCCTCCAAGCCTGCCAAGGGCTTTGTTCTTAGTCATCTGTAAAATAGAATAATTTCCTTCTTCAGGAAGAGATACCACATTTTCTACTTCTCTGTATCTCTCCACAGTACTTAGTCTAGTGATCTATACACAGTGAATGCCCAATCAATGTGATCAACTCTGTAGAAACACATTCTATGTATAGGTCTCTCCAAAAGGGCAAGAAGAAACCAACTTGAAAGAGCTGAGTAGCAAGGCTGTCTTGACAGAAACAGGAAGGGAGCCTGACAAATTACTCGAAAATTGGGATATAAAAAGGATAAAGGCAAGCAAAGTAGAATCACAGAAAGAATCAAAGTTTCAATCAAGAGACGAGAGAAAACAAGAAGAATTATGGAAAACCTTGACAGTGATTTGGCTTCAGATATTAATGTTCTTATTATGGAGACTATCTTCAAAGCACCAAAAACCAAACCTTCCTATCGCTATGGGAAACGGCAAAAAAGAAAAAAAAGAAAGCACTATGTTTGCAAATAACAAACTTCTCCCATCTGTTGCATTGTTGATACACTTTCCAAAGAGCCAAAAGCCTTTTAAAGTTCCTATAATGATATAAAATATTTTTCAAAAGTCTAGGTTAGTCACTTACCACATTCTGATACCTAGATGCATATCAGGTATATAACAGAAACATGGGCATCATGTGCAGAGATGAAGACAGTTTATAAAGGAAGAAAAAGCCAGCTAAATTCTTGAGCCCAGGGAGGGTCTCCTCATGACAGAGAAAGTTCAGATCACATTTATCACATGCAGGTGTTTCCCTGTGCCAATTCTCAACCAGGCAATAGGTTTTCTTTCCAATAGAGTGATGCTGCTGTTAGGCTGCCACAGTTAAGGCTTGTGTCCTGAATTCACTAAAGTAACTAGGTATTTTCACACCTGATGTGGCCAGGGGATAGGAGGAATATATCCCTTTGGGTAAAAGGAAAGAGGCATCCTGACACACAGCTGCTACGTCTGCCACAGGGGCAGCCCATGCAAAGAAAGAGGACACCAAAGTTATGAATGTCAATATCTTCTAAATTCCCAACACGAGGGCAAAACCAATTGCCAATTATAGCAATTATTAAAGAGTGCCTACTGTATGTCTGGCACCAGGTGTTGGTGCTAGGGATACAGGTACAAAGAGTGAAGCAATCCCTGACCTTCTCATTTGTTAGACTGGCCAGAGTAGACACTAGGCTGACATAGTCTTGGAGATCCCTATGCAGATGATTCCCATATCTTATATCTTCATACTCTCCCAATCACTTTAACCTCCCAGTTCCTCAACTCACTCATTTCCCACGATCTGCTTCTCCGTTCCCCTAAGCTATCCACATGGTCATACCCTAGATCTTGCCATCATCACGTACAAATGCACCACTTACATCTTCATGAACTCTAAAATGGCCTTATCTGATCACCATCTGTTGTCATTCCACCTTTCCTTTTGCCTTGCAACAAACTTTGTTTATCATCCCCACTGGGACCTGTATCCTTTCAGTGCTTTCCCAGGACATTCATCACCCCTGTACTTATTACACTCTCCTCTCTTCCCCATTTCGGTGAACTGTCCCCTTCTCTTGAGTCTTATACTCCCTTATCCTGTCATTCATCTCCATTCCTACTCCACATGCAGTCAAATGAAGCTTGAGAAAAAACAAATTACAAAACTATGCTGCTAGGATCCATTGCAAATTTATTTTTTGTAATATCAATTGTGCCTTTGCTCCAGTAGGACAGTCCTTTTACATTTTCCTACTTAACTAACTATCCCAGTTTCCACAGTGGCTTTTCCAAACCTTTTGATCCTTCATCAAACTTCTCATACCTTACCTTTTCCACACACCTCTGAGCTAAGAACTGTGACTCATATTTTATTTAAAAAAAAAAAACTGAGACCATTAGCAAAGAGCTCCCTTTTCTCCCCTCTTCCTCATCTTATATCACCCAGAAGCCTTCCATCACTATCTTCTCCTTCATCCCTATTTCTCTGTTTGTACAGGTGATTCCATTTCATCCAGTCTTCTCCAGCAGATTCCCCCTCTATCATCCCCATTCTCACTTATCTTTAGTCTCTGTCTCTCTACTGGCTGTTTCCCCTCTGCCTATAAACATGCCCATGATTTCCCATGGTTCATCACACACACAAAAAAACCCCAACAAAAAAAACCTCACATTGCCATCTGCCTGTTGAACCTCTCAAACTGGATATCCCATAGATATCTTAAACTCAACATGTACAAACTGAGTTCATTATCTTTCGCCCCAAACCTTTGCCTTTTCCTAATATCTTTATACTGTTGAGGGTACCACCCCCTCCCAATCACTCAGGCTAACAACTTAAGTGTAATATTTGATTCCTTATTCAACTCTCACTCCCCCCCTGTGATAGTAATGGCAATTAAAGATTCCCCTGTATTGGCTTGGTTTTCAAATTGATTGTATTAAAACCCAGAGTTTGTTAATCCCACCTGTGGGATGGGCTTGTTGATGTGAAAAGAAAGTCCTGAAGTGGGAGGAGCTGGTGATTTGGAGAGACAAGAGAGAGGCGGAAGTTCTTTTTGGAAGCAGCACCTCGTGGAGAGGGAGAGACTAAGAGATTGCTGGTGGCCGCTTTGAATTGCCCTGGACTTTTGAGACCTGCCCCCTGAGCTGCCAAGGACTGAGGAGACATGGCTGTTTTGCTGGTACTTTGTCTGTCTGTTTTGATGTTATTTTGCCAGATTTGTCCACTGGTGAAAGACTGTCCTGTTGAAGAAGTCCTGGAACCTGGCATTTGGTTAAGAAGGCCTGAGACTGTCCTGCAGACAGAGAGTGAATACTGTCCACTGGTGAGGGACAGTACTGAGAGTGAATACTGTCCACTGGTGAGGGACAGTACTGTTGTTGCAGGGGTCTGGAGACTGTCCGGCAGACAGAATGAATACTGTCCACTGGTGAAGGACAGTGCTGTTGTTGCAGGGGTCTGGGAGCCTTTCTGTTGGTTCAGAAGCCCTGAAGAAGGATTTTCTTGTTGTATGTTTACAGAAATCCTGGGAGAGGGCTTTGCTAATGTGTTCAGGGGTTCTAGGACTGTTCTACAGACAGAGGATAAATTCATGAAGGGACTGGCAATGTATCTTATGGCCTTGCTAAGCCTTGTCTCTCCAGGAACTAAGATTGCTGAGAACTTGCCTCGTGTCAAGATGAAGAAAAGACCTCCATTTGGGTATTAAGTGCTGTGTTTAAACTTGATGTAACTCTGGGGTAGATTCAATTGTGATCCAGGGGTGGGGAACTTTTGACCTTTTTGTGTTCTATGGTTGAGCAAATGAATGTATTTTACTTATGTTTGGAAACTAATCTCCATTTGAGAAGAGGGGCTTTGTGGTGGACTTAATTAAGGTATAGCCTAGGGGTGGAGAAGTATTTGGAACAGAGACTTTGTAATTGATTGAATGATTGGAAAGTCCTGGGGTGGGGTAGGCCTTGGAGATGATTTAATCACACTTAGTAAATGCTGTATTTTGAATGATGTCATGTTTTGATCTTCTCTGTTCTGGGTTTGTTACTGAATAAAATAGAGAGCACCTATGCTGGTATTTTGAACCTGGGAAGTTGCCTTTGCTTGGCATTACATTACACCCCCATATCCAATCTCTTGTCAAGTCCTATCAATTTTACCTTTGTAACTTCTCTCATATTCTCCTCCTCTCTCACACTTCCAACACTCTGGTGAAGACATTCATTGCATTATGCCAGGACTATTTTTATAGACTGCCATTTGGTTTCTCTGCCACAAATCTCTCCCCACTATATTCCAACTTCCACTAAACTATCAAAGTGATCTTTCTTTTTTTATTATTAATTTGTTTGTTTACTTTTAGTTTACAACATTTGATTCCACAATTCCTTGAGTCTCACATTCAGTCATCCCCCCCCATGGTGGCATAGTCAAGTATAGGATCTGTAAATACTTTCACATTAGACATTAGTCAGGTTATAAAGATGTGTTGTATCAGATGGAATGAAAAATGGTAAAGAGGACATAAAACCAAACAAGAAAAGGAAAAAAAAAAGGTAGTTTGCTGCAATCTGGATACAAACTCAGTTCTTTCTAGTTCTTTCTCTGGATGTAGACATCTCTCTCCATCATGAGTCTTTTGGGATTGACTTATATCACTGCATTGCTGAGAGGAGTCCAGTCTATCAAAGTTGGTCATCACATACATTGTCTGTAATTGTGTACAAATTTCTCCTGGTTCTACTCTTCTCACTCAGCATCAGTTCGTATAAGCCTCTCTAGGTAAATATGAAGTCCATCTGCTCCTCGTTTCTTATAACACAATAGATAACATAACATGCATATATCACAACTTGTTCAGCCATTCCCCAATTGATGGGCACCGCCTTAATTTCCAATTCTTTGCTACCACAAAAAGAGCTGCTATAAATATTTTTGTACATATGGATCTATCTCCCACTTCTATGATCTCTTTGGAATATAACCCTAGAAGTGGTATTGCTGGGTCAAAGGATATGAAATTATTTATAGCCCTTTGGGCATAATTCCTGATTGCTCTCCAGAAAGGTTAGATCAGTTCACAACTCCACAAGCAATGCATTAGTGTTCCAATTTGCCCACATCCTCTCCAGCATTTGTCATTTTCCTGTTTTGTCATCTTAGCCAATCTGACTGGTGAGATGTGGTACCTCAGAGTTGTTTTGATTGGCATTTCTCTAATCAATAGTGATTTAGAACATGTCAGTGATCTTTCTTTTAAAGCATAAGTCTGAACATATATCATCCTTCCTACTCCATAAACTCACAGTCTTCAGAGAGCTCTCTAACAGCCCCAGTCTATGGTTACCGTTTTGAAAACTGCTGTGACAGCTGATCAGTGGCTCCCTATCACCTGCAAGATCAAAAATAAAATCCTGTTTGGCATTCAAAGCCTTCCATGGTTCCTACCCCCCCCACGCATATGTACATAGCTTTCCAGTCTTCTTATGCCTTACTCATCTCCATACTCTGAGCCCCAGGGGCATGGGCCTCTTTGCTGTTCTTCCACTTGACATTCCATTCCTCAACCCTGAGCCTTTTCACTGGCTGTCCCCCAAGTCTGGAATCCTCTCCCTCCTTATCACCATCTCAATGCAACCAAGATTAGAAGGAAAGCAGAAATCTGGGAAACAGTCTTTACAGCAAGTGTCTCTGATAAAGACCTCATTTCTCAAACCTATAGAGAACTAAGTCAAATCTGCTCATCCATCCATCCTCTAAACAGCTATGAAACTGATATTCCTAAGTGAAGGTCTGCCTCTCCTCAAGCAGTTTCAGTGGTTCCCTATTGCCTCTATGATAAAATACAAATGTTTCAGTTGGAATTTAAAGCCCTACACAGTTTGGTTTCATCCTACCTTTCCAGGCTTATCACAGCTACATTTCTCTGTGTTCTAGGCTAACTGTTCCATTAGCTGTTGCCCTAAGTTGTTATTCCCAGTCTTTCACCTATGCCCTTGTACAGGCTTGTCCTTCTGCACAAAGGAATGTATCATCTTCTCACCTCACTTTTTTTTTGGCAAAACAAGGTTAAGTGACTTGCCCAGGGTCACACAGCTAGTAACTGTCAAGTGTCTAAGGCAGGATTTGAACACAGGTCTTCTTGCCTCCAGGGCTGGTGCTCTATTAATTTAACCACCTAGCTGCTGCTATCACCTCACCTTTTAAAACCCCTAGTTTCCTTCAATGCTCAATCCATGTGCCACCTCCTATGGGAAGACTTTTGTACTTTCTTTTTTTATAAGTCCTATCACCCCAATAGCAAACTCCTTGAGTGCAGGTTCCATCTTTCTTTTGTCTTTTATATATTGCCAGCACTTAGCACAGTACCTCCAATGTAGTAAATGCATAATAAATGCGGGTTGGATTTCAAAATCCCAAATAAGCTACAAAGCAACTGAAATAAGACTGTCCCAACTCATAGTCTTCAGAGAGCTCTCTAACAGTCCCAGTCTATGGTTGCCAACTCAGAGAGCTTTCAGTTGAAAACTGCTGTGACAGCTGATCAGTTAGGCTACCCTAGAATAGTCTAGCAATGTGCTAAACTCCGTATTCAGTTAGTCTACATAGATGCTGAGCCCAGTTCCTGTCATTCAATACCCGCAGAGATTTAAGGCTATACTCTGCTATGAAGGTACGGTTCTGTTCTGTTGTCTCCGAGAGTTCTTTTTAAGTCAATGAGAACTATGTCAATGAAGACTGCAGAAGACAGCCCCATGTACTATTTGAATCATTCACAAGTACCTCAAAAGGTGAGTCAGGGCAGGAAGTTTAAAGGAAAGAATTTGCCAACCACCAAGACAGCATGTAATCTCGGAAAGCATATGCATTGACGGATTACACATGTACACTGGGCAGGTGCTTTTTCAAAATATTTTTGCAGACACATGAGAAGTTCCTGCTGAGGATTAATAGGAATTTCCAGTTCTCCAAAGATTACTTGTTTCCCATAGCAATCATACCCCTGAATTTCTAACATTTTCAAATACAGAATTTAGCACCTGTTTGTTCCAGAAATACTTTCTAAAAAGAGATCTTTTAAAAGGCCACTTCTAAAATTAGTCATTTCCCTTCATTACAAAGCATAGTAAATTGTATTTTTAGAAAGTACTTCACACCAGGTATTTGGCACTATCCTGTCAAATCTATGACTACCAGCAATTTACTAAGCCAGGAAACCCTTTTTTTAGTTCAACAATAGCAGTAAAAAAGTGAAAACAGACTTATTTTCAAATAAAGACCAGTTTTTAAGCAACTTCTTTATCAATACCTCAGGGGATACAGAACTGAAAGGGCCTTTTGAGATAATCTAATAGACCAATACTCTTAATTTTTGTTGTTCAGTCGTGCCTTGACTCTTCTTGACCCCGCTTTGGGGGTCTATCCAAGCAAAGATATTGAAGTGGTTTGCCATTTCCTTCTCCAGCTCATTTTACAGATGAGGAAACTGAGGCAAACAGGTTTAAGTCACTTGTCCAGGGTCATACAGTTAGTAAATGTCTGAGGAAAGATTTGAACTCGGGAAGATGAGAATACCTGACTCCAGGTCCAGCACTCTATGCAGTATGGCGCCACCTAGCTGCCCCAAAGTCTGATTATTATTACTGATGAGAAAACTCAGGCCAGGAGGAGAGTGAATTCTTTCTTTGTATTTGTATTCCCAGATCCTAGCATGATATTTGGTGTTTAATAAATGCTTGTGGATTGGTCAAAGTGGCAGATCTCAGATTCAAACCCAGGTTTCATGCCTTCAATCCCAATGCTTGTTCCAATAAACCACACTCTATGCCAACCTTTTACCCTAGAGTAGCTTAATCATAAGTGGAGATAAAGGTGATTTTAAATTGTGGTCCTTTTGGCAGCGTTATTCCTGAAGTATTAGCAGACCATAGGTGAAGAAAAATGGTATAAGAGATTGAACATCAATTAGACTTGAGAGTGCAAAGACCTGGGTGTGAGTGGAGGCACTGAAATTCATTGGTGGTGTGGTATTAGGCAAGTAATTTTATCTGCAAATTAAGGAGATTGAACTATAGCAGTAGTATCACTCAAATAGAAAAAAGGGCCACCGGGGCAGCTAGGTGGCACAGTGAATAATAGAGCACTGGCCCTGGAGTCGGGAGGACCTGAGTTCAATCCTGCCTCAGACACTTAACACACTTACTAGGGCAAGTCACTTAACCCCAATTACCCTCCAAAAAAAGAAACCATACATATAATTTCCTGCAGGCCACATATTGATTCAGAAAGTTACATGTTAACATTATCTATGTTCTATTGTATTTTTATTTCTTTTGTTAAATATTTTCCAATTGCATTTTAATCTGATTCCACCCACATTAGGAAGTGTTGCCAGCCACTTGCTTGACACCTCTGGACTAGATATGACCCCTTACATCCCTACCATTATTTGATTCTGAGCAATGTCATGTTGTTACGAAAATGGTATTAAGCTCTTATAATTGGTATTAAGCTCTTATATTTGTCAGTCAATAAATAGTAAGTGCCTACTAAGTGTCAGGAACTTTATTAAGTGCCAAGAATACAAAAAAAGTACAAAAGACAGGCTCAATTCTCAGTTTTGGGTTTTTTTTTTGCTTTTTGGAGGGGGGGAGGTAGGGCAATTGGGGTTAAGTGACTTGCCCAATGTCACAGACACAGTTTTTGTGTTAAATATCTGAGGCCAGATTTGAACTCAGGTCCTCCTGACTCCAGGACCAGTGCTGTATTCACTATGCCACCTAGCTGTCCCGACAGGCTCTATTCTGAAGAGACTCAAGGTCTAATGGTGGAGAAAACAAGGAAAGAGCTAAGGACAAACAACCTATAAACAAGATAAATTGGAAATAATCAACAGAAGGAAAAGCACTGTCATAAAGGGAAAAGGCTCCCTGTAGAAGGTGGAATTTTAGTTGGGACTTAAAGGAAGTCTGGGAAGCCAGGAGACAATGATGAGGAGAGGAGAGAGAATATTAACAGGTATGAGGCACAGTCAGTTGAAAAGCCCAGTCAAGAGACGAAGTTTCTTATTCAAGGAACTGCAAGGAGACCAGGCACTGGATCTTAGAGGAAGAGGGGAGTGAGAGGTGGGGGGAAGGAGGGTAAGGAGAGGAAATTTAAGGTATAAGAAGACTGGAAGGTGGGGTGGGTTTTGAATGCAAAGTAACATAATATACTCTTTAATGCATGGAAAAAAGATTTTTCAGAAAAGCTCCTTCTGAATAAGTCTCTTCTCTGATGTGTCTTACTTGAAGAAAGGAAGGAATGAATGAAGCATTTATTAAATCCTTACTATGTGCAAAGCACTATGCTAAATACTAAGTATACAAATAAAAAAATAAGAAAATTCCTGCCCTCAGAAACTTACATTTTAACAGGGCTCACAACACAGATGAAAAGGTGCAATGGTCTTTAGGGTATAGTGGCAAAGCAAATATTAATGTTTCTTCTTTAATGTCACTTCCATTAATAAAATTATATCATTTTCTGATGTTGAACCAATTAGTGGTGCCAAGGACTTTGGTAGAAAACAGTTAATTACTCAAGTAACAAATAGCTTTAAAATACATATACACGCACACATACATATGATTATTCCTTTCACATCTTGGGGGTTAGAGGCACCTTGCCCTGGTGACCTAGAAAATCCACGTCCAATGTTTTGGCTTTCCCTTCACACCAAAGAAATCTGAATTATTATGGTATTAAAAGATAAAATATGATGATATTATACAAAACTATACATATACTTTGCATTTCTGAGTTTCTAAACTTCTTCTGTGTCTTCTACTGGCCTTCCTATATCTTCTGCAAAACTCCCCCCAAATTCCCATTTAATTTCTTATTCTGGGCCTGACATATATAAAAACCTCAAAGGGGAAAGTCTATGATATGGAAGGGATAACTATATATATATTTACATCCAGTTTTCTTTGCCTAATATTTCATCAGTGTCAGTCTAAAACTATTGCCTATAGGCTAAGACCAAGTTGTGTAAGAGTTTCATATGATTAACCACAAGCCAGATCAACACACTACATTCACCTTAAAGATAATGGAGAACAAATTTAGTCAGGTTTTCCAAAGAACCATTCTTCCTTTCCCCAATATTTTCTTTCAAGAAATAAAAGGCTAGGGGCAGCTAGGTGGCACAGTGAACACAGCACTGGCCCTGGAGTCAGAAGGACCTGAGTTCAAAACCTGCCTCAGACACTTAACACACACACACACACACACACACACAGTTACTTAACCCCAAATGCCCTCCAAAAAGCAAAAAAAAAAAAAGAAAAAGAAATAAAAGGCGAATCTGAACTCAGACAACTTCAGGAGATAGCTCATCTAGAAAGAATTTCATCTATACAATTAGTGAGAAAATTAACTTCTTGATAATATAGTATTGAAACTTGAAATAAAAGTAATTTTTAAAAAAGGACCCCCCTGGGGCGGCCAGATAGCACAGCAAGTAAGAGCACCAGTTCCAGTGTTGGGATGACCTGGAGATCGAATCCCGGGCTCAGACACTTAGCACCCACCCAGAAACACCTGGCCGTGTAACCTTGAGCAAGTTACTTAACCCCAATTGCTTAAAAAAAAAAAGGACCCCCTTTTGTTATCACAACTCAGACAAGTCCTATTGGATTCTCATTCAAACCACTGGGAATCTACCTAGAGATTTTTCACAAATAAGATCTAAACAGGATTTTCATAAACATCCAAGTCCGGTTGCACTCCACTCATTAGCAAAAACATCCATAAACAATACACTTTGTGATATAAGACCAATAAAAACCACTTAAAAAAAACAAATACTTATGGGTATTCTATTATTTATAAAGACTTGAGTTGAACAGTGTCCCAAAAATCTTATTGCAATTGTAAGCCATTAAAGTCTAAAACTGTCCTAAGACTTTTTGGACACCCCAGACAGCATTTGATAATCTAAAAAATGCTTTCTATCCCCATTTTACAGGTGAGAAGACCCTTCTCATGAGGGTGAAAGAGGTCCCTTGACCCAGGTCACACTGCTAGCTAGGAAGTGACAGAAATTAACTTAAATCTAGGTCATCTTCCTCCCAAGTCCACCATATTCACTCTTCAATATCACCAAATTTTCTGTAAAGGTTTTGACTTGAAATCTTGCTAAGAAAAAATCCAATTAGTATTATTTCATAAGCTACACCAGAGGCAGTCATAAAACAATGCAAAAAACAAAATGTTGAGTCCCCCATTTTCCCTTTCACAATTCCTCTATCCTCTTGTGACTCTTGACAGCTAGGTGGCAAAGTGGACAGAACACTGGGCCTGGCACCCAAAACATTTGAGTTCAAATCTGAACTCATAAACTAGCTATTTAATCTTGGGCAAAGCATTTAACCTCTTGCTACCTCAGTTTCCTCATAAATGCCTGGTATACAGTAGGTGCTTAATAAATGCCTGTTTCCTTTCTTTTTGCTCCTTCCTGGGTATCCAGTTCTCCCAGGAAGCCCTAGGTACCTATTTTTCAGGGTAAGGATATGAAAAGAGGGATTCTCAGGACAGCTAGGTAGCACAGTGAATAGAGCACTGACCCTGGAATCAGGAGGATCTGAGTTCAAATTTGACCTCAGACACTTGACACTTGCAAGCTGTGTGACCTTGAGCAAGTTACTTAACCCCAACTGCCTTGCCTTCCCCCCTCTAAAGAAAAAGACAAGAGGGATTCTCATACATTATTACTGACTTAATCTCTCTCAAGTTATATCCTACACTCCATAAAGTATTTGAATTTTAAAAGAACAAAGAGAAATGGTAATATTGAGTGCAAGTAAAAGAACCCTCAATATTGTCATTTCAAGTGGCCAGGCAGAGGAGATACATGGGGTGGCAACTTTCCTTGTGGTCCTTAAATTAATATGAATATCCAGCCCTGCTTACCCCCCTACATGAACTCTCTGATCCCTCCACTCAACCTTTTTCTTTTTTTTTTCCTCCTAACTTAGGTACTCAAATAGAAAAGTTAAAAAACATCTGTCAGTGCTTAAGGAAACAAATAACATGTAATCTTAGTACCCAGATAGGCATCAAAGTAGATAGAGCTCAGAGCCTGGAGTCAGAAAGACATCTTCAGGAGTTCAAATCTGATCTCAGACACTTACTGGCTGTATGACCCTGTGCAAGTCACTTAAACCCTGTTTGTCTCAGTTCCTGATCTGTAAAATAAGCCGGAGAAAGAAATGGCAAAGCACTCCATTATCTTTGCCAAGAAAACCAAAAAGAAGTCATGAAGATACAGATTACCTCAATTTGTACCTTGACAATGAGAGGTATGAGTGGAGAGAGAATCTCATTAAAATCCTCTGGAATATTCTTCCTAGGCACATTTGTGAAAAATTAGTCTTTTGATCCTGGGGAAATCTACAAAATCTACATTTACTAGACAATGTCCTCAAAGGTGCTAGATTTAGAAGACAACACCTATAAACAGCACCAGATGTTTCTCAAGTGAGGATATTAAATCTCAAATTTAGGGTAGTCTGTAGAGAAAGCCAAATGACTTCATTTTTAATAGCCTAATTAATCTCCAAGTCTTCTGATTCCTAAGGTTTTAAAACTACGCCTTTTCATTTTTAAAAGATTAACTTGGATGGAAGGAGAAATGAGGGGGATGCAATGATAAATACACACTGCTTTTGGCATACTCATGTATTGGATTTTCATGTCAAATTTCAAGAACACAAATATTTAGAGGGCATGGCCCAAGTTTTTGCTGTGATCTGTATAGCTGTGCAAAAGCCAGAAGATTATATATGTATTCAACAAGTATTTAATGGGTTTCATAATGTGATCTAGCTAAACAGTAAAAATAGAAAGAACACACAAGAAAAACTAGGGTGGGTGGCAGGGAAGGTGTGTACTTGCAATGCCTTCTTTTGTTATCAATAGAAAAATCTCATTACTTTTTTCCATATTTAGAGAGCAAATGCCTACTACTGAAATGGAGTTTGTAAAGAAATGATGACATCCTTAGCCAGAGCAACAAAAGTATTCCCAGTTATAATTAGTAAACAGCATAGTTCCATCCATTTGTATACTCTAAAATAAATAAATTTTAATTTATAAGGCACAAAGCCCGCTACAAACAAACTAGCACACTTTTGAAAGGACTAGAATGAGGTTTGGAGTCTTTTTTCCTGCTTTTGTTGAAATGGTCATTTCAGTTACTCATCATCCAACATTTCCTTTTGGGATGGACAATGAACAAAAAACCACTATTAAAATAATTACTCCAGCCGAGACTGCACAAAAGAAATGGGCATCCCTCACAAGAATCCAGCAAGACAACAGGCATCACAGGGATCCCTTTATTAATTAAATGGAGAGGGCACAAGATCAAAGTAAAGGGAATTGGAGGGTTTTGAGAAACAGGGAAAGAAATAAGGATGGGTGAGTCCTTGGGGTGCTTTAAAAAAAATATCATTATTGGTATGTTTTAACGGAAAGGGTGGCTCAACTTTCTATAGGATATCACTCTAACAAGAAGCCCATAAACCTTGATGCACGTCTCCGAATTTCTTCATCAAGTTACACACAGCCTTACATCTGATCACAAACATTTTTATACTCAGGATATTGACTGTCAGGAAGTAATGAATAGGGTCTTCTGAGAATCTTAGTCTTTTCTTTCTAATGAGCCCAATTTCTTCAAACCCACAGAGGAGCCAAACAGATCTCTTAGCTTAGAGTTCCCTTCTAAGTGAGGCACTACCTCTTCTCATGTCAGACCTCCTCTGGTTCTGGAAAAAGATTCTTCTGTAACCCCTTAAATAGGATGGAGAAAGAAGAGAGCGTTCCTTCCACATGTTGAATGTATGGGCATGTGTGTGTGTGAACACAATTTAGACAGAACCTTAATACCTCTTAAAAAGCACTCTAATGAAACTTGTAAGAACAAGGCTGAGAGGATTGGGGAAGGGGGCAGAGAGGATAAAGTACCACCCGTTTTGGTATTTTATCTCAACGACATTCAGAGCCAATCTTCAAACTCTCTCTAGGAACACCGTCTAGCAGAGAAAGGAAATAGTTCCTTCCGGTCCAAGAGCTTTCCCCCAATTCCACCCCCATCCCCACTTCGCCCCACCCCCAGCTCCTAGTACCCGAGAGAGGTGTCAGGTTCTGAAAGCTTTAATGGTTAGATAATCTGTTTAATCCCCTAGCCAGTCCAGCAGAGGACCCTACCCCTCCCTAGAACTCCAGACCCACCTCCTCTACTCAGCCTTCCAACCAAAGGAGTGGGGGAAGAGGGGGAAGGGACAGGATGGGAAAGAGAATATCATCATTCCTTTGGTGGAAAGATCTACCAACCCAAAAAGCTAGCGCAGTCTGCCAGGAGATAGAGTTAGGGCTAGGGTAAATGGGGTAAGACTAGAAGATGGGTCACTTCTAATCTGTATTCTAGTAAATTATTTAAGGCCACTGGCCTATTCACCCCCTTTCTGTTCAGATCCCTAAATCGGTAGCTAGGACAGGAATGTATGGAGATGAGAGGCGAGGCAAGGGTTACGTTAACCCTATGTGATCCACCAGGTTAACCTATGATACAAGAATGCCCTGCTCCGGGATTCAAAGTGCAGGGGAGCCTGCCCCCCACCCGATCCCCCTTACCAGAGGTGAGTGGCCCTAACTTTCGACTCCAACCTCCATGCCCCCAGCCTCTCTCCGCCCCTGGACAGTGTGAGGCAGCTGGCGTGTAGGGTACCCGTCCTTTCAACTTTCGGGGATCCAGACCTCCTCACCTTTTCTCCGGTCAGCACATGCAATCCCTCTCTCACTTTGGCGAAGGAGCCTTCCCCCAGTTTCCTGCTGCCGATGAGGTAGTTGCCGACCCGTTTGTTGTGCTGGAAGTCACGAAGCTGCTCCCTGGACACCGCGCTCACCCAAGCTGGGAGGAAACTTCCCGCCGAGGCCAGAGGAGGCTTCGCTTCCTCCCCGCCGCCTTCTCCTCCTCCCAGACCCGAGCCTGGCACGGGCGGCTCGCTCAAGAGCCCGTCCCCAGACGCGGCCGGCATCCTTCTACTTGTCTTCTTCCAGCTGCTGCCGCCGCCGCCGCCGCCGCCGCCGCCGCCGCCGCTGCCGCTGCCCCCGCCCGCCGAGGCTTTCCCCGCCCCTCCTTCTTCTCCTCCCCCCTGCCCGGGTGGGACCCAGCAGCCTCTGACACTTTCCTATTGGCCTCGACTCCCACCCCAACCCCTGGCCGCAGAGCTGTCCAGTCCCAGGCTAGCTCCTCCAGCTCCTCCTGCGTTTCAGTCATCCACCCGAGAAGCCTCCTGCTACGCACGTATGCACCCTCCCTTCCTCAAGACCCTCTCTTCTCTGTATCTCCCCCCCACCAGTAAAAAGAGACAATAGGGGCGTAATGAAAAGATTAGCTGGCCCCACCCCAAATCCCTGTTTTTTCTACTCCAGGGAGAGTCTGGTGGCCAAGGTAGAAAAGGCACAAACCTCAATTACATCTCCCTTACTCCTTTCCCCAATTAAGTTCCTCTTTCTGAAGGTCTGATGGTTTTTCTGGTTTTGTTTCACTGGAATAGGATTCCCCCTCTGGGCTTCCTCTGGGCTGGGTCACGACAATAATCAACTGGCTGGAGCGAGCCAGGAATTGCATCTCATTCAGAAGGAAACAGAGAAACCAGCTCCAGCCGGGTTTGCTTTCAGACCCAGAGTAAAGCCAGAGTTGCTGCTGTCTTTTTTTATTCAGGGTTTCCCCCAGGTCTCCCTCAGTCTCACGGGTACTCTAGGCACTGGTTCTCTGTCTACCTTTTTCCCCTCCCTCTGTCTCTGCCCCGCTGGGGAGCTGCGAGGTTTGCTTCACTGAGGCTCCCAGGGAAGGAAAAAGAGGAGGGGAGTGAGGGTGGGGGGTTGGAAAGAAGGTCCATTCAGTTTGAATTTGAAGTAATTTAATCCGATCCCAGTCGGCGGGAACAAAAGTGATCTAAACTCAGCAGCGTGAGCATTTTCAAACGTAGCCAGCCTCTCCTTCCACTTCGTGCCTTACATTCAAAACCAAACACGCAGGACAGAAAAGCCTTGAGAGGAAGAGGTGGGGGACGTCTCTATAATTAGACTACACATTCTTATCTCCAAAGCCAAGAGACCCGGCGTGATTGCTTTTTACAAAGGATTTGATTTTCCTTTTTTATCCTTTGATCGTGACAGCGGGTTTTGTTTTGTTTTGCCTTTTTATTTTTTTAATGCTTCTTTCTTACCCGAACTACCTATGAACGCTTCGCTAGCCTCACACACCCTTTAGGGGGAAAACCTCGGAAGACGTGCGATAGAGACTCTGGATTTGGGTGGGCGTGCTTAAAGGACACGCTAGGGTTTAATAGGTCTGGTCTGGCGGGAGCCGAAAGATTGGAAAGGAGTGGAAAAGCAAAAGTGGTTTTAGTCTATGTTTCTGTTTGTTTACTCAAAATTCAAAATGTAAACATACAATGGAGGTGTGTGTCTTTCTATTCTTTTCATTGGGACAAAGTGAAGCTCTAGTTCGAACCACGCTGGGTTTGAAGTCAAAAGAATTGGATTTTATTCTTGGCTCTGCCACAGCACAGTAATGTGTGACCTTGGAAAAGTCACTTAACCTCTTCCGAGCCTCAGTTTCCTCCTACGTAAAATGAAGGGGTCGGGTTAGATGGTCTCTAAAGTCCCTTCCAGTTCTAAAACGTCTATCACATGAGCACAATGCCAAATAATTATGATCATCAATTAACCCAGTTTTGCAAGAACCTACCTGACCTGAAAGGTAACCCAGACTTAAAAATAGGTATACTGTCATTTTAAATGTGCTGTCTATTTCATCTCTTCCCATATTAATTGCTGATTATAATTGATTAGATATTATTAATATGGCACTAATTAAGCGTATCATTTTCATTTACTGGCCTGGTTACTTTTTTCACAATCCTATTTTTAAAATTCAGTTTTGAAATTTCTTTCTGCTTTCTATTAAGTGACAAATTCCACAAAGTCTTGTTATCGAGAGGAGTCAGGAAACTTACATTCTAAAGATACTTCTTGTGTGGGTTAACTTTGGCAAAGTCACAGCTTATATCAGCCTCAGTTTCTTGCCTGTAAAATAATAATAATAATACATTACTTGATTACCCCATAGGTTGTTTCCCATGAATGTGAAAGGGCTCTCTATATGTGGTAAAGTATCATGTAAAAGGTATTACTATTTTGCTATTATATTACCTTACCATACCAGGAGCAGTGGGATAGTTTTATTCTTCCCTTTTTTTGAAGTGACCTTTTGTATGCTATGGTCAAAACAATTGTGGTTTAACCTTCAAGATGAATTCACATTTTGAAGCTGGCCCTATTTTGCAAAATGTTGAGGTCCCTCTAGAAGGGATCCTGGTTCTGGAATCACAGGGACTGGGTTCAGTTCTGGGAGGCCTAACCTCCAAAATTAGGCTTTTTCTAGAACTCTCTGACTCACTAATAACATATCCCAAAGAAACTCTCTTAAAGTTTACAATTAACTGGTGTCATGGAAGCAACAACTGTGAGCTTGGACAGACTTTGGGGGATAGTGGAGGACAGAGGGACCTGGCATACTATGATTCATGGGGTCTCAAAGAGTTGGACACAATTGAACAACCAGAGTCTAGGATCTTCCCACAAGGGATTGCTGGTGTTCCTTCTAGAAGGTTGCTAAATGTACAGGTATCCCTGGTCTGGCCAGGATGGGTTGCCCTGCCCAGTCTGGGTAATGTGGAGATGCCCTCATAGGGCCTTTGGTATCATGGAGTCCTCTGCATCCCCTACAACTTGGGTAGGTGTAGCCACCTTTGTTTCATTAGCCACTAAAAAAAAAGCTTTTACCCAAAAAATTTACTTCAAAAAGTATAATCACAAATATGCAAACTTACTCCAATACCTGGAAGGCATAATCCTTCCCCCTTTTTCCATACACAAACTCATGTGGAGGAAAAGGAATTAGATTCATTGATAGCTTAGCTCAGTTCCTATATAACCCCAGTTCCAAGTCCAAAACCCACCTTAGGCTCTAATCTCAAACACCCTGACTTCTCAGGGCTTCCATGCTGGGCTAGTTCACTGTACCATTCCCCCTGAAATCCTGGCTGCAAGGAGCCATGTGGGGTCAAACACTCCCTGTCCTGTTAGGATCACTGCCAGTATCTAAAACTGAGGACAAGCAATACAGAACCGAAACTAACACCACCAGACTAATTTCATGGAGGTGGGGTAAAAAAAGAAGGAATAGGAGAAAGCAAGGCCTTCTTCTTTCACAGGTTTGGTGTTCATGGGATGCAACAGAGAGGAGTAGCTGAAAAGAGTACAACCAAAGCAGGCAGAAAAAAGTAATTGGTCCTGTTCTCACCAGATGAATAAAGACAGCCAAAGATGGTTACCCCCATCCACGTGGCAGAAGATGCAGAGGCCTATAGATGCTATTGGGATATGTTCTAAAAACCTTCTCAAGGGCACCTCCATGCTACTGGAGCTGGATATGCCCAGACCAACCCAGGTTACAAGCAAAGTAATAGATGTCATTTAGTCATTTCAGTCATTCCTGACTCTTTGTGACTCCATTTGGGTTTTTCTTGGCAGATACTGGAGTGGTTTACCATTTCCTTCTCCAGCTAATTTTACAGATAATGAAACTGAGGTAAACCAGGTTAAGTGACTTGCTCAGGGTCCCATAACTAGTAAGTGTCTGAGGCCACATTTGAACTCATGAAGATGAGTCTTCCTGACTCCAAACCTGGTATTCTATTCACCATGCTACCTAGTTGCCTTTTATATTTTTCTCTCCTAAAAAATAAATGCTTAAAATAAACACACACACACATCCACACATACTTAACCATAAACTATAACTCATCATTCTCAGGAAATTAAAAAAAAATTCTCAAGAGAGTTATGGATCTGCCAAACAGATAATTCACATTCACCTCAGATCTGTATTGTCTAAGTAGCAGTCCAAGGTCTATATCTTCTTGCCATCCAACCATGCTAGGGAATTGAGATCCAGCTTCAGGTTCACCTGGATGAATACATGCACTCACTGCAATTGTGAGTATGCCTACCATAGATAGTACTGGGGAGCAGACAGGAATTCCCTCCCCTAACAGGAAGTTCAACAGAGAGCCTTGAGAATCTAAAGGAATACCATCAAAAAAGAGGAAAGAGTGAAAAAAATATTTCTTCTTTTAAAGCATATGAAGTATGTTTGCTCATATGACAATCATCTTGAACACAGCCCTCAGTAATAGGAACCATGGGAACCAACAAGGAGCCTCAAGTCACATATGTACTTTATTAAGTACATTAAGTGCCAGAGCACATGTAAACCACCAGAAGGGGCCCACACATAGGCCCACCCTATGTGGGCATGCTTTGAGGAATATCCCTCCCCCATCTAGCACACTGAAAATTTAAATATATATATATATATATATATATGTATATATATATATATAATTACAATGAATATGACATTGCAAACAAACCCTCTGTAATGTCATGCCAAGGAAAGGCAACTTCCCAAGGTTCAAAATACCAGCATAGGTGCTCTCCATTTTACTCAGTGACAAACCAAGAACAGAGAAGATCAAAACATGACATCATTCAAAATACAGCATTTACTAAGTGTGATTAAATAATCTCCAAGTACTACCGTGTTTCCCCGATAATAAGACACTGTCTTATTAAATTTTTTGGACAGAAAAACACCAGAGGGCTTATTTTCAGGGGAGGGCTTATTTTAATGAACATTGACAGCAATTTTAATAAACAGGTAAATGTGAACAAAAAAATGTACCTTTATTCAATAAGCAAATCACTGGGGAAGAACAGGATGACGCACTCACTGCTGCAGCTCTGATTGGATGCAGCTCGGAGCGCGGAATGCGTTTCAGGGGGAGGGGACGGTGCATACAGAGGGTACTATAATGTAGCGTGTAGCGCAGGGGATCACCTTCACTACAGTAGCAATCTCAACAGGGCTTATTTTCGGGGGAGGGCTTATTTTAGAGGAATCTTACACAGTAAGGGGAGGGCTTATTTTCGGGATAGGTCTTATTATCGGGGAAATACGGTACCCCACCCCAGGACCTTCCAATCATTCAATCAATTACAAAGTCCCTGTTCTAAATACTACTCCACCCCTAGGCTGTACCTTCATTTAGTCCACCACAAAGCCCCTCTTCTCAAATGGAGATTATTAAAGTACATTCCTTTGTTCAATCATAGAACACAAAAAGGTCAAAAGTTCCCCACCCCTGGATCACAATTGAATCTACCCCAGAGTTACATCAAGTTTAAGCACAGCACTTAATACCCAAATGGAGGTCTTTTCTTTATGAATCTAATTCCTTTTCCTCCACATGAGTTTGTGTATGGAAAAAGGGGGAAGGATTATGCCTTCCAGGTATTGGAGTAAGTTTGCATATTTGTGATTATACTTTTTGAAGTAAATTTTTTGGGTAAAAGCTTTTTTTTTTAGTGGCTAATGAAACAAAGGTGGCTACACCTACCCAAGTTGTAGGGGATGCAGAGGACTCCATGATACCAAAGGCCCTACGAGGGCATCTCCACATTACCCAGACTGGGCAGGGCAACCCATCCTGGCCATTAATTTTGGCATTGCCAGTGCTACTAACAAGACATAGGAGACCACATGGTAGGTAGAAAATTTCCCATTGTTTAGCTGATTGGACCCCTGGATAGCCATAGAGACTGTGACTGAAAAGCTAGCCTCTATCTCATCTTAAGGGATAAGGGACATCAAAAGTGAGAAAAAACAAGACCTGAGAGCATAGAGCTGAAGTGAGCATGGGACACAGGAGAGAGCATCCTGGGGGACCTGGAGTGGAGCCAAGCTTGCTGCCTCTACCAACACAAGCAAAGCCAGATATAGGAAAGCTGCCATAGCCACTATTACAGTTGCCATCACTGTGGCATGGACCTTGGTCAACCAAAGCCAGCAGAATGGGACACCGAGAGAAGCAGCAGCAAAAGCAGTTACCATGTAAGTGGCAACAAAGTTGCAGAAATGAGGTCATCAGTAATGGATTCCAGGGCCAAGAGGTACATCTGGGCAGATCTTCCTATAGCTGAACTCACCCACTGAGGTCCAGGGTAATTCCATTTCCTCTCTCCCTTTTTTCCTCTCTGATAGAGCATGTTTGTTTCAAAGCTTATCTGTGTTTCTTTAGAATTATTTAAATTCTTATTCATTTAGTCTTTTAACCTGATACTGAGATAAAACAGTGGTTAACCATTGCATTACTGTTAAATGTTAAAAATAACTATTCAACTCTTAAAAGGTAGCTGAGGAAGAGGCAATGGGCTGTGAGGTACATGAAAGGTAATTTTATTTCCGTAGATCTGGATAGGTCCCAGATAAACTAGTTCAATAGAAATTGAGGTAGGTTTTGAGTAGGGAGTTGGTATTGCTGAGGCAACCCCTATTTATCTTTACCAATTGTCTCTTTCCTAGGGCTATCTTGAGAGGAAAGCCCTTCCCCCTCAAGGACAAAGCTCAGGAAATAACCAGAGAGAAAAGTTATGCATGAGGGAAGAACTGGAAAAGAGTGGCACTGCTCAGAAGAGGGTAGAGGGGCAAAAAAGAAGTAACTAGCCATCTCCTCAATAACTGAACACCATCTACAACATACACAAACACTAGATTTGTTACTTTCAGATTTTATCGTATTATTTTTATATTATGTATGTTATATACTATATTTTTATGTTATATATTTTATCATCTTACTTTTGCTAAATCTCCTAACAGCATCAAATAGGAGTGACAAGAGTGGACATTTTTGCTTTACAACATTTTTTTAAAAAGTGGGAATGATTCTAATGTTTCTCCATTGTAAATCATATTAATTCATGGTTCAAAACATATTTTTTATTATGTTGATGAAAATCCTTCAAATAAGATTTTTTTATCATAGATAAATGCAATATTTTATCAAAGGTTTATCATCATGATTAAATGATGATATATGTATAATTAATGTTAATATGTCATATATATAATATATATATAATGTTAATATGTTAATATATGTAATGTGTTCTGATGTGGCTCAGAGAGGCAAGAATGGACACCTGCAGCATCTTCTCCTCCTTTCTTCCCTCCTGCCATGCTTTCAAAGGAAATGTTAATTCCTGCCAAGCAGGGAAGCAGGAACTGAGGCAAGAAGTTGGCCACTCTGCTGTCCTTAGAGAGATGGGGCACCAGGCTAAAATCAAATCTATCTTCTACCTTAAAAATTACTAGTCTAGGGGATGTCATTTTTAGGTTTAAGCAAAACTCCTGATTGCTATTCATTAATGGGTAAAAGGATGGCCCCAACCTATATATACAAAGCTTGATTTCTTTCCCAACAAACACCAGTACTACAATGAATACATATGGCAAATAATGAAGAAACTCATTTATCCAAGTTGATAGGAAAACAGAAATAAGAGAAATTATACATATAAAACTATACTAGACAATACAGATTGAAGGAGCATTCCCGTTTGGAGCAAGGCATCTCAGCTCAACTGAAAGAGTGCTAGATCTCATCCAAGAGGAAATTCCCCCAAAGTCTCTTGTATAACAAGCTGAAAATAAAGATATGATTGAAGTCCCATGTGTCATATTCTTCCTGGAGTCTCCCTTCTTGGTTCTGAAGAGATGTTAGAATTCTACATGTCTTCTTTCATGATTCTGGAAGTGACTGGAAGAAGCCTGAAGAGACTCTTGGAACTGGATTTCTCTTCTCTCCCTTTCTGACCCACTCTGCCCTGCCCCTTACACAGGCTCAATGCATCGCTCACCATCAATGAGGAGAGAGTCCTATATAATTAGCCTAAGGCTAATAACTTACCATATTTCTTTATCCCCTACTTCTTGCTTTCAGTTATAAATTCTACTTGGTCACAAGGATAATTTTTAAATGACCTATTTGATATTAGAAAGTATTTTACTTAATATCTTGACCTCAGTATTTTTTACTGATATTAGTAATTTTATTAGCCCATTTTTTTTGTGTGTAGTTTGGGGATCAAACTATATTTGCCTCATAGACATATTTTGCCTCTTTCTGATACCAGCTGGGCTGTAGTGTTCAGTTCATATTCAAATTATCTTGTATTTATTTAGCTATTTTCATATTGTATCTTCTACTGAAATGTAGATTAGAATGATACTGAATTTTATTTCTGTCTCTCTATCTCCAGCAGAGCAACGACTGGCATGTGTTAAGTTTAACTTAATAATAAATATAATTAAATATTAATTGTCTGTTGATTGATTTTAATACTTTAATGCTATTTTAAATTTATCTTTCTGTTGAATTTGTCATATTTTTTTTGAGAGTTGCTAAAATTTCCCACTGTGGTTGATTTTTGAAGTCTATTTCTTTTGTCAAGGCTATAATTTTTTTCCTTACAAATTGTATTGTAGAATTATTAGATATACATATGTTTAAAGTTAGCATACTTTCATATTGAATAGAATATATCATGTCCTTGTTAATCTCTTAATGACTGTCTTACAATTGACTTATCTAATATCAGTGTCACTCCCACTTTTCATGAGTTAGATATCTCACGATAAATTTGATATCCAATCTTTTGTGAGGTTGATCTCCAATTTTACACAATCTACTGAGTTTAAATATATGAAGATCTTTTGAGGTTAAATGTTTCTCCTACAAGTAAAATATTAACATTCTGTTTTTTAAATATATTTGAACTCTTTTCCTCTTTATGAGGATTTTAGTCTAATTACATTTAGCATTACAACTGTTTGTGGACGACATTGTGTTGATTGCATCAAGCTTGACCACAAAAAAAAAGACTCCTAAATAGGATCCATAATCACTATGTGTGTTCTTCCTATGCACACAGGAAAAACCAAGTGGAAGAATAATACTTATTGTCCAGACACATGCAATTGTATGGACAACCCTCGGAGTAAGTTCACTAGTATGTGTATTTTGGATAGTCAATCCAGAGGAACAACGAATTGGATCCAGAATTAAATATGAGGAGGTCACTGGATTTTGAAAAATTGTTAATGGATCTTAATGACACCAAGCTTCTCCCTGAAAGACCCATCTTCTAAATACCAATATCTTTTAGTGATGTTGTTTTCCTGAAAAGTATGGAGTATGAGAGTATATGAAGAATTAGAATTGTGGGTCACTTAAAAGGTAATAGAGATATTATGGTCAGGAGTAGTTGTACTATTATCAATGAAGAGTTGTTCACAATGATCCGCTGTGCTCACTCCCCAACTGGTGCCAACAGCTAGGTCCCAAGATGGACAGCTACTACTATACTCTGGGATCTAGGAGTAACTCTCTGGGCGATTTTTCTTCTAGCAGTGTAGTTCATGAGCTCTCATTGATGTGTTGCCCCTTAACAATCAGCCAGTAAAAAATAAAAAAGAAAAGCCAAATATTAGGTCTGGATCATAATAAGTCAAATAAGGTAGTAATTATAAAAAAAAAAAAACAATCAGCCAGTAGAACTTATTAGATTTTTAGAAAAGGCATTCAGTCAAATGCAATAGCACATATAAAGCATTTCTTCTTAAAACCTGGGATACACTCTCCCACAAACACAAAGTCTATAATGGAAAGAGTAGGCATGAACTTAAAGTATAACGATAGGCACATGTGTAAGAAAAACACAACCTACAATGCTAAGTAAAACATCAAGGCATCACCTCATTGCCTTTTCTTCATGAATTTCCTTGCAGGTGGTATACTGGTTTTAGTCACGGAATAGTTGTTCTACTGATTGATTGAGCTGAGATTTTCACTAGGTTCATCACCTCTAATGGATAGGTAGCTGGGTTAGCTCCTTGCATTGACTGGACTGGTCAATGCTCTTTTAGGTTGGGTCAAGCTGGTAGCTTGGATGCTGAGCTGGCCCCTTCTACATTTCATTTGCTTCTAGGATGGGCCATGTAGGTTACTTATCTTCTAGGCTTGTTGCTAGACTAAGCTAGACAGGTCCCTTAGCAACTGGGAAGCTGCTGCTGGACTGGGTTAAGCAGTTCACTTGGTGACTGGGATGCAACTGTCCAGAGCTGATAGGCTGGACTCCCTCTTCAGTGGACAGCTGCCTCACCTTTAACCTCTGGCTCTGCTGAATGTTATAGTACTCTTTTTAACTAGAAGCTTTCAGAACTCTTTCAACAAAGACAACAATCCTTAGTCTAGGGTTGACAGAAGCCTCTCCTCTTTTGATTCCTTTAGAGACTTCGCTCTGAGGCTTATCATATCTAGACAGGAGGTGAGAAGAGGTCTAGCCTCTCCTGTTTAGCCATCTGTCCTGGTTCAAAGGTATCTCTCCATTTTGGACTCAATTTGACTCTTTTTTTCTTCTTAAAAAAAATCTGATGACTAGACAAGTTACACTTACCAGACTTCTGCCTGCTCCCTATCTGATAGAAGCTAAGATGGCTTGCTGGTGGCCCCAAATAGATAAAACCTAGATAATAGTGACCAGGAATACCAACATTAGCAATCACAAGAGCAGTAAAACAATACACTTCAAAATCCACACTCCCAGTAGTAAACATGGGACCAGAGGAGAATAAAGA
Source organism: Petaurus breviceps papuanus (assembly GCF_028583685.1). Classification (NCBI taxonomy): domain Eukaryota; kingdom Metazoa; phylum Chordata; class Mammalia; order Diprotodontia; family Petauridae; genus Petaurus; species Petaurus breviceps. Next base: position 5,594,717 of record NW_027187374.1, on the reverse strand, counting down.
TGCAATGTCCCACAAAAGCACCAGGGTGACAATATCAGAGTGTATCATCAACCCTACAGGATCAGAAGTGTGGGTTGCCCTGGCTCCCCATGGGCTCTCCTGTGTATGGCTTCTATGTGTGTGACCTGATTGTCCTGGATCAGGGCATTTTCTTCATGCCCAACTTCCCTGGTTACATGTAACCTTATATTTGAGTCTTCCATGTTTGATCTCTTGTCACATGTGTTCCTTATGTGTGTGCCACACATGGTCATATATGTTCTCTATGTGTGACCTGCCCATTGGTTGTGTGATGACTTCTGAGAGAGTGTGTAGTGAGGGTGGAGGGGGAAAGATAATTTCTTGTCCCTTTGTTTACTATGCTCTTTGATAAAATTCCTTTTGTTTGAACTATGTCAAACATTAGTGGGAACTCATGAGCTATGGCTTTCAGTAGGTGCTATACTTAGAATGCTTTGAGTCAGGAGGCCAACAATTTTCTACTTCTGAGGAGTTCACTGTAAGGAGGGGTGCCCCACGTGCCACAATTTTATACATACATTTCTAGCTTTATTTACAGTATTTTTTTTAACCTTTTAAATGATTTTCTAGCTAAATTTCTAGGTTTCTGCCTATATTTGTGACTCTATTCTCTCACAGAGTGGTTTAGGGGATAACAAAAGGATTAAATGCAAGAAGAATTTTCTTTTTATTCTTAACTATTTAATGTCATTTGATAGAGGTCAGGGAAAAGATTAAATCTATTGAACCAAATAACTGCGGAATTGTAAAACTGAGAAGGGACCTTAGAGGTCACATAGGTCATGCTAAAATAAGATTTTGGAATTATCTCTACTATTTCTGTCTACCTATCTCCTCCCCTCCTCTCCTCTTGCCCCTACTCCACACTTGATTGCCATGACTATCTATACAGTATTTGTGACTTCATTCATATAGCTTGCTAGTACAGTGGACACCACCACACAAAAGAATCTGTGTAACAAAGCTGTTTCTGTTATAATGGATGACCCATAGTAACTGCACTTGTTTGCTGGGGCTAAAATGAATGAAAATTGCTTGCATAGTGCTGCCTACATAATAAACACTCAACAAATACTGGATTGATAGATTCTTTGAAGTAAATAATTCTGCATAATAAATACTTTCTTCAGTCCAGATAACAAAAACACCATTTTATAAAGAAAAAAAAAACCACTCGATTGTGGTATCATTAAAAGAAGCAAACCATGCAGTTAATTTTCACTTATAAGCAGATGATGAGGAAGTAGGAAAAAATGATGAATAAATAGAATTCTTTAAATTAAATCAACATAAACATTAATTATCAGTGACTCCAAAACAAAGAAGGATACAGGACCATGACAAAAACATAACAAAAAAGGCTCAATGCTAAAGACAGAAGCCTTGTGTCTGTATCACATTAATACTTTCCTCAAGAAGGGAGTCTGAGGCCATATATAAATTGTTAAAACAACAACAACCAACTCTTAGAACAAATAAATTTATATCTGTATTCTATCAATTATTTAAAGAGCCTTTAATCCCTGTCTCCCAAAAATGGAGAAAGAAGGTAAGTTATTAAACTCCTTTTATTATACCCAAAGGAGAGAAGGATAAAGATGAGATAGGGAACTATAGACTAGTATCATTAAACAGTGGTGGAAAAAATTTAAATAAATCATTAGAAAAGAGATTAGAATCATATAGACAAAAAAGTTGGTTATTAATTATGACCAAAATGGAATAATACCAGGTATGTAAGAAAAATGATTCAACATTAAGAAAGCAATGAAGATACGTAATTATTAAAAATAATAATAACAGAACACATGATCATATCAATGGATGCAGAGTCTTCAACAAAAAGCAGTACTCATTTATGCTAAAATCGTTAAAAACACTGGAATGGAATGACCTTTTCTTAATATAATAGAAGCTTTTTTTTTTTAAAGAGCTAGCACAATTTTTCACCACAAAGTAACATGGAAATGCTCCCACTACATTCAGGGATGAAGCAAGGATGCCCCCTGTTGTCTGAATTTAAGGAAAAACTTTCAACAGTTACAAAGAACAGCTACTTTGGGATTTAGGGTTTTTCAATTTTTAGAATGGTATTGAGCAGATTCTTTTTAAGGTAGGGGTTTGGCTAGATGGCCTTTGAGGTCCCTTCCAATTCTGGGGTTCCGTGATTGCATGATTATTTAATATAGGACTAAAAATGCTGTCCAAATCAATGTAATTCAAATAATAATGAATCTATAATCTCATTCATCTGAATATTTCTCCAACAATGCAATTTATAATCCATCCATGTCTACTTATTCTGTGTAACTCTTGTTCATGTACTCCCATAACTTCATCAGATAGAACCCACCCAGTATGTTAGAGACTTTACTTGGTCTCCCCTTACTTGATGAAGATGCCAGGTAAGAACTCAGGCTGTTCACATTTCATTCTTTTAAAAATTAAATTAATTTATTTTTGTTACATTTTATGTTCTGGACTATGTCTCTCCCACCCCCCTTACCCCAAAATAGAGAAGGTCACCATTTGACACAAATTTATAAATATATATAAACCTATACTATATATACTTCTATTTTTCTGTTCTTTCTCTGGAGGTGGATAGCATCTTCCTTCACAGGTCCTTTATAGTTGATTTGAGTATTTCTAATACTCAGAATAACTTGGCTGTCCACAATTATTCTTCATATTATGTCATTCTTTACCTTTATAACATAATTAGTTCATCTTTTCTTCTAATCATACACTTCCTTCATGATATCCTTTTATGCCTAGAGTCTTTGAAATTCCTCATTGGTTATTTGTTGCAACCTACTCATATCTACATTAGCTCTTTGTTACCTCCATGTGTTAACTCCATTGTAACTACTCAAAGACTTGTTATTTCTTTTTTTTTCTTTTCTTTTTGGAGGGCAATTGGGGTTAAGTGACTTGCCCAAGGTCACATGGCTAGTTTTTGTGTTAAGTGTCTGAGGCCAGACCGAACCCAGGTCCTCCTGACTCCAAGGCCGGTGCTCTATTCACTGTGTCACCTAGCTGCCCCTAAAGACTTGTTATTTCAATCTCACAGTTAAATAAAAACACTGGCAGAATGTTGGTTTCTAGGAGAAAGTTGAGGGTCATTTAAGTCAATCAGTCAATAAATATTTATTAAGCACTTTACTATGTGTCATGCACTGTGATAAATGCCAGGGATACAAAAAGAGGCAAAAATTAGTGCCTGCCCTTTAGGACCTTACAATCTAAACCTTAAGATAAGTAAATAAATATGTACAAACAGGCTATATATAGGATAAATAGGAAAACAAAAGAGGGTTAAAAGATAATTAGGAAGGTTTGGGAAAGGCTTTCTGCAGAAGACAGGATTTTAGATGAAGCTTAAAAGAAGCCAAGGAAGCCAGGAGGAAAGGAGAGCATTCCAGGCATGAGAAACAGCTAGAGAAGATTGCCTAGAGTCAAGATAAGGAATGTGTCATTAGAGACACAGTCAGAAGGCCAGTGTCACTGGTTCAAAGGCAGGGTGTAAGGTATAAGAAACTTGAAAGGGTGGAAAGAATGGAAATTATAAAGGGCTTTGAAAACCAATAGAGAATTTTGTGTTTGATCCTTGAGTCCACAGGGAAACACTAGAGTTCATTGAACAGGGCGGGAGGTGGCATGGTCAAACCTGCGTTTTTTAGGAAAATCACTTTGGTGGCTGAGTCAAAAATGTATGGGAGAGAATGGGGTAAGACTTGAGGCAGGCAGAGTTACCAGCAGTACAGGTGGGATGTGATGAAGGGCTGTACCAGGGTAATGGCAGTGTTAGAGGAGAGAAGGAATCATATTGGAGAGATGGTATAAAGGTAAAACTGACAAGCCTTGGCAAGACTAGAAATGGAGTTAAGAACTTTGGAATTGTCTGGACATAATCTCGTCTACTTTTCTGTTCCCATTTAATCTTGGGTTAAACAAATTTTTCATTTATAGCATTTATACAGTTCTACTCTGATGACTCACTGTGATACGACCGCTACCTACCAGGATTCTCTCCTATCCCCCTGGTTTTTCCCTGAAAATTTAACAAAGCTGATAACTGGCCTGAGGGACTCATGTTCAAATTGTACCTTCCTGTAGCTTCCTATAGTCTCTGGCCATACTGACATGGCTTTCTGGTCACCTAAAAGGATTAAAAAACCCTGCCCTTGTGCACTGGGAACTTCAGACTGGGTAGATGTCTCAAGGCCATGCAAGTCTTCATACTCTTCTGACCCTATGTGTTTCCATATGAAGACAGGTCACAAGTGCGTATCATTTCTATGACGTGGAAAAGTAAACTGCCTGTTACTAATATTTGAATGAACTACAAGAGTTTCATTTTGTTCTAGTATCAAACTGGCCTAAGTCAGGCCTTCCTGACTTAAACTCATTGCAGCATGGAGTTGACCATGGGCTCTCAAAAGCTACAACAGCTGAAAGCAAAATCTGGCAAGTTCTACCATGCTAGAAAAGCTTTGATTATGGTCCTAGCAACAGATAAGATCTGCTTTCCCAGGACTGGCCTAGGTAAATATAGAAGGGCTCAGCCATAATAGATAGACTGATCATACATGAAACAAAGAAAGCTATAAGACAAGAAAATGAAGGGACAAGTAGAGACAAAATTTATCCCTAGTTATTCAGAAATTACTAATAATTTATTTATAATAATAAATATAAATAATGAATATATATTATAAATAAATAAAATAATGGTGGTGGTAGGGTACATAGCATCTACTTTAGATAATAATAGGATGCAAATGAAGTTCATAGAAATAATCGGTTTTTCAGCATATTGCTAACAAAATCTAGGAGAAAGAAAGAGAAAGAAAAATTCAATCTGAAATAATTATAAAATAGAGTATATCTAATAGCTATACTACAGTAAGGGGGACTCCTGTTACCTTAGTTAATATAGTATCATGATATACTCATAGATGGTGAGGTTTTACCATAGTAACAAGATGCTAATATCTTGTTATTTCTTTATGAAATACAAATACCTCTCTCAGTCAGAGGGAACAATTCACTGGACAAGCAAAAAAAAAAATAGACCTTTGAAGGGCTTTATATATTGCTAAGTCTTAGAGTATTGGAAGATTACTGCAGAGAAAACTCCTCCAGAGAAAGGAGGGAAATTTCTCCCTCGTTCCTCTAACCCTGTCCCCATCCTGCCCTCCACCTCCCCATCAGTCATAGTACACAACATCAGAAGGAGACACTACAATCAATAGTTGGAGAGTCAGTTTGAGGCATAATGAAGGGACCAGAGGTCTACATTTCAGACAGACATGAATACAGGCATGCAGTCAATTCAAGACTGGAAGCAGTTCAGGGAGATAAAACCTGGAAACTGAAAACAGAACCAGCTATAGACTCAAAAGAACAATTGAGAGCTGAGCTACAAAGAAGAGCCAGACCCCTGAGAGCACAACTGAGCAATCTTTTGAGCAGAGAGCCTTGTGAGGACCCCACAGGAAAGAAAGGTTTTCTAGGATCTACAGGTCTGCTTTGGTGAATATTACATATACATGCATATGTATATGTGTGATACATACACATTATCCATCTATCATCTACCTATCATGTCTATCCATCTATTTATCATCTATCAGCTATCATCTATCTATCTGTCTATCTATCATCTATCTGTCTATCTGTCTGTCTGTGTCTGTCTATCTATCTATCATCTATCTACCTATCATCTCTCTCTCTCTCTCTATCTATCTATCTATCTATCTATCTATCTATCTATCTATCTATCT
>NW_027187374.1:5581726-5588897 GCF_028583685.1 Petaurus breviceps papuanus | reverse complement strand
TCTATCTATCTATCTATCTATCTATCTATCTATCTATCTATCTATCTATCTATCTATCTATCTATCTATCTATCTATCTATCTCCCTATCTATCTGTCTGTCTACCTATCTCAGCTTTTGGGGAAGCTCAGAGGGAGCCCTCTGAATCCCTTACTACAGGGATGGGGTAGCTTCTTTTGACTGACTGCCTTCATCTTTAAAACTAGTGAGACCGAGCTGGTAACTTTTTTCTGCCTGGTTGTGAGTGCTCCTAGATGCTGTGCCCAGCTGCCCAGTGTGGACATCATGACATAAACAGGGAGGCAACAGAGGGACTCGCCTCCCTCTGCTTATGTCTCTTATCCTGGCTCCAAGAAGTGGTGTGTTTCTGTTGTGTGTTGTTTGTCCTCAGTTTCAGTACCTTAGGTGATCCCCAGTTAGACCTGGGAGTTCAAGCCATGTCCTTGGAGTCAGGATTGCCAGTGCAGGGTACAGCAGCCAGGCAAGTGCAGAAGCCTTGTTCAAGTTTGACTTTGGGATAAAATGAGCCAGGTGCAAGTCCTTAATAATGGAGCATGCTTACTTTGCCCTAACAGCAAGAATATGCAACAAGGACATAATGGCACTTAGCTTCTTTGGATGTGGCTTCCCCTTGTTTCCATATGGAAACTTGTGTGATCATCAGGAAAGGGAAGGGAATAAGCATTTATTAAGCAACTACATTTATCCCATTTGATCCTTACAACAGCCCTGTGAGGAAGTGTTATTATTATCCCCACTTTACAGATGAAGACACTGAAGCAGACAGAGGTTGTTACTTGCCAATGTGGGAAAAATGATTTATTATGTTGTTTGGAAAAAATTATTATACTGTTTAAATCTAACTTTATGTGATTAACAAGGCTGTAGGTTCCCCTAGGCATTCTTGTTTTGGGTCCTCTAGGTAAAATTGCTTAACTGGTCAGGTACCCTTGCCTAAATCCTATATAAAATCCTCCCCCTTTCAGAACCTGGAGGAGAAGGAGCCACACCTTCTTTCCAGCTCCTTTTCCTCTACCAAATGACCTAATACAATTTCTTTCTAAAACTATGTCAGATTTTGGGGTTTGTTCTCATGAAAAACACTCAGAGTCATAGAGCTAGTAAGTATCTGAGACTGGAATTGAACTCTGGTCTTCCTGACTCCAAGCCCAACACTCTACTCACTATTCACTATACCATCTAACTTGATGAGATAAGGTAAAGGACCTAATAACCTGGCCTTCAGACTATCCACCAGGTCTGAGAGGCCCTGCGTTTTTTTAATATCCTGTTTAACATTTAATATTTATTTTTTTCTCAATTACATGTAAACAAAATTTTTTTAACATTTGGTTTTTTTTAAGTTTTGAGGTCTAATTCTTTACTTTTCTCTTTCCCCTCCCCCTCCTTGAGAATGCTAACAATTTGATATAGATTACATATGTGCAGTCATACAAAATATTTCTATATCAGCCACATTACAAAAGAAAATACAGACCAAAAAAACACAAACAGAAGGATAATAAAGTTTATAAAAAGTATGCTTCAATCTGTGGTCAGATTCCATCAGTTCTTTCTGTGGAGGTGGAGAGCATTTTTCATCATAAGTCTTTCTGAATTTTCTTAGATCATTGTATTAACAAGAATAGCAAAGTCATTTGCAGTTGATCATTGTACAGTTTTGCTGTTGTTGTGTTCAAAGTTCTCCTGGTTCTACTCATTTCACCTTGTATCAGTTCCAGAATGGTTTAATTAGTTTACAACTCCACCAACAGTGCATTAATGTCTCAATTTTCCCATATCCCCTCCAACATTTGTCATTTTCCTTTTCTATCATATTAGTCAATCTTATAGGTATAAAATGGTACCTCAGATCTGTTCTAATTTGCATTTCTCTAATCAACAGTGATTTAGTGGGCAGCTAGGTGGCACAGTGAATAGAGCACTGGCCCTGGAGTCAGGAGGACCTGAGTTCAAATCCGGCCTCAGACACTTCACACAAAAACTAGCTGTGTGACCTTAGGCAAGTCGCTTAACCCCAATTGACCTCCAAAAAAAAAAAAGAAAGTATCAAATTGAAGGGGCGGCCAGGTAGCACAGTGAGCAAGAGCACCGGCTCTAGTGTCGGGATGACCTGGGATCGAATCTGGGCTCAGACACTTAGCACCCACCCAGAAACACCTGGCCGTGTAACCTTGAGCAAGTTACTTAACCCCAATTGCTTAGGGGCAGCCAGGTGGCTCAGCAAGTAAGAGTACCAGTTCCAGTGTCAGGATTGACCTGGGGATCAAATCCGGGCTCAGATACTTAGCACCACACCTAGAAATAACTGGCCGTGTAACCTTGAGCAAGTTACTTAACCCCGATTGCTTAAGAAAAAATAGTGATTTAGAGAATTTTTTTTATGACTATGGATAGCTTTGATTTCTTCTCCTGAAAACTCCTTGTTCATGTAACTTGAACATTTATCCTTTAGAGAATGACTCATATTCTTATAAATTTGACTCTATTTCCTATATATTTGAGAAATGAGGCCTTTATTGGAGAAATTTGCTGAAAAATTTCCCCTAGTTTCCTGTTTTCTTTCTAATCTTGGCTGCATTGGTTTTATTTGTGCAAACCTTTTAAACTTGATGTAATCAAAATTTTCCATTTTCCATCCCATTATGCTCTCTATCACTTGTTTGGCCATAAATTCTTCCCTCATTCATAAATCTGACAGGTAAAACATTCCATGCTCATCTAATTTGCTTATGATATCACCCTTTTTGTCTAAATCATGTACTCATTTTTACCTTATTTCAGTATATGGTATGAGTTATTGGTCTATATCTAGTTTTTGCTAAACTTTTTCAGGTTTCCCAGAAATTTTTGTCAAATAATGATTTCTTGTTTTAAAATCTTGGATCTTTGGGTTTTTCAAACACTAAATTAGTATGATCATTTGCTACTGTGTATTGTGTACCTAATCTATTCCACTGATCCAGCACTCTATTTTTTAGCTAGTAGCAGATTGTTTTTGATTTCCACTTTGTAATACAGTTTGAGATCTAGTATCACTAAGCCACCTTCCTTCATACTTTTTCCCATTGATTCCTTTGGTGTTATGGACCTTTTATTCTTCCAGATGAATTCTGTTACTATTTTTTCTAGCTCTATAAAGTGATTTTTTTTGTTAATTTGGATTTTCATTATATTGGCTCAGCCTACCCATGAGTAATTAATATTTCTACAATTGTTTAGATCTGAATTTATTCATGTAAAAAGCATTTTGTAATTGTGTCATATAGTGTCTGGGTCTGTCTGGGCAGGTAAACTCCCAAGTATTTTATATTGACTGAAGTTATGTTAAAAGGAATTTCTCTTTCTTTTTTTTCCTTCCTTCCTCCTACTTTGTTAGCAATATGTAGAAATACTGATGATTTATATGGTTATATTTTATATCCTGCAACTTTGTTAAAGTTGTTAATTATTCCAACAATTTTTAGTTGATTTTCTAGAGTTCTCTAGGTATATCATCATATTGTTTGTTGTTTCTTCATTACCTATTCTAAAACCTTATTTTTTCCTATTCTTATTGCTATAACTAACATCTGTAACAATATCGAATAGTGGTGAAATAGTGATGAAAATGTCCATCCTCTCTTTACCTCTAATCTTGTTGGAAAGGCTTCTAGTTTATCTCCATTATAGATAATGCTTGCCGATGTTTTTAGATAAATACTACTTATCATTTTAAAGACTGTTCCTTTTATCCCTTTACTTTCTACTGTTTTAAAAGAATAAATGTTGTACTTTGTCAAAAGTTTTTTTCTGTACCTATTGAGATAATCATATGATTTTTGCTATTTTTGTTATTGATATGGTCAATTATCTTGATAGTTTTCCTAATATTTAACAAGTCGTACATTACTGGTATAAATCCTACCTGGTCATTGTGTATGATCTTTTGTATTATATTGCTGTCATCTCCTTGCTAATATTTTTTTTTATAATTTTTGCATCAATATTCATTAGGAAAATTGGTCTATAGCTTTCTTTCTCTGTTTTTTTTTTCCTTTTCCTGGTTTAGGTATCAGCACCATATCTGTGTGGTAAAAGGAATTTGGTAGGACTCCTTAGCATCTTTTTCCAAATAATTTATATAATATTTGGTTGGAGCTTTTTACATGTTTAAGTAACCAGGAAGCTGAGGTCAATCAGGTCCCAGGTTCAGCTTTTTCTTTTTTTTTTTTTTTAATAGAAAATGAATTCATAAGAATTAAGGAAAGAGGAAGGATTTTGGTGTTCCTATATTTGTGAATGGGAGGAAAGAAGCTGGTCAAAGGTTAACAATTATTACTTCTATCACAGGACTCAACCCAGAAGTAAGAGAACAAGTAGGAAAAGTAACCTAGAGAAATTACATGATTAATTATTTAATCATAATTAACATAAATTATGTTCTTCCAATTTCTTAGTCCTGTCTTTATTCTGAAAAATGTTTTGCATCTGGATTCATATAGTTCCTAAATGAACCTTGTTAGATAACATTATGAAATGTTTTATACTTTCTGAAGTTATTTTGAAAGGAATTTTTCTTCTTAGCTCTTGGCTAGGTCTTGTTGGTAATATACATGAATTCTGATGATTTATGTAGATTCATATCCTTTAATTTTTGCTGAAGTGATTGTTTCAATTAATCTTTTGGTTGACTCTCTAGAATTCTCTAAGTACATCATGCCATCTTCAAAACTTGATTATTTTGTTTCCTGTTTACCTATGTTTACTTCTTTGATTCCTCTTTCTTCCTATTCCTATAGCTAGCATTTTTTTGAACTATGTTAACTAGTAGTGGACACAATAGGCATCCTTGCTTTTCTTTATTACATATAATGTTGGTCTTGGATTTAGCTAAATATTTACCATACTAACAAAAGGTTGATTTATTCCTATGAATCAGTTTGGCAGTTGTGTAAAGGATAGATTAGAGAAGAAAGAAATTTGAGACAAGAAGACCAATTAGGAGGTTGCTGTGTAGAGTGTAGAGAAAAGAAGAGAACAGGGTCCCAGAGACAAGGAGGGTAAAAAGCTCTCTTAAGGTTTTATCGCTGGTAAAGGTGTAGGTCATGGATGGATTCAGACAACAGTCAATCTACAACATTTACTACAAGCCAGGCACTGTGCTAAGTACTAGGTTTACAAAAAGAAGCAAAAAACAATCCCTGCTCTCCAGGAGCTCATTGATAAATGGGGAAGACAGCCTGCAAACAATTATATAGAAACAAGATGTGTGTGTGTGTGTGTGTGTGTGTGTGTGTGTTATTATCCCATTTAATCCTCATAACAACCATGGAAAGTAGGTACTATTTTTATCCCCATTTCAAAGGTGAGGAAACTGAGGCTAAAAGTAGCTTGCCTGGGGTCACACAGTTAATATCTAAGCCTGGATTTGAACTCTGGTCTTCCTGACTTAAGAAGAGGAGAACCAAAATAGTGGCAGAACAAAAAAGTGCAGTACCGAGAGAATCCAGGAGGAGGGGGCGGTCAAGTGTCAAATACTGCAGATAGATCCAAAAGGATGAAGACTAAGGAAGTCTCTGCAGCTTGGAAAATAAAAGATAACACAATTTTGGAGAGAGGAGTTCAAGTTGAGTGATGAAGACAGAAGACAGATTTCAAAGGGTTGAGAAGCAAGTGAGAGGACTGATGTTAGGAAGGCCAGACAGATTTTTCTAGGAGTTTTGTTATAAAGAGAGAATTATATGATGTAGTTGACAGGATAGAGTGGAAAGTTTGATTAAAAAGGGAAAGGTTTCTATCAGCCTCGAGGAATCAATAGTCAGTCAACAATCAACAAACATTTATTAAATGCTTACTACTACTAGCCATTGTTCTTGTTCAGTGGTTTTCAGTCCTGTTTGACTCCTTGTGTCCCCATTTGGGGTTGGCACTATGTTAAAGTAAAGACACCAAGAAAGTAAAATGAAGATTTTCTCCTCTCAAGGAGCATACAATCTAAGAACTAGCTAGCTCCTTTCAGGACTGTTGGGGGTGAGGTGGGGTGCCAGGATAAAGACATAAGCATTGGCATGTTAATATAACAGAAAGAAAAGGATCTTCTTTCTGTGTTGGCTAACATAAATATGTAGTGGACCTAGACGGCTTAGATTAAACATTTGTGTAAGGGGTAGCAACACACAGATCTGACAACTCATTCCATTTTGATCTAACACTAATTGTTAGGAGGTTTTTTTGTCTTCAAGAGGATTCTGTTTGGTGAATTTTACTGACCATTGTTGTCTTGGAACCAGCTCTAATCAGTTTTTTGATTGTTACATTTTCATTGTGAAAATTTGCACCTCAATCAGCAAATGCCACAAATCAAGGTTTGATTTATTGTTTTATGGGTTGTCCAGAGAAATGGTGTCAAATTCAAATAGAAAGGATCCTGAGAGCCAGATTAAAATGTAATTGGGAAATATTTAGCAAAATAAATTAAAAAATACAATGCAATATAGATAACATCACATCTTAAAACCAAGTTCCAGGGATTCTCATATACTGATTAATAGCCCTGAATCTGAGTTTGACACCACGGTTCTACTTAAGAAAGTGTTGGAAAAAAATGTAAATAATGCATACTAAGCTTAAAAATGTGTCTAATGTACATTGACACCCCCCCCCCCCACACACACACACAACTGGTTGTTAAACTTATCAGGACACTCCTGGTCTACCTTGCTCTCTGCCAGTACAATCACTATGGCTCTATCTTCTGTACTTTGAACTCTTGCAAATATGAAATTTCAAATATATAAAGGAGAAAGAAATTTGGATAGATTTACATATTTGATAGGTTCTATATGCCCATTTCTACAGGGGAGTTTGTATTCCATGACCTTTTATAATAAGACAAGAGCCAAAGTTTTGAGCAAGTGTCCAAATGTGTGGGAGTGAAGAGGTAAGGACATCCCACCCCACCCCGGTCACTGAGAAATAGATGATCTGATGTACTTTAAATGATTTAAAAAGCCATTATACTAACTCCCTTTCAAGAACCCTGAAGACTACACAAGGACAAAGATCCGTTACTTTGGATACTACTCTAGTGAGCAGTTGGATACCAACATGGAAAGGTTCTGGAGATGCTGCTTACTATTCCCATCCATGCCGAATGCTCTGATTATCA
>NW_027187374.1:5508339-5581716 GCF_028583685.1 Petaurus breviceps papuanus | reverse complement strand
TACAAGCCTTTGGCATGTATAAAGGAGTGTGGCTATGTGGTCAGGTTGACTATGTCCCTACTGAGAACACAAGAAAGAATTACAGAGAGTCAAATAGCATGAATGAAAGTCAGAGTGAACATAAGAATCCTGAAAGTTATTTTCCTTGGTGAATCACTGAATTATGCAGAGTACATAGGATTCTGGGTGAGGAAAGTGCATTTATTAATGAACCCAGATGTGTTTTGTGTCCTGGGGTCCCCTTCTTTCATCCAACAATATTAGTGTTCTGAGCAGTGATGACAGGCTATAGATCACATTTGGTATTGTGTCACTTATTTGAATTGGCAAGTTTCTGAGACCCCTCTCATTTCTGAAGGGTGGTGTAGGTGCCTGGGGTGAGGGATGGTACAAAGGGACTTAGAGTTGAAGGCCTAAGTGAGTTCAAGAGAGGTTCTTAATAAATACAGTATAATGTATACAAGCCCCTTGTCATATGAAGGTGGGCTGAGCAAAGGTCACCATGGCCGCCTATCCCATGGATAAGCAGCTAGGTGGCACAGTGAATAGATTGTCAAGCCTGGAGTTAGGAAGACCTGAGTTCAAATGTGACCTTACTGTGTGGCCCTAGGCAAGTCACCTAACCATGTTTACCTTAGTTTCCTCATCTTTAAAATGAGCTGGAGAAGGAAATGGCGAACCACTCCAGTATATTTGCCAAGAAAACCCCAAATGGGGTCACAAAGAGTTGTACACAACTGAAATGATTGAACAACAACATCATGGATGCCAGTGCAGACATCCAATCAGGAAATAGAACATATAAACACTCAATGTTTTAAGACAACACATAAGTACTGCTGAAAATTGTCCCAAGAGTAAGTGCTGTAAGGGTTCATAAAATTTCCTTAAGGCTGGGCCTACAGCCCTCAGACCTGCTTATCCCTCTGTGTCTATATGAGCCTATGTCCCTGCTAAGTCTCATTCTTCAGGAGTTCCTCCTTCATGACCAGCTTAAGCTGGGTCTGCCAGCTTAACTGAGCCCTTTTGCAGACTCTGCCTCCTGCCCTTATTTTTTGATCATGCCAGTATGATAAAATTTAATTGTCTCTGACTGCTTCCAGCTGGGTCCACTTAGCGTAGAGGAAGACATTCTGTCTTCCAACATATGGAGAAAGGAGATGGGTAATATGAAGGGAAGAAGGGGCAGCTGGTGTGAACAAACAGGGATCTTCCTTTCATAGTTACACAGATTTCCAGCTTCCTGTTATCTGTGCTCATTCAAATTATAACCTGGTTAGTCACATGACCAACAACTACTTAAAAATATCAAATCATAGAATTTAAGAACTAGAGAGAATTATTTAATAGAATTCTCATTTTACAGAAAAAGAAATCGAGGCAAAAGAAGAGCTGCCAACTTACCCAAACAAACTACGCAGTCCACATGTGAAGTAGGGATACTTTGGCTTCCCTTGTCTTGTGCAATTATCCCACTTCCCCCCACCAGGTAGAATCCTTACTAACTTTGTATAGCCTTCATTCTTTTTCTGGTCTGATGTGGCTGCTGTTTTGCTGGTAGTTCCTGATAGTCACTGATAGGCATTAAGTCAAGGCCTTAATACATCCAGTCATCAGACCAGGGGAGAAAAAACCTTACTTGGATTGTTTTCATAAGGAGTTCAATTTCTAAGACCCTTAGTTAGAATGGTATTTCCTCTCCAGCAAACTCATCTCCCCTGTGCTAAGTAAGCTCTTTAGAACCCAGAGCCGAGTTGTGCCCAGATCTTAAGTACACCTTATGATTTAAATCCATTTTTTCCACCTTTAATTCCTTAGTCCACAAAGGCAGGGTCTTTCCTGAGAAAGAGTCTGTTTGACTATGAGTCAATAATAATGTAATGACCAATTTAATTTCCATGGATAAACTATACCTTGTCAACATCATTATAAAGTCCACTCTTGCAGCAAACTTCCTATAGCTTTTAGAGTCTAAGATTAACTAGTTTCTTAATTCCAGAAAACTTTTGCTTTTTCATGAAAATGATAAAAGGGTGAAAAGCCATATTGTCTTTCCACAATTTAACTACTTTCCTGGCCTTTCACATGTATATTGGGGCCTACAAAGCTTTCTTGGCAATGGGCCTTCCCTACACAAAGATGAAAGGAAATGATGGCCATAAAGAGTCAGAATGGCTTCATCTACAATTGGATAGACCAGAGTAACATTGTTATAATTTTTTTTTACTAGTTAGTAGTTAGTAGACTAGTAGTAGGGTTAGAAGTACTAGACTAGTACTAGACTAGTAGTAGGTCAGGGAAATGTTATGGATACAGTTTACCTAGTGGGGAGAGCTGATAGAGAAAAGCAAGCAAAGCAGCCATGGTCAGGGAATTATCCCGGATGAGCTTCTGCTGTTCACTGCTTCACTGGGTGCCCTTAGGAAGATCCACATGAGATGTCCCTTAATAGGGCAAATGCCTGAAAGAACTCAGAAACAGAGTGGGCATAGGAAAGCATTTATTAGGCTTCCCATACCTGAGGAAGCAGGTATGGTGCTCACTAGGAATACCCACACAGATACAGAAGCAGAAGTGAGGTTATACAGTTCTGTCCCTCCTGTTAGAGTTAGGGTTAGTTCAAATTTCTCACTTTATTTCCCTACATTCCCTCTTTATGCAGATTATGTAGGCATGGTAGTGAGGGTACTTGTGACCAAGGTGTGACCTCTAGGGTCTGAGCTGTTTATCATGACCCCACCTTTCTGGTGCCAGGATGGCCATTGTCTTAGCAAAATAAGATGAGCAAGCTTCCCCACAGCTACTGATTATCTCCCAATAACTTTTGTGAGAGCAAAACCAGATACCATAATATCCCTTCTTACACAGGCAACTCAGAGCAAGGGACTTGGGCTTGCATTAATAGCTATACCTACTTACTCAAGGACTGAGGAAAGTTCCAAGAAAAAGGTCTATTCTTTCCCCAAATTCCCTTCCCCAAGCCTGTCTATTCATAGATACTGTAATGTAATATGCTACTTTACTACCCAATTTTTTCCAGCAACTTCAATTTTGACTCAACTACAAAGAAGGAAGAAGCTAACTCAAAATAAATGATAAAAGATTAGGAATCTTCTTGAGGGCCCAATGCAGTTGTGACTGTATTCCTAATATAAAATAAACTCCCTAAAGGTGCAGGCAAGGGAACCAAATGGACCTTAAAGTCCATTATATTGTCCCTAGGCTTAAAATGAGCTAATTATTATAATAGAGTATTATAGAAAGATCACAGAAAATTGGAGAGGTGCAATATGATTGGATAAGGGCCAATATTGTCATGCCAGACTAACTTCATTTCCTTTTTCAAAAGCATTACTAAACTAGTAAATGAAGAAACCATTATAGGTATATTTGCCACTAATTTGGCAAATTTAGAAAGCTTTTGATAAAGCATCTTACACTATTCTTGGGAAAACAATAGAAAGATGTAAACTACATTATAATGAAATCAGATGGATCTAAATCTGGTTCCACATCTGATCTCAAAGAGTTGATGTTAAGGGTTCAATATCAATGTATCCAGAACCTTCCAGTGTTTGATCTAGGGCTATTTAGCATTTTTATCACAGACTTGGATAAAAATATAGATAGTATCCTCATCAAATTTGAAGATGACACAAAGCTGGGAAGAACAGCTAACACAATGGGGGACAAAATCAAAATACAAAAGAATTGCTACAGTCTAGAGCATTGGATTAAGTCAAATGGAATGGAATAAGATGGAATTCAATTGGGATAAATGTGAAGTTTTGCATTTGAGTTAAAAAAAAAAAAACCACAACTTTTCCTCCAAACTCCTGGGAAAAGCGGGCTACATTCACTACCATAAACTATATTCTAAGACAGCAATCATCAAAAGAATTTAGTAAAATAACAGAATGGGAAAGAATAATCAGAAATAATCAAATTCAATAACCCAGTTTTCAATAAACCCCAAACATAAATTACTTAGGGAAAGAATTACCTTTTGATAAGAACTGCAGGGGTAGATGAAAATAGTTTGGCAAAAATTAAGCTTAACATCTTAAACCATATTCCACAATAAATTTAAAATTACTATATAAACTGAATACTAAAAATCATACCCCAAATTTAAGAAAATATCAGAACATATGCCTTTCATAGCTATAAGTATATTCATTCTTAACCAAAGGGATATAGGAAATGACAAAAGATAAAATGAATCATTTAAATTATGTGAAATTGAAAAACTTTTGCACAAATAAAATTAATGCATATGGGATAAGAAAGGAAACCATGAATGGAGCAGAGTGGGAGTGGGTGTGCATAGAGTTTTTTTTTTTAATCAAATTTCTGAAATAAGGGTATAGTATCCAAGATACAGGGGCATCTAGGTGGTGCTGTGAATAGAGCACTGGGGTTGGAAGCAGAAAGACTCATATTCATGAACTCAAATTCAGCCTCAGATACTTACTAGCTATGTGACCCTGGGCAAGTCAGTCAACCCTGTTTCCTTCAGTTTCTTCATCTGGGTAAGGAAATTGCAAACTCCAGTATCTTTTCCAAATAAACTCCAAACGGGTCACAAAGAGTCAGACACAACTGAAACTAAACAACAGCAAAATCCAAGATATACAGAGATCTGACAGAAATATACAAGACCAAAAGCCATTCCCCAATAGATATGCGGTCAAAGGATATGAACAAAGAGTTCTCAAATGAAGAATTGCAAATTATTAAGAGCCAGAAGAGTGATCCAAATCACTAATATTAAGATGAATGCAAGTCAAAATAACCCTCAGACTTCACCTTTCACCCAGCAAATTGGCAAAAGCAACAAAATAGTCAGCATTGGAAGCATTGTGAAAAGATAGGCATACTAACACACTGTTGATGGAACTATGAACTAGTTCTACAGTTTTGGAGAGCAATTTGGAATTATGCAAATGAAGTGACCAAAATGTCCATGTCCTTTGACTCGCAGATTTCACTATTTGAATTGTAATCAAAGGAGGTAATTTGACAAAAAGAAATGCTCCATATACATAAAAATATTCATATAGTATTTTTTCATTATGGTAAAGAATTGGGAGATGTCCAAAAATGGCTAAACAAATTGTGGCAAATCAATGTAATGCAATATTACTGCCCTGTAAGAAACAGGAAAATAAGACAACAAATCTTGCAGGAAATGAATTTGATGAACACAGAGAAGTATGGAAAGACTTACATGAATGGAGATTTGATGGGAAAGGAGTCAGGCCTTTGGATATATCACTTGGAACTCTCTACCCTTTAAGGAAAAGTGATCAGGAATAAGCTTGATCCTAAAAATTATTTCCCCGAGACTAACAATGTTTACAGGAGGGGCGGCCAGGTAGCACAGCGAGTAAGAGCACCAGCTCCAGTGTTGAAAAGACCTGGAGATCGAATCCTGGGCTCAGACACTTAGCACCCACCCAGAAACACCTGGCCGTGTAACCTTGAGAGTTACTTAACCCCGCTTGCTTAGGGGCGGCCAGGTGGCTCAGCAAGTAAGAGCACCAGCTCCAGTGTCGGGATGACCTGGATCAAATCCGGGCTCAGATACTTAGCACCACACCCAGAAATAACTGGCTGTGTAACCTCAAGCAAGTTACTTAACCCTGATTGCTTTAAAAAAAAAAAAAACAATGTTTACAGGAGCAGATAGATATAATTCTAGCCCAGTACCTCATGGATCTGAAGAAAACAGAATGTCCAACCTCCAGCCCTAACCTCCTCTTTAGAGAAGAGTGAGAGGAGATGTCAGAAATATTTATTCTTGCCTCCCTGGGAGTCACACCTACAGAGATCCACAGGGGCACACATAACTTACACAGGCAAAAAGAAAACAGCACTCACACCCTTACATTTAGAAAGATGAAAATCAATAGGCAGAAATATAAATTTTTACACTTGGGTAAAAACAATCAACTTCACAAGCATAAAATTGGGGGAGGGGAAAAGCATTTTTATAGTGTTTATTATATGCCAGGCATTGTGTTAAGCATTTTTCAAGTTATCTCATTTGTGGGGAAGGAATAGTCAGTGGTTTTTTTGGAAAAAAAATTTGGAATTTTAATGAATTGTACACTCAATATATGTCAATAGTGTGAAATAGCTGTCAAAAATACTAACTTGATTTTGGGCTGAGGGACATAGCTTCCAGAAATTGCAATGTGATCATCCACTGTACCCTCCTCTCTTCAGACCTATATGGAGTATTATGTTCAGTTCTGAAAATCACAATTTTAAAAGGACACAGATGAACTAAAGAGTGTCTGGAGGGCAACCAAGATGTTGAAGGGCCATGAGCACATATCAGATGAAGATTAGCTGAAATAACAGGGAATATTTAGCCTAGAGAAGACAGTGAGAACATGTTAGCTATCTTCAAATATCTGAAGGGCTTTCACATGGAGAAGGAATTATTCTATTTGGTTCTAGGAAGCAAGACCAGAAAGTTGAAAGCAAAAATATAGGCTGATGGCACAAAAAACTTCCTAACTGCCCAAAAAGTGGCATGGCTTGCCTCAAGATACTATGGGCTTCCCATGGCAGAGGCTGGATGATCACCTGTCATTTATGGTGTAGCGGGGTTTCCTCTGATTTATGGGTTGGTCTAGAGAGTCGCTGAGTTCCTTTCCAACTATCAAATTTTGTGATTCTACCATATTTCCTGGACATCTTCAGTCCATGTGCTTTTGAGAGCTATAGTCCTTACTTTATCCCTGCCTCGTGGGTTGATTACTCACATGTATAGATTTTTTAAAATTAAATTTTATTTTAAAAAAAGACAGCAAATATCTGTTTTCTTTCCCTTTAACCCCCCCCCATCCAATTAAGAAAGAAAAACAAAATTCCTGTTAAAAGCATGTATAGTGAAGCAAAAAAAATGTTGGCTATGACCAATACATAAACACATATAATACACACACATATACATACACACATACACATATATACATACATAACATACATACACATATAAAATTCTGCACTCTGAATTCTTCACCTCTCTATCAGGAGGTGGGTAGCATGTTTCATAGTACTCTGGAATTGTGGTTGGTCATTACACTGCTCAGAGTAGTTCCTAAGTCTTTCAAAGTTATTTGACTTTACAATATTCATAGATACAGTTTTGTCCTCACTCTCTACCCTCAGAAGGGATACAAATGAGAGCTATAATTCTTCCTGTCCCTAACTCTGACCTAGTAGCTGCTGGGAACTGTTTATAGTTCTATCCATTTCTGGGTTATAATACTCTTTCTGAAATGACAGAATGAGCTCTTTTATGTAAATGTAGCATGAGAGATGAGTCTCTACATGTAGCAAGTTGAACCTATGTAAAGACAAAATAGAGCTAAATTATACATGTTTGTAGGTATAGGGAGAGCTCTTAGCTAGTGAACAGGTGCACTAAACAGTACCCCAATTGCCTCAATTCTTTCGGTAATTGCAACACAAATGCCTCTGGCTAAAAAGGCAGGGAAAATATCCAGCACCTGGGTAATAGATAAAAGCAGTACCAGCAGTTTTAATGCTAATATTTCTCAGCACTGTGACTGAGGCTTTTTCTTTATCCATTTGTGTTTGCTTCATGACCTTCTCTATCTAGTCTAAGGGAAAATTGTTTAGATTTGTATGTTATCTCTCTCTCATGAATATCCAAAATGGGATCCTTCTATCTCAACCTCATTACCTTCCTAGGAAGAACCACGTTCTGTCTCTTTAAAAGCAAAAGGAACTCCATTTCCCCATCTCTATCTAATGGCGCCATCGCCATCGTAGACATTTTCATACACATAAAAGGTAGTAAGTTCATAGCCACACCCCAAGATAGTAAGCTATGGATGGAGAGAATGGTTCATCTGGATCAAGGGCTGCTTTGGGGTGGGGAAGATGTTGTATCCAATAAGGAACATATGAAACTCTTTATCTGTAACACCTTATTAGAATAATTAGTGTGTGCAAAGCATATTAAGCAAAATAAAGGTCCCTAAGATCCACATGGTTCTTTCTTTTTCAGCTTCAGGGAATTTATATTAGATAAAATCACAATCACTTCAGACTCCAGTTTGGAAAATTTCTAGTATTCAGGCAGAGGTTGGGCTCTCTGCCTAACTGTACATTTCTATCTACCTCTGGTTAACCTCCAGTCTCTTTATGATTGAGGTGAAATTCAGTTTGCTAGAAACAAACAAGACAGCAGATTATATTATAGTGTCTGTGGAGACACAGGGAATTTGGGGAAAGGGTAGCCAAATTTTTTGAGATTTTCTCCAGACTGGGTCTTTCACCCTGTCCACAGCTTATTCCTGCCTTTACTCCTGGGAGGTTTGCTTGAATGCCATTCCTCAAAATCCTTATGCAGTTCTGAGATGGCTCCTTCTTTTTAGGTCAATTCCTTAAAGCCAGTCTCTCACACAGTGACTTTTATTGATTAAAGGAGCTGTATAGACTTGTTCACACACAGCTTTGATTGATTTAATAAAGAAGTATTATTACCTAACAAAAGTAATTAAGGAATTTAAAGTGGGGTAATCAATGTAACCCAGTCTTACTTTGGTAACCGTTTTCTGTACTCAGAAGTGAGGAGGGACAGAAAGTAGATAAATAGATAACAGAAGGTAAAGACTGAGGTAGATAACAGAAGGTAAAGAAAAGAAAGGTGTTAAGTGTGTGTGCATGACTCACCTATCCATTACATTGTCATCTGCTTCCATAGACCCTGAGTGGGAGTGGATGGGAAGGAGGACAGTGACTCCTCAGCTTCCAATCATTGTCTATAGTAAGAGCTTGGGTGTAGGGGTCTCAGAGTGGAATGAAAGGCATATCATACCAGGTTGAACCTCTCTAATACCCCCAACCTAGCCCTTCTATATGGCTCAGCAAGATGGATTTTTTTTTCTGGCTCTTTTCCAGAGTCTTATTTCAATATCACCACTCTCATGATATAATGATAAATGTTGTCCATCTAACGTATCCCTAGGTCCCTGAGTCTCTGTGACAATACTCTCTTCCTGGCTAGCCCAGAAGCAAAAAGTTACAGCACCCCCCCCCCCCCCCCCTTCACTTGTCCAGGAGGCTTTTGGAACCATAGAACTTGCTTTACCTTTGACCAAGAACTATCCCTCCTACCATAGTTACTGGGAGCTACAATCTGGAACCTGACCATATCCCTACTTGAAATGTTTAAAAGAATCTTTAGTTGTGATTATTTCCTTGCCTAGCAGATCTTTGAGCTCTATTCCAATATCAGAAATAGATGAATTATAGTCTTGTCCTTGTGGGGGGTGGGGGAGGGAGAGAGAGAAATAAGCATTCATATGGCATCTATTATATGCCAAACATTGTGTTAAGCTCTTTACAAATATTATCTTGTTTGATCCTTACAGCAAACCCAGGAGGTAGATACTATTATTATCCTCATTTTATGACTGAGACAAAAGGGAAGTTAAGTGACTTGCCCAGGGTCACATAGCAATTACATATCCGAGGGTGGATTTGAACTCAGATCTTCTTGACTACAAGCCCAGTACTCTAGTGTACCACTTAAGTTACCCTGGGGACAAGTCTTGGCTCTATAGCAGCCCTGAGAGATACTGGCTTTGTAGTCCAAGCTTTGTTCCTACTCTCTGCCCCTGGTCCTGGCTGACATTTAAGTACTAACTCTATGCCTTGTCTATGTTGGGTACTAAGCAACTGCTCCTCGGAGCTCTGGTCCTGGCTAGATCTCGATCTGACTAGAAGATATAGATCTCCATGGAATTCTTTTTGTTGTTGTTGCTGTTTTTGCTTTTTGGAAGGCAATTGGGGTTAACTGACTTGCCCAAAGTCATACAGCAAGTAAGTGTGTCAAGTGTCTGAGGGCGGATTTGAACTCAGGTCCTCCTGACTCCAGGGCCAGTGTTCTATTCACTGTGCCACCTAGCCACCCCTTACTCCATGGAATTCTGGAGTCCTAGTTCTTTATTTTCTCTGAGAGCTCTATGTGCACTCTAGCACTCTTGGAAGTTGTAGTCATATATTCCTATTTCAGATGATACTAGGAGAGGGAAGTCTTTAATTTAATTCTGCCCCATTTCATGTGGGGAGCTTTTAAAACTAGTAGTCATGCCAGTATTCTTGCATTGTAGCTAATAAAAGTATAATGGGGTTTGCCTTGTGTAATAGGGGTTTGCCTTTGGAACATGCTCAGATTTCCTAACATGGAGGCACCCTGAGGGGTTTGTTCTGGGCATGCCTACATTAAAGGAGTAATGTCTCCATCCTTGCCAAAAAGCCAGCTAGAAGCTGTAGTCCTGGATATATCCCATTGTGTCTGCCCCAAGGGCTACTCGGAACTGCAGTTCTGACTCAGTCCTGGCTTTCTTTAAACCTCAGTCTATTTCATATTTTAATCCTGGTTTTATGTCTGCCACGGACAGATACAAGCAGGATTCATTACTCTATTCCCACCTAGAGTCCATTGAGAGATACATTCCTGCCTTTGTCTTCACTTTTGGAGTTGATAGGGGATAGGGATAGAGACCGGACACAGAATTCAGACAGGTGGAAACTCCCTCTACCTATGCAGGTGGATACCATTTCCTCAAGTTTTAGTTTTAGAAAGTTATTAGACTACTAAAAGGTTAAGTGACTTGCCTAGGGTCACACATCCAGTACCCGTGAGAGTTGAAACTTGAACCAGTCTTCTAGGTTGCTCTCTCTAGTCACTATTCCACTTGCTTCTGACTTTGAGGGTGATAGTAATTTGTACCTCTGTCTCAGTCTCTGCTCTTGGAACTGCAGAAAACTCTAATTCTTCCTGTATACTTATCCAGGTGCTACTAGAAGGTGATTTTTGATTCTACCTCTACCCCAGCAGATGGTGAAACTTTTGTACCGCCAACTTTTTGTACTATATCAGTGGCTGTTGGACATTTTCGTTGTGTTCTATGTCTGCTTTGAGGTATGCAGTCCTTGCTTTATTTTGTAGTCCTAATGAGGGGTGGCTTTTAACTGTTATCCCGTATCTATCTCTGCCCAGACAACTGCATTAAGTTGTAGTCCTTTCTCTAACCCTTTTCTCACTACTGGCTTCTTGGTGTTATCTTGTCTCTGTCCCTACTCTGGAGATTGCAAGGCGTTATCATCCTTTCTTTATTGCTAACTAAAGGATGCTGCTAGTCACTATTCTGACTCTATTCTCAGATTAGGGACTGTTAGGATCTGTAGTCCTGGATCTGTCCCCACCCAGGGGCTGCTTGAGTTGTAGTTCTTTCTTTGTTCAGACCTTTGTGGCACCTGGGAGCTGTCAATCATACTTCTCAAGGAAAAGCTGGAGCCTTAGTCCTAATAAAGGTGTTTTTGGCATAAGGCGATTGAATGGGCAGGCAAAACTCCTTCTGTAATACATTCCCCCAAAGACTTTGGGGGCAGAGAGCTTCACTCCTAGGAGGAGGGCATTTGAATTGCTTACCCAAGAATCATGGACTTCCATTGCAAACTTGTGTGAGGAGGGAGGCTAGGAACAAGAAGTGTGAAGGCTGAAGAAAAGGTGAAGAGAAAAATAGCAAGGAGAAAGGAAATAGCCACCAAACTAAAGAACACCCCTTGTGCCAGTGCCTCATCTTTCTAGATTTTGAAGACATTGAGGCTTTCTCATTTCCTGCCAATGGAAGACATTGGACTTGACTATCCCTTGAGATCTCATTCCTTCTGTTCTGGGAGCATCAGCTACAGAATCCAGAAGGTTCACAAGTACAGGAGGCAAAACTCATGGTAACCCAGACAATAAAACTGAATTTGGGTCATTTACTGCAGCAATTTGAATAAAAGCTATATCTTTAAGTTCTAAGAGTTTTAAACATTATACTTGATCAGTTTCTTCTACCTGTTTCAATTCCTATAGTTAGTAGGTGAATTTTCATTTAATTTTTTCTCAATTATATGTAAGCAAACATTTTTAACATTCGTTTTTAAAATTTTGAGTACCAAATTCCCTCCCTCCCTTCCCTTCCCCCTTCTTTAAAAAACAAGAAATTTGGTGTAGATTATACTTGTGCAGTCATGCAAAACATTACCATATTAGCCATGCTGCAAAAAACAAACAAAAAAAATCCCAAAAAACAACAACAGATCACAGACAAACTCCACCCCTCCAAGAACAATAAAGTTTAAAAAAAAAAGCATGCTTCAATCTTCATTCATATACACCATCAGTTCTTTCTCTAGTGGTGGGCAGCATTTTAAATTATAAGTTCTTGGGAACTGCTTTGGATCATTGTATAGCTGAGAATAGCTAAGTCATTCACAGTTGGTCATGGTACAATAGTGTTGTTACTGTGTACAATGTTCTCCTGGTTCTGCTCATTTCACTTTGTATCAGTTCATGTAAGTCTTCCCAAGTTTTTTGGGAAGCATCGTTTCTTATAGGTCAATAATATTCCATCACAATCATATACCACAACTTGCTCAGACATTCCCCATTGATGGGCTTTCCTTCAAATTCCAGTTCTTTGCCACCATAAAATGAGCTGTTATAAATATTTTTGTACGGATAGGTATTTTTCTAAAGGGATATTCTTTATACCCAGCTAGAGAAGAGGGAGTACCTATAGTCCTCCATGTTTTTATACATATTGGGGTGGCAGTGTGGCAGCTCCAAAGATGACTTCCCAGCTTTCTCCTTTTACATATACTATGTGAAGGAAGAATCCTATCTCTGGTGCCTGTTGAGTGTGTTTTTGGGAGATTTCAGGGCAGTGACTGGTCAGTCAACAGTCATTTAAGTGCTTATTGTATGTCAGGCATATAGAAAACACTGGGAATACAAATGCAAGCAAAAAGAAAGACAGTCCCAGATCTCAAGGACCTTACATTCTAATGAGGAAAGACAACACTAAAAGGTAGTAGAAAGGGGCTCAGGGGGCATGGTTAGAAAGTCTGGAGAGTGCCTAGTGAAAAGTGAAAAGATGGCTAGCCTGGGTATCCTCCCTAAATAGAGGTTCTGGGAAGAGGCATTCTATTAGAGGGAGTCATCCATTCTGAAAGAGGGGCCAAAATGATAGAAGGTACTTCTAAAGTATGAATTCCAGGGCTAGATTGATCACCCAGGACAAGAGGTTTCTGGGACATGGAAGAGAAGTTCAGAATGTAGCCTGATGAAGAAACAAAGTGTACCTCTGCTTCTAGATCTGTATTTTTATATCTTTGAATATTATAGGTGGTTGATGGGGCAAAGAAGGTATTACAGGCAAAGAAGGTGTAATACAAGCAAAAGGTGAAGAACTAGAATGGTGGTTATACAATGAAAAGGACAGATATAAGAGATGCAGAGCTACAAATCACAACATTTAGAAAGTAGTTAGATATGTGGGATGAGTGAGAGCGAGGAGTCGAAGGTGATACCAAGGTTGTGATCCTGGTTGACTGAAAGGATATTATACTTTTGACAGAAATACTAAGATGGAGTCTCTTCATACTTCTTCTTCTACCCAGAAGTCTTCTTGCCAAGTTCAAAAACATCACCAAACTAGTGCTGGGGCAGAGATATTTAGCCATTTTTGGTGTCTGAAGTTTCTATGACAACTCTTGCTGGGCAATAGCCCAGAGACCAAAGGGTTACCCCTGTATTTCTATTTTAAGTGAATTGTCTTTTTGAGCACTACTATGATACATATTATGTAATTAATACTGGCTAGTCTAGGGCAGGGGACAGAGAAGAAAAATGGGAGCTAGGAAAGAAACTGCTTAAGTACATATGAACATAAAGTGAAATACAACTGTCTGGAGGCATAAATATAGATGGCGATTAAAGGATGTTACACTGGTATCCATATCAATGCCCAATTGAATTGTCCAGGCCATTTGGATGATGCTCTACCTTAGGGCCTGAAGAAACCCCAGAGGCTTCTAGAGCCATAGTCCTCTTCCTCTTTGCCTGCCCAACAGGGTTGCTGGGAGTTGTGTACTCTGGGTGGGCATGCCATTTAAAGGTTACCATAAACTGTCTTCTTGGGTTTATTCCTGAATTAGAAATTGTTGGAAGGGATATCTTGGTGCTCTCCTTACCATAGAGCACTGGGCTTAGAGTCAGGAAGATTCACTTTCCTGAGTCCAAATCTGGTCTCAGACATTTAATAGCTGTGTGATTCTGGGCCAAGTCATTTAATCCTGTTTGCCTCAGTTCTTCATCTGTGAAATGAGGGAGAAAAGGAAATGGTAAAGCACTCCTATATCTTTGCCAAGAAAACCCCAAATGGAGTCATGAAAAGTTGGAGGTGACTAAAATGACACAACAACATCCTTGCCATCGGGGCTGCTTAAAGGTTTTCTCCCTTCTCTTTCCTGGTACAAGAGGCTACTGAAAACCATAGTCTTGTTTTTATCCTTGCCTCAAATTTGCTAGGAGTTACAGGCCTGGATCTATTCCAGCCCACTATAGTCAAGGTTCTGTCGCCACCTTGAGGACTGACTGAGAGTTGTGTTATAGCTCAATCAATCAATAGGTAAATATTTATTAAGTGCTCTCCTATGAGCCAGGAATGATACTAGGCTCTGGAAATGCAAGTACAAAGAATAAAACAATCCCTACTCTCAATTAACTTATGTTGTGATGGGGAGACAATAAGTATACATAAAAATCCTCAATCCCCTTTTGCACCACCCTCTGCCCCCTTTACTGGACTCTCTAGCCCTGTTTTTATCTTTGCCCCTCAGGCTGTTGGAAAATCACTTTCCCCCATTAATGGAAGATGGGTTGGAGAGCACCTCCTATGTCTCTTCTCTAGGTGTTTGCTAAGCACCAGGTAGAGACCAAAGGTAGATGAGCAGCCCCGAAAAAGGTTTGGCAAGCCCTCACAGCTGAGGCACTAGTCCTCCTTGAACACCCTATACACTCCAACTCTCAACTCTCACTTGTGGCTCCAAGAAGCTGTAGTCACACCCTGGTAAACCATCTTGGCAAACAGGCTAAGCCAGGTTGAGAGTTGGGGTGGGAGGTGGTCTACCCCAGACTTTTGAAGACTTTCCCCATTGGAATGGGCAGAGGAAACCAATTTGTTTCAACAGTCATGAAGGAGCTGAAACAGGTGCTATGGAGCACTAAGAGCTTGGCTATTCACTGAAGACACCAAGATCATCCACTGCATCCCAGGCCATCGTCAATCCTCTTGACTTCTGTCTTGCCACCGGACTTCAGTGACTCCAAAAGAGAGAGTGAAGCTGATGACTTTGTGCGACTCTGCCTCCCTTAAATCCAATTCACCCATGAGTCAAGACATCATCCTGTGTGATGTCTGCGGTCCTCTTAGAAAACAAAAGACAACCACAAGTGCTTCTGGAAATGGTAGTACTGGTTCTAATTCTGGGAGAGGCTAAATGCTTTCTTTCCTTCTCTTCTCTTCCTGTGAGAAAAGCAGGGATGAGGGATCTGTAGTTCTGGCTCTTTCTCCACATTGGGGGATGGAAGCAACAGTAATCCTAATTCAGTCCCTCATTCAGCAATTGCTATAAACTCCAATCCTGCCTCTACCCCTACCTGGGGGCAACTGGTAGTTAAAAGTCTCAATCTTCTTGCCCTGAGACAGTGATTGAGGAAGAAGAAAGTGTAAATATTTAACAGCTGTCTGGGGGATGGGGGTGGTGGATATGTGCACAGGATACTTTTAAATTTATTATGAGTTATTAACATTTTCTCCATTGCTTTCTTAAATGAAATCAACAAAACAATAAAAAGCAAGCCCTAATTTGTAGCATTTGTTGATTTCTGAGTTGTAAACATTCACAATTAAACAAACTCAAATTTAACAAGCTCTGGGATCAGGATTATATTGGTTCCACCATACCCCTGCCCCCCATAAGCTATATTCTTAGTCACATTCCCAATTCATGAGTCTCTAGGAACAATAGGCATGTCTTTTCATATGCTATACTAGTAGATAGCTGGGGTTCCATCTCATCTGTGCTCCCAGGAAGTGTTGGAAATCCTAACTCTACTATTAGCCTTACTTTTTGCCCTAGACACTGTTGTGAAACATAGTATTAGCTCTATTAGCTAAAGTTATAGTTCTTACCCATCCCTTCTCCAGATACTTTTTGGGATGATAGTACTGGTTCTCTATCTCTGACACAAAGGGGCTACTGCTGAGACTAAGAGTTAAGAGTGACTAGGGAAAGTAGCTTTTATTCTGAACTCTATTCGTACCCCTAGACAAGAGATGTTTGATATGTGGCAGGTAGATGTAAATCTAGCCTATAATCCCCTTGAAAATAAAACAGTGAAGTAGAAATAGTCCAGCCACCTTCATCAGCAAGATGAAACGATTACAGAGTTTTAGTACCATTTATTGCTAGACACAGCTTTCAACTCAGCCACTTGGATTCAAACCCTTAGAAATCTTACAGAACCCAGCAGAGACTGTCTTTTTGCCAGGAGGCTGGTGATAGATCATCTTTAACTTTGTGTGACTATGACATTGTCGTCACTCAGAATTATGTCAGCAGTACTAACTTCCCTGTTGTGTGCCACTCTATCTCTTCACTTTGGAGATTTCATCAGCTCTCATGGGTTCAATTTTCCTATCTATGCAGATATTTCTGAGGTCTGTAAACCTAGCCCTTGTCCTTTCCTGAATTATAGTTTCTCATCACCAACCACATCTCAGATTGAATTTCCATAAGGCATCTCAAACTCAACATGGTCAATACATAAGTCATTATCTTTACCCTCAAACCCTTCTCTCTGTCCAATTTCCCTTTTACAGTCAAGGGTCCATCATCCTCCCAGTCAATCAAGCTCACAACCTCAGTGTTATCCCTGACTCCATATTCTCATTTACTCTACAATCCAATCTGTTGCCAAATCTTGTTTTGTTTTTTGTGTGTGTTTTTTTAATCTTTATGTCCCCTTCTCTCCACTTATACATACATAACCCTAGGTTTTTTTTTTTGAGGGGCAATTGCGGTTAAGTGACTTGCCCAAGGTCACATGGCTAGCAAGTGTTAAGTGCTTGAGACCACATTTGAACTTAGGTTCTCCTGACTCCAGGGTTGGTGCTATATTCACTGTGCCACCTAGCCACCCAATACATAACCCTATTCTTACCTAAACTATTTTAATAGTCTGGCTGGGTCTCCTGATCTGAAATCCCTTTTCTACTTTTATCTATCCCCCACTCAACTACATCACATTTCAAGAAATCATAAAAGAAAACTGTCCAGATATCTTAGAACCAGAGGGCAAAGTAGAAATGGAAAGAATTCCCCTATTACCTCCTGAAATAAACCCTAAAATGAAAACTCCCAGGAATATTATAGCCAAAATCCAGAGCTTCCAAGTCAAGGAAAAAATACTGCAGAAAAAAAAGAATTCAAGCACTATACTGAGGAACCATAATAAGGATCATATAAGATTTAGCAGCTACCTGTCTAAAATTTGGAATGTGATATTCCAGAAAGTAAAGGAACTAGGCTTACAACTAAGAATAACCTCCCTAGAAAAATTGAGTATAAGATTATATATATAGAAGTAATAAAATGAATCTTTAATGAAATAGAGGGCTTTCAAGCATTTCTGATGAAAAGACCAGTGCTGAATTGAAAATTTGGCTTACAAACACAGAAGTTAAGAGAATTATTAAAAGGTAAACATGAATGAGAAACCATAATGGAACAAATAAATTAAACAGATTTTATTCTTATATCGGGAGATGAGACATCTCATCCCTTAGAACTTTACCATCACCAGAGGTCATAGACAGACAGAGGACCTAGTTGTAATTATGTTGTTTGGATGATCTCAAAAGAAGAATGGAATAGGTGGGGAAGTAAAATGCATTGGGAGAGAGGGGAAGGGAAAAGAAGAATGGGAAACCTTATCTCACATAAATGTGGTGTTCAAAGTACAGTTTGTACAATAAGAAAAGGGAAGATGGAAGAGGAGTGGATTATACTTGAACCTCTTTCTCATCTGTACTGGTTAAAGGAAGAAAGACTAAACATACACTTAGACTTGGGTACAGAAATACATCTTACCTAACAAGGAATCAGGAAGGAAAAAGGTTAAGGGAAAAAGAAGAGGGTAAAAGGGAAGGTAGATTAAAAGAGGCATTAGCCAGAAGTAAAACAGATCTTAAAGAGGGGGCAGGGAAAAAAAGAAGGCTAAGCATAAGAGAATATAGTAGAGGGAAATTCATAGCTAGCCATTATAACTGTGAATGTGAATGGTATGACTCCCCCATAAAACAGAAGAGGACAGCAGAATTGATTATAAACCAGAATCCAACAATATGTTATTTATAAGAAAGACATTTAAAATAGAAAGATACATAGAGTGTTAAAACAAAGGGATAGAGCAAAATCTATTACACTTTCCCTGAAGTAAAAAAAAAAGACAAGGGTAGCAATAATGATCATAGACAAAGTAAAAGAAAAAACAGACCTAACTAAAGACATAAGCTACATTTTGCTGAAAGGTGCTGTAGACAAAGAATTAGTATTCTTCTTATAATTATAATGATAATAAGTCTCCTGTTAAGCAGGACATTACGATTTGCAAAAATATGTAAAACAATGCCATTCTTGTGAAGTTTTTGCTCTGAAAGAAGTTAATTTTCATAAAATTATGTAATGTTAACATGCAGTGGGTTTACCATTATTTCTAAATGAATTGATAAATATTTTAAAATGTATCAGTTTTTTTATTTAGAATTGAATTGCTATAATTTATGGAATTATTACATGGGGGTAAGCATGCCTGGTTCTTTGGGTACTTGATGGGAAAGACCATGGTGGCAGAGGAGAGTCATGCTTCAATCACACTTTAACAAGGCACAGACGGTATGGGGCAATGGCACAGAATGTACAGAGACAAATGGCATGGAGGGGCTATAGAGGCAGATAAGGATGGGGTAGTAAAGAAATGGGAAAGGGTAGGAGGGAGGGAGTCACTTGTGTAATCATTTATTAGATTTAGGAGTATATGGCAGTATGGATCTAGATAGAGATGGAAGAGTGGGGGGTGGGGGCAGAAGGTTAGGAATTTGGGATCTCATTTTCATAGTTTTTTTTGATAGTAGATAGACTTTTATATGTGCCACTTTAGGGTGAGCTCATTAATATACCCCCATAATCTTAAAGTTATCGGCAACATTTGGTGTTCTACTTGGTCTTACTGCTGATATCTGGAACTTATCTGAGGCTTACAAAGGCAGTTAGCAGGACCAAAAGATTCTGACAGCAAGGCCAAGCTGGCTTCCCCTGATTTAACACAGTCTAAGGATGTGATTTTTAGTTAATACATGATACAGTTTACAAGTAACTGTTATGCTCCTTTGATCTATGCGACAATCTAAAAGTGATTTTTATGTTCCCCTTTGCAATCTTACTTCTTGCTATTACTACTTTACTTACTATACTAGCCAGAAGCCAGGAGAGAGTCAAGGGGAACAGAATAAGAAACAGTTTTAACACACTATACAGTAAATGCCAATAGATGTAACCTACATAAGATTCTCAGTAATTTTAGAGGTTCTCAGAAATTTTTATGTGTATGACCAAAAAAGTTTGATGACTGCCCCCTTATAGGGACAAGAATATAAGCATGATGCCTATATTGATATATTATATTAGGTTATGCTTTTATAGAATTATTTTCCTTCTATTAGGCAGCTAGGTGAACCTGGACATGGACTTAGGAAGACCTGAGTTCAAATCCTGTCTCAGACATTTACTAGTAGTGTGACCTTGAGCAAAACATTTAACCTCTGCCTGCCTCAGTTTCCTCATCTGTAAAACGGGAATAATAAACGACAGCTAACTTTTATATAGTGCTGGGTGTTTTACAATTGTCATCTCATTTGATCCTTACCACAACCCTGGGTGTAGGTGCTATAATTATCTCCATTTTACAGATGAGGAAATTGAGGTAAACAGAAGTTAAATGACTTGCCCAGGGTTGCACAGTTAATAAGTATAGGATTTGAACTTAGGTCTTCCTGACTCCATGAACAGTTCCAATAACTCCTACCTCCCAGGGTTAATGTGAGGATCAAATTAGATTTGCAAACCTTGAAGCTCTAAACAAACGCGAATTATTATTAAATGCTCTGTTTTGGGAGAGCGCCTGGGTTTACCCAGGACTTTCTTGGCAACCTTCATTGAACGATTAAGAAGAATGGAGCACTTTTTCCTCCGAGCCACCAGGGGGCGCAGCATGTTCCCAATCGAATACTTATCCTATTTATGGCCTCCTTTACCGCTCCCCCGGAAGTCCAGGTCTCCGGGAGCCCGGCTGAACCGGTTGGAAGTGGGACTCCCATGCGGGGACCTCGGAGATAAAGTTCAATAACCGGGTGAGCGTGGAGGATCCCGTTCAGCGCGCCGCCGCACTGCGCATGGGCCTTGTCGGAGAGCGGCATGGGGTGGGGGACGTGGGGGAAACCGAGAGGCAGCGTGCGGGCGTGCACCGCGTGCTGAGGAGCCGCAGGGAAGGGGGCCGGGGTCGGAGCCACGGGTGGGCGGGGTACAAGGCTCCTCGCGGCGGCGGGGGCGGCAGCGGAGGAAGGGGAGGGGGACCGGCCTGGGGAAGCTGAAAGTCCGGGTTCCCAGCCTAGCACGTGGGCTGCATTCATTGAAACAGGAGTCAGGGTTGTGGCATGAGCATTTCGGCCAAGTCCCGCTTTGCGGGGGAAAAAGTTTTCATTTCATTTTGGGGAGACTTCTGCAGCCCGAGATGTCTGAGCCAATGGCTTGTATCCACACTTTGAAAAATGGGTAGCGACGCTGGACCTGCCATCAGTCAGCAAACATCTATTAAGCGTCTGCTGTGTGTCGGGAACGGTGTTAAGCCCTGGAGGTCAGGAAGGTCAGCGTTAAAATTTGGCTGCAAACACCTGGTAGCTGGGCGTTTAGCCTCAGTTTCCTCATCCGAAAAATGGCCCCTATCTTTCAGGGTCGTTGTGGGGATGAAATGAGGTGGTATTTGCAAAGCACAGCACCTGTCATTATCGTCTTTGGCAGCAGCAGCCTTCACGGTCCTTTTCTGGACGAGGTTATAGATGAGCGGAGGCGCGGCTTAGGTCTGGCAGTGAGAAAGTGCAGCCCGTCTGTAACCCAGCCACTGCTGAGAAGCTCCCGTGGCGCCCCACTGCAGTTTTCCTGAATACTGAAGACCCCTTAGGAATAACAAGGGCATAATCTCGATTTTTAGACAAATGTATTTTGTTTTCTTCAGTTTTCAAATTTGCTGGGGACAGTCTATCGCTGTGGGAACTTGAATTTTACTCCTGATGGGAATTCGGTCATCAGCCCGGTGGGAAATAGAGTCACTGTCTTTGATCTAAAGAAGTGAGTATGTTGGAACACTAACAGTAGTACTTTCTGCCTTTGTAACACACCTGCTGGCACAGCTGGATTTCAGAGCTTTTTTTACCCACTTTAATTTTTACAGGAAAGTTGTGAATTGAGCATATTTTACCAGCATTTTACAGAGGACAGTCACAGAGAGGTGTCAGCGAGTCAGAACTGGCAGTAGAATTCATACCCCCTTAATGCTAATTTCTTGACTAAAATTCTGTGCTATGAAGTAATTTTGTACTGTATTTTATACAGAATATCATATAATTTTGGGAAAATACATAGGGATAGTAGTTTAGACTTGATGGCGTAGCAAGGAAAGAGACGACTTCTTAGATTTTAACTATTTTTACTATGGCTAAATGAGAGAGGAGCTAAGATTACAGGACAGGTATTGATCTGGTTGAAGCAGCGTGGTGTTGGTACATGCAACTGGCACTGGATTACATATTTATTGGTAAAAGGGAATAGCGATTAAAGTTAAAGAAGTTCAAGACCCCATCTTGTGGTAGGGAGAGCATTGCTTTGGGAGTTGACACTGGATTCTTGTCCAAATTCTGTGTCTGTGCAAGTCGCCATAGCTTCTGTTGGTCTCTGTTTCCTCAACTTTAAAATATGGGAGAGTTAAACTTCTTTAAAGTCACTTCTCCCCACAAAAAAATAAAAGTCACTTCCCTCTCCGAAATTCTATGGAATTTAATTTACTGGCATTGTTTTTTTGTTATGACTGATGTCTCATTTCGTTTGTACTTACATGTATATGTATATATGTTGTCTTTCCCCAAAGACTGTAAGGTTCCTGAGAGCAGGGACTGTTGTCTTTTTGTTTTAGTATCTCCAGCACCTTCCACAGTGTCTGGCATATGGGAGTTGCACAGTAGATACTTGTTGATTGATTTGATTGACATGGTTAAGCTTTCAGATTAGATTCTGGGTTAGGACCAGAGAAAACAATATTGTATTGTAATTTACCTTTGTGTAATGAGGTTTAAAGCATGCTTGTCTTTTCTCCTGGTTTGTTTGTTTTTTTAATTAAAAAAATTTTCGCAACCAAGTATAACATTAGATGTGTGGGACTCTCTCCAGATGGCTGCTTTGCCATCATCATTGATGAAGGTAATCATTTGGCATGTTTCAGATTCTTAAAACAATGAAATGTAACGTTGGTAAATCCAGTCTTCGGCTGAAGCTTACATTTGTGTCCTGTGTGGTAACCTGATGCTGAAGTGCCCACCAGCAATTATATACCAGAGCCCCCTAAACCTGCTAGAAGGGGACCCCTACCAGGGTCCCTGGAAACCACCTAATAGTCAATAATTGTGAGGGAATGTTTCACATGTGTTGCTAGAAACAAATCCCAGATACAAGTCTGTCTTTGTTAGGTACCCAAGACTTTACTAGAAATGGTACCTCCCTTGGAACCACATTTTATTGATTAGCAACACCTAGTTCTATAAAAATGCATCTTGCAGAAGGCTTGGGGCTGTCTTCCCTATTGGGGAGGCAGTCATCGCGGTTAATAAACACTCCTATCAAATTGTAATTGGTTTTGCTATCATGTACATTTCATTTGTCCATTTCAATGCTAAGTTGAAATGCATGAGTAAAGTCCTTTTATAATGAATATCATAATCATGTGTACTCAAGTTTACAAAATGCTTATTCACGGCGAATCTGTAGTGCAAATTATC
The DNA here is from genome assembly GCF_028583685.1 of Petaurus breviceps papuanus. NCBI lineage: Eukaryota > Metazoa > Chordata > Mammalia > Diprotodontia > Petauridae > Petaurus > Petaurus breviceps. The sequence goes on along the minus strand of NW_027187374.1, from coordinate 5,558,662 downwards.
AGTGTGGATTGGCGTATGCTATGCAATTTAACTATCTCAGAAACATAACATGGGGGTCCTGAGAGGTGCCTTCTCTGGGGTCACACAGCCAGCATATGTATCAGAGGCAGGATTTGAACCCAAGTCTTTTTGACTCCAAGGTGGATCTTTCTTTACTGTAGCGCTCTGCCTTTCTTGGAATTCATAGCTTTGGATTGTCAGAGCTGAAGGTGGTCTTTGAAGTTATGTTCAGGTAGGTGCCTCAACAGATAGAGTGCAAGACCTAGAGTCAGGAAGACCTGAGTTCAAATCCATCCTCAGATGCTTAGTAGCCATGTGACTCTAGGCAAGTCACTTAACCTCTGCTTGCCCCAGTTTCCTCATTGTAAAATGGTGATAATATAGCACTTATCTCCCAGGGTGTTAAATGAGATAGTATTTGTGAAGTGCTTTGGAAACCTCGGAGTGCTATATAAATGTGAGTACCATATCATTGTCATCATTGTCGTCATCATCATTGTCATAGTCATCCTTATTTGAAGGAAGTGTTGTGTTGTGGAGAAAGGATCAGACTGTCCTTTTTAACCCTAGAAGTTGTAATAGGAGCAATGGATGGAAGTTGGAAAAGGAAGGGGCAAATTTAGGTTCAATTTCAAGAAAAATGCCCTAAAAAGTGGAATGTTCTACTTCAGGAGGTGGAGAAGGGGATTGGTTGTGGGGGACGGGCAGAGGCGGGAGCGGTTCCTTTCCTTAGAGGTCTTAAAGGATGGATGAACCATTTGTTAGGAATGCTACAGTGGGGATTATCTCTGTGTATGGATTGGGTATGGCCATGGAATTCTCTTCCAGTCTTCAGATTCTTTGATGCTCTTTTTCCATATTCTATCTGTCAACTATTTCTTGTTTTAATTTCAGAGGGAGCAGCCTTACTTGTCAGTTTGGTTTGCAAATCTGTGCTGCATCATTTTCACTTCAATGGCTCTGTTCACAGTGTCTCCTTTTCCCCAGATGGCAGGTAAGGGGATGCTAGGTTTATTGTAATGAAGAAGAAAGGTATGTATTTTATTGTCCTTTGGATATTTCAGAAATACTTTATTTTAAAAAAATCATTATTTCTTTATTTGTAACATTCATTTAAAAAAATGTCAAATTCTCTCCCTCCATCTCCTTTTCTACCCACTGAGAAGGCAATTTACAAGACATTAGTTATACCTGTGAAATCATGCAAAAACGTCCTTCCATATTATCAGTGTTCCAAAAGAAAAAAAAAAAGCAAGAAAAATAAAGTTAAAAAATTACTCTTCAATTTGCACTCAGAGTTCATCAGTTCTCTCTGGAGGTGGATAGCATTTTTCATCATGTGTCCTTCAGAATTGTCTTGGATCATTGTGTTGATCAGAATAGCTAAGTCTTTCCCGTTAGTCATTGTTAACAATATTGCTCTTACTGTGTATGATTTTCTCCTAGTTCTGCTCACTTCACTTTGTATCAGTTCATCTAAGTCTTCCCAGGTATTTCTGAAACCATCCCCTTCATCATTTCTGTCACCTCATGTGTCAGGTAGGGTCATAGTTGGCCAGTGTGCATCGATCAGAGTTGTTAAATCTTTTGAAGTTGTTGTCCTGTGAATATATTGTTGTAGTCAGTGAATATATTGTGGTCTTTATTCTGCTCAATTCATGCTGCATTCTTTCATACAAATTTTAGTTTTCTCCTTTTTTTTCAGTCATGGCTCAATAATATTCCATTATATTTCTATACTCTACTTGTTTAGCCCAGAGGTGGGTAACCTGCAGCCTCGAGTCACACTTTCTAGGTCCTTGGGTGCTGCCTTTCCACTGAGCCCAAGTTTTATAGAACAAGGAATTGTTTTTATTACAGGAATTTGCCCTGTGAAGTTTGGATTCAGTCAAAAAGCCACACTTGAGGACCTGGAAGGTCACATGTGACCTTGATGCCACAGGTTCCCCAACCCTTGTTTAGCCCAGTTGAAGAGCAACCACTTTGAATACAGTTTTTTGCTACAACAGAAAGGGCTTATATAATTTTTTTTTTACATAAGGACTTTTTCTCAGCTTCTAATCTCTGCGATGTGTATTGTAATAGTAACAGGGTCAAAGGGTAGACACATTTCAGTGACTTTTGCTATAACTCCAAATTGCTTTCCAGAATGGCTGGACCAGTCACAGCAACTTTTTAGGAAGTGGTGGATTCTTTCTGTCTTCACTTTGCCTCTTGGTGCTAATAGATCTGGGCAGTTTTCACTTAGGATTTCTTGAAATGTAATGTCTGGGTTTTATTTTTATTATGGTTTTCAGGGGGTTCAATAATCCTTGAATTATATCTTCATGCCCTGGTTAGTTGTTACCAGGTATCTTAGATTTTTCTGTTTTTTCACCTTTCTTATTTTGTTCTGCTCTTATTTTCTGTCTCATGGAGTTATTGGTTTCTGTTATAATATAATATCTGTTCTAATTTTCAGGGATTCCATTCCATACGCTTCCTCTCATAAATTGTTTATTCTTTCAATTCTTTGCTCCAGAGCACTTATTTCATTTTTTAAACATTTGTTTATTTCTTTTTGGCAATCTTGTTGTTTTTCTGGAAAATTCATTTTTTCCTTTGAGTCTCTGCTTGTAGTTGTTACAATTATTCTTCTTTCAAAAATGTTTAGATTTGCAATAGTTTTTTTTTTTTAATAGCGGTCAGTGTTCTTTAGTTTATTCTTCCAGCCTTAGTTCCTGAATTAAGGCTTTGTGGTGGGGCTAAACACCACTCCTGATATGCTTTTGGATGAAATAATCAGTACTATTTGATCCCACCCTGAGTCACCTAGGTTCCTACAATGAACTCCCTCTACTTCCTAAGTTAGGCATCTGTGGATCTTTGGAGTTCAGGGTTCTGGATCTTAAGGCCCCTCAGGGCCATGTCAGGACAGGGTGATAGGGACTTTGGAGCCCTAGGGTGTCCTGGTCTGAGCTGTGCTTGCTACCGTGTTTCCCCAATAATAAGACACTGTCTTATTAATTTTTTTGGACAGAAAAACACCAGAGGGCTTATTTTCAGGGGAGGGCTTATTTTAATGAACATTGACAGCAATTTTAATAAACAGGTAAATGTGAACAAAAAAATGTACCTTTATTCAATAAGCAAATCACTGGGGAAGAACAGGATGATGCGCTCACTGCTGCAGCTTTGATTGGATGCAGCTCGGAGCGCGGCGTGCGTTTCACGGGGGGAGGGCGGGATGGTGCATACAGAGGATACCGTAATGTAGCGTGTAGCGCAGGGGATCACCTTCACTACAGTAGCAATCTCAATAGGGCTTATTTTCGGGGGAGGGCTTATTTTAGAGGAATCTTACACAGTAAGGGGAGGGCTTATTTTCAGGATAGGTCTTATTATCGGGGAAACATGGTACTGGTTGCTGCTGTTCCCTGGGACTTTCTCTGTAGAATCCTGCTCAGAACAGAGAACGCTGCAGGTTCCAGACCCTTCTCTGCTTGTGCTGGGAGGCTGTAGACTTACTTGCTTGCTCTGAAGCTGGCTTTCTTAGTGGTCCCCTTTCCTGTTGCCCATGGACTGGTGGCTGTCTTTTTGTGTAGTTCTGGTGTTGAAAAAGTCACTGTAATTTCACATTGGATTTCTTTCTTTTCTTTTTTTTTTTTTTGGTGAGCAAACTCTTGATCTTCTTGCAAAGAGATAGCAACTATGGGGAATAATAACTGACATTTACATACTGTTTACAAAGGACTCTACATACAGTATCTTACTTGTTTTTCCCACTTTACCTTATCAGCTAAGTATTACAATTGTTATCATTCCTATTTTCTTTTTTTCTGTCACTTTTATAATTTATTTTTAGTTTTCAACATTCACTTCCATAAGATTTTGAGTTACTCTCCTGTACGGTGAACTAGATTTCCAAACCCAATTGAGTGCCTATGTTATTCCCTCCTTAAGCCAAATCTGTTAAGAGTAAGGTTTACTAATTCCCTTTCACCTCCCCTCCACTGTAAAAGCTTTTTCTTTCCTCTTTTATGTCAATAATTTACCCCATTCTACCTCTCCCTTTCTCACCCTTTGATTTTATTTTTTAGATATCATCCCTTCATATTCAACTCAACCTGTGCCCTCTATCTATATGTATGCATATGTGTATATATATATGTATATGTATATATGTGTATATGCATCTATATCTATATTTATATCTTTCCTCTAACTGCCCTAATAACTGAGAAAGATCTCATGAGTTACAAATGCCATATTTCCATATAAGAATATAAACATTTCAACTTTAATAAATCCCTTATGATTTCTCTCTCCTGCTTGCCTTTTCATGCTTCTCTTGATTCTTGTATTTGAAAGTCAGATATTTTATTCAAGTATTGTGGAACCACAATCAGTGTAACACAGGATTTAGCAGCTTCTACATTAAGGGATAGGGGGCTTGCAATATATTCTGGAGGATAAGGGAGCTAGGATTAAGACCAAGAATCACCTAGCCAGCAGAGCTGAGTATAATCCTTCAGGGGAAAAAATGGACATTGAGTGAAATAGAGGACTTTCAGGCATTCTTGATGGATTTCTTGATCATCTTTTGTTCTGGTGTGAATTTCAGGCTTTTACCTTATTAGGTGTTGAGGAGTTGGGTAGATTGCCTCCAGGTACCCTTTGTGGTTGGAAGTCTTCAGCCCATCTTTTTAATTCATAAACTGTACCACTGTTGCTGTGTGGCAGTGAGATGTGAATACTATGGCTAAAGAAGAACTGAAAATGAGCATCCCATAGGGCAGTGGAAAGGTGCCTGATGGGTGTGAGCCACCTACAATGTGTCACCAATGAGGAATTCCAGAGAACATGAATAAAGGATGTCATTAAATAATTGTATGACAGAAAGAAAAGATTGGCTGTTCAAGTGGCAAGAAGGAGAGGCAAAATTCCTGTCTTTTTTTTTTTTTTTTGGTAAAGAACTCTTTCTATATCCTTGATTCTAAAATACATCTTCTTTGTGTCTCTAGTTTGATTGTGATGTGATTTTTAATATGGATATCATGTGTCTGTTTGGAACTTATTGTGGCATATGGTGTGAGCTGTTGGTCTAAACTTAATTTCTGCCTGATTTTCCAATTTTCTTAGTATCTCTCCTCCATTCCCCAGTAATGGGAAATGAGATGTTTGGACTTATAACACTGTTACTATTTTTGTTTGCTTCTATATATCATGTGTCTGATCTGTTGCACTGATCAACTTTTTATTATTTTAACCAATCTCCAATAGCTTTGGTGATCATTTCTCTTTAGTATAGTTTGACCTCTGGTTTTGCACGGCCCACCTTCTAGAGAAGCATTCATCGGTAGTTAACTAAGAAGGTCAAGTTGCTTAACATGTTCAGAGTTAAGGATGTCCTATCTAGTAATGTCTCTGGAGCCAAGAAAACAGTGATTGGGGCAGAAGATGGGACTCAAAGCACCTTTTAGAGTGTGGTCAGGGAAGTAACTAGCTTGTGTACTGACTATATATAGTACCCTCATGAATTTCAGGAATTGGTCATATAGTTAGAATTATCATTTCTTCTGCTTGATTTCTTCTTGGTATCTTTAAGTTGCATCATTGTCAGTCAGCACTGGATTATAGACAGAATTGGGTAATGGTTGGTAACACAATTCATTTGCACTCTTTGTTAAGGTACTTGATAACCTTTAGTTTGGTAAGAGTAGTTCATTAGATTGAGAAGTTGAGTTATTTATTCTAACATTCTCAACAGTAACAATAATTTTGATGTTTTTGTTTTAAACTTGCTGTATGTGTAACTTTTTTACTATTTGTTCGGCAGGAGATTTGTGGTGGCAAAAGACAACCTTGCACAAATGTATTATGCCCCTGGAAAGAAGTGAGAATTTAATGCCTTTGTCTTAGACAAAACTTACTATGGGCCATATGATGAAACTACATTCATTGACTGGACTGATGATTCTAAGTAAGTATTTCCATCTATTGTTTGTTGGTGATGAATGTTGATAGAGATCATATATGGAGTGAAGAAAGATAGGACATTGGGAAATATTACTGAAATGTCATTTGTTGCCATATAAGCCTTATTCTGGTGGCAGACTTCCTGGCAAATAGACCAAAACAATCTTGATCTAATTTAATTTACTAGTGTGTCTAGGTTACAGCAATATTTTTGCTTGAAAGAAATACTTTTATTGTATCAGGTAGGAAAAAACTAGACTTTTGTGGTTAAAGACATAATTTAAACCTGAATCTTTTTCTTTGTATTATATACATGATACTGTGCAGTTGTGACCAATGGTAATGGTTCCTGAAATGTTCAGATGAGTTTTGTAGTTTAGATGTTCCATGAGTATTATAGAATTGCTTTCAAAATATTAGTACTATAAATAACATTTCATAAGAACTTAGATACAAAGTTAGAAAAGACCTTAGAAGTCATCTAAGTCTGACCTGTTCATTTTACATGTGAGGAAACAGGTTCAGGAAGCTGAACACACTGATAATGAGTACATAAGTGAGCTGACATTCAAACTCAGATCATGTCATATATAGGGATGTAAGATATATGTCCAAACTGACTCCAGATATTCCAGATTGAGCACTTTTTTAATGGTGTATTGTACTGTATAACATACAGAGAGGTATAGAGATCTTAAAACAACACCTGTACCTTCACATTTGTTGTAGTTCTTGGTATAACGATTTAATATAACAGTTTTCAAATAGCAGAAGTCCCTTGAGATTTGAGGCAGATGTTCACATGTAGTCAGTTAAAATTAATTCTATTCTTTCTCATTTTAGGTGGAAACTGGTTTATATGATAGTTTATTTCCATATGTAAAAAGTGATGTGTTGCTTAGTGAATTGGCCTTAGAATCCGAAAGACCTAGGTTCAAGTCTTGCTCCTAACACATATTAGTTGTGTGATCTTGGTCACTAACTGTCTTCCTTGTTTTAGTTACTTTACCTCTCTTAAGATAGTCTAAAATTATCTTAGTTTTTTTTTCTTTCCTGCCTCTTATTGACCTTGAATACCTACCCAGACTTTTTTTTAAAGAAGTGTTATTTAGTTACACCCTCACTATCACCCTCCCCCCTGTGCATTCTAGAAAAATTGCTTATAAACTAGAAACCACCTAGAGAATTGCAGCCATTATGGTGAAGGGCATTAAGGTTGTGCTATCTGAGAATTACTGGTGTTGTGGTGTAAAGCCAAGCACAAGCAGCTTTCCAGAAGACTGCTGCTGTGAACAGCTGTCAAGGTTTTGAATACATAGTATAGTGAACTCTCTATTTATTCAATAACAAATCAGAGCAAAACATTCACAGAAAATCAAAAACAACATTCACACATGTCACAACTCAGCAACTTATAACTAAAATGGCCACATAGTTTTCACCAAAGTGGTCACATAGTTTTAGACAAAATACAGTCATTTAGTAATTCAATCATTCAGTCACCCTGAAGGAGGGAGGCTTGCCTCCTTGAGGGACACAGTACAAAAGTCAGTCCTCCACCCATGGGGTGCAATTAAATTACAATTTCATCAGTCACTACTCAGTACCCTCTCAAGGGGTAGTGGAAAGTACAAAAGCCATCTACCCCTAGGTCACAAGTAAATCACAATTTCCTCAGTCACTCTTCAGTACCCTATTTCATCAGTCACTACTCAGACAATTTCATCAGTCACTACTCAGTATCCATGGAGAAATCTTTTCATCTTGACTTGAGGCAGGTAGCTCCTACCTGAATCCACCAAACTGTCACCTGGGTTCAAAGGCAGACAGCTCCCAGCTCCTTGTCCAGCTCTCTGTGCAGTTCCTGCTCCACATTGGAGCTCACAGTGTCCAGTCCATCTCAAATCTTTCATCGTCTCTGTTCCTGGAAAGACAAGGCTTAACGAAGTCACAATAACATTCATACACATTAACAAAGCCACAGCAACATTTGTATAAAATACTGGCACCACAGTCATGCTTCCTCAGTCTTTGGCAGCCCCAGCTGGCCCTTAGAAGTCTTGCCACCACAAGTTCCTTTCTTAAAATCAAAATCACTTTATCTAGCCTCCACTTGGCTTACTCCAAGAAATTCTGTCTCAATTCTCATTCCTCTTCTCAGTTCAGTCTTCAGTCCAGCAGCAGCTGCCCTGCCTCCACGATGCTTATCCCAAGAAGTTCTGACTGTCCAGCTTGTGCTCTTCCTTATATATGGTATAGCTCCTCCCTGTTCAGCCCCTTCCTCTTATGTCAGCAACAGGGGTTCATACCTCCTGTTTCTTTACAGAGGATTAATTTGAAACTAGGTGCTAAGTACCTGTTAGCTTAGCAATACAAAGGGATCTTCAAGTCTTATTACTATTACATGTGGAGAAGACAGGACTTAGGGGAAACATGATAGAAGTCTTCATTATGTTGGAGGGATTAGGCTTATTCTGCCTGAAACAAGAGGACAGAAATAGGAACAGTAGTTGTCAATTGCAGTGAGGTAAATTTAGGCTTGATGTAATTTTCTAACTAGTAGAGCTCTCTAGAAGTAGAATGTTCTTTCTCACTAGTCTTTAAGCTGGGGTTGGATAACCACTAATTAGGTAAGTTGTAGAGGAATGTAGCGCCAATGCAATATTTACAGTGCCCACAATTACGATAAAGACCGTGACTATAAGTATCACATGACATTCAATTGCAAAATATACCAAACTCTCCAGATAGAGGATAGAACTGAAGCATTTATTTAGACACCAGAGAACCCAATCCCCAAACCAGTAAGCTGTACATCATAGTACCAAAGATATTAAGAAGCCATAATAACCCTGAGAACCATAGCATCCTTCAGCCTTCCCACAAACCAATACAAGATCAATATTTACTCACAAACCTCTCTATCTCCTTGCCTAATAAGCATGCTCTTTCCCCCCACCATCTTGCTAGCTCTGACTACCAGATCCCTGTGGGTTCTGCTTCCCTTCAGCAAACTCCTCCCACCACAGGCTCCATGTGACTACATTAAGCCTGTTGGGGGCAGAGTTTATCTTCACAGCAGGGAAGCTTCCTGTGGGCTCTGCTGTACCCTTCAGCAAATTCCCTCCATCACAGGCTCCATGTGATTACATTCAGCCTATTAGGGGGCAGGGTTTACTTTCAGAGCAGGGGAGATCTTCAAACTCCCCCCACATCTATTAAGGGTCAGGGAAGATCTTCAAATTCCCATTCCCATTACAAGGAGTCACTTGTTCTGATATGGTTGGTGGCCTCTGAGCTCCCTTTGATTTCCCTGAGATTTTATGTCTGTGATAATATGGTGATCAAAGACTTTGTTAGTGGAATTATAAAAGACTATGTAACTTAAGTTGCTTTTTCTTGTGATTAAAGGTGCTTTGTGATTGGGAGCAAGGACATGACCACCTGGGTGTTTGGAGCAAAACGATGGGATAATTTGATCTACTATTTACTAGGAGGTCACAAGGATGCTATCGTTGACTGTTTCTTTGAAACTGGAAGCTTGGATGTACGTAGACAAGCAAACACTTAATAGATACTCAATTTTTGATGAATTGAATTGATTTCTTATCGCAGCTACTTGCTTTCTTTGTGTATTCTGTGGAGGGAGGAGGGAGCTGGTTGAGGAGCATTGTCTTTTTGCTAACCTGTATATTTTAGTCTGACAGCTATACACTTTGAGCCAAGATGGGGCGCTCTGTGTGTGGCAATGTGACACTGAGCTAGATGGCCTGAAGTTGAAAGCTCCTAAAGGTTGGCGGGCAGATGTACTACAAAGGAATGAGGAGGAGGAGGAGGATGACGACAGAGAAAGAGAGGACAATACCATTCATGGAAAAACCGTCCTGGATGATGAAAAGAAAAAGGATAAAGTGAAATACTCACAAGTGGCAAAGTAGGTGATTTTCTCTCCTCCGTGCTGTTGTTCAAAGAATTAAATTCAGTAACTGTTTTAAACAGATGTTGTATGCTTTGGTGTCTGAGGCACCTCTTGTGATTGCTGCCCTCTGATGGTTTTCATATTCTGAGACCAGAATGGAGTAGCCCATATGCTCAGCTGTTTCTACATATGGTAACTCTGGTACAACATTAAACCTCTGTCACTCTTTATCCTTCCTTCTATTGTCCCTTATATCATAGGGGCAAGATTTTTTTTTTAAAGCAATCGGGGTTAAGTAACTTTTTTTTTATTTTATTTTTTTATTTTTTATTTTTTAAGTAATCGGGGTTAAGTAACTTGCTCAAGGTTACACGGCCAGTTATTATTATTTCTGGGTGTGGTGCTGAGTGTCTGAGCCTGGGATTCGAGCTCCGGGTCGTCCCAACACTGGAGCCGGTGCTCTTACTCGCTGAGCCACCTGGCCGCCCCTGAGCAATTGGGGTTAAGTAACTTGCTCAAGGTTACACGGCCAGGTGTTTCTGGGTGGGTGCTAAGTGTCTGAGCCCGGGATTCGATCTCCAGGTCAGTCTGACACTGGAGCCGGTGCTCTTACTCGCTGTGCTACCTGGCCGCCCCCAGGGTTAAGTAACTTGCTCAAGGTTATGCAGCCAGTTATTTTGTGTGGGTGTTAAGTATATGAGCCTGGAACCAATCCCAGGTCTCCCGACTCTGGGGCCGGCGCTCTTACTCACTGCACCCCTGGCTGCCTCCTGGGGACAAGATTTTTAAAGGAGAAATGAATGTATGCCAGAGGAATATTGGAGAAGGGAAGGGGGAATTTACCTGACTTATTAAAAAAATAGTGTTTTATTTTTTCCAGTTACATGTAAAAACAATTTTTTTTAATTTATTTTTATTCATTTTTTTTCCTGTAAAAACAATTTTTAACATTCATTTAAAAAATTGTGAGTTACAAATTTTTCTCCCTCCCCTGCCTAAACTCTGACTTCTGAGAATGGATTTGAATAAGTGGGGAAAAGAACAGGAAAAAAATCTTAGCCAGAATGCACTCATGGGCAGAGCTAAGGAAAAAATAGTCATGATGCTTGCAAGAGAAGACTCTTGAAAAACATAGGGAAACAGGAGCTTTTTAAAAGGGATATGAACCATTGGCTAGTGGAGCTTCTTAAACTTTGGGTCATGACCCCAGATGGGGTTGAGACCCACAGTTTAAGAACTGCTAATGTGGCCAGAGGGGAAAAAGTTTAAGAAACACTGGGCTAGTCTACATGCCACCCTGGAGCCATGTGCTGTGTGTTACTGGTTACTGGTGTAGACAATGAAAAGGTTCTGGAAGATAACATAATCTCAGCATTTATTATTTTCACAACTCAATTTTTGTGGCATTTAGATGTATTTAAGGGAGGCAGCATGGCACAGTAGAAATGCTCAGGATTTCTTAGTCTGCCATTTGTGTCTCTGGCCTTTTAAAGGTCATTTTACCTCTGTGGTTTAGTTGTTTCAGTTGTATCTGACTATTGTGACCCCTTTTGGGATTTTCTTGACAGAGATACTGGAATGGTTTTCCATTTTCTTCTCCAGCTCATTTTGCAGATGAGGAAACCGAGGCAAGACTTGCCCAAGGTCACACAACTAGTAAGTGTTCGAGGTCAGATTTGAACTTGAAAGATGAATCTTCCTGACTCCAGGCCAAGCACTCTGTGCACTATGGCGCCCCCTAGCAGCTCAGTCCTGTTGCTTCATCTGTAAAATAACCAAGTTGGACTCAGTGTCCCTGTAAGGTCCTTTCCATCTCTTAATCTGTGATCCTTTGTCCACCACGATCCCTAACAGCCTCTTTCTGGATAACTGGGGCTTGCTTTCCTAAGATACCATTGGACTATTGTAGCAGCAAGCACCCCAAGCGTCCTCAGGGTTTGCTGCCAACACAGGTTCTTGGATCTGCTTTGATAAAGGAAAGCAACTCAAAATGCATCAACAAGCTTACTTTAATCAGTCATAGATGTATCATTTACCTAGTTCAGGGGAAAGAGGTCAGCACCCTGAACTTTGAAGTATACAGACAGAATTATCAAGACAGAGAAACAGATCAAGTAGACAGCTTTCCAAACTGTCCAACCATTACATCCATACCCAATCAACATCTGGGTTTCAACATCTGGGTTTTTCAAAGCCAGGGGGCTCTGGACAACGGCTTCCCAGAATCCAGATCAAATCACAGAACACTTCTCAAAGTGAGCCCCCAAAACAAAGCTACACATCAGGGCTTGTATAGCCTTCTCCTGGCTCAGAGAATGTAACAACCTTTTGGATCCACTGGCCAATCAAAAAGTATCTACTGAAAAACAAGCCTCCCACCCCAGGCTCCAGGTGCACTTTAGCCTAGGGGCAGGGAAGATCTTCAAATTTACATTCCCATTACAACTATCCAGGACATTCCCAGTCCCAAAACTAGTAAATTCTGGAGAGATGAATTCAAAATAGCTAGAGGCCTACCCTGTAATTTGTTCTGCTTATGTGAGTCTTAACAAATATTGCTTTATATGGTAGTTACTTATGTATTTCTAGAGAAGAGTAGGACATGGAGCTAGGGGGCAGGCCATAAAGTCAGGAAGACCTGATTTCAAGTTCTGTCTCTGACACACAGTAGTGCTGTGACCAGGTGTAAGTAAATCAAGCAATTTCTTAGTGCCCTGGGGCCAGCTTTCTTAGGAGCACATGGAAAGATGAGTCTCCAGTTTATCAGTGGTAGAATTTCCACACCAAGAGTTGCTCACACTGATGACATCATAGATTTGGACTCCAAAAAGGGCCTGCTTTACTCCCCAGTGCTTGCAAACTTCTGGAGTGTGTGGGTTATCTCTTCTCTTTGTTTCCCAAGAACCTAGTACACATTGTCTTACATACACGTAATAGGTACTTGATAAATAATTTTTTTGGGAGGGAGGGGAGCAGGTGAGGAAGAACAATTTGAAAGTTGATGTCACAGTTCGGACCTGAGCTTTGATGTGATAATGGTGCCAATGAGAGAGATATAATAAACATTGCACAAGGATTTCAGATTCATTTGGCATCTCATAGGAGAAGGCACTTTAAATGTGAGCAGTACAGAAGAGATTAACAAATGAGGGTAGAAGATCATCACTACTGCACAGTTTGGCCTGGTCATAAGAATTGTATTCACCTTCTATTAAACCGAACTGTTTTGTTGGCTTGTATCTATACAAAAGAATATGTTGCCCTGGGGCGGCCAGGTAGCACAGCGAGTAAGAGCACCGGCTCCAGTGTCGGGATGACCTGGAGATCGAATCCCGGGCTCAGACACTTAGCACCCACCCAGAAACACCTGGCCGTGTAACCTTGAGCAAGTTACTTAACTCCAATTGCTTAGGGACGGCCAGGTGGCTCAGCGAGTAAGAGCACCAGCTCCAGTGTCGGGATGACCTGGATCAAATCCGGGCTTAGATACTCAGCACCACAAATAACTGGCCGTGTAACCTTGAACAAATTACTTAACCCCGATTGCTTTAAAAAAAAAAAAGGAATACATTGACCTGAAATATTCAAATAATTGAGGCAACTGTATTGGGGTTTTGTGTGTGTATATCTTTTCCTAACTACAGTTCTTTGATCTTCACATTGACTTAGGTACTTTTTCAACAAAGAGAGAGATTTTAATAATCTTACGTCAGCTGTGTATCACAAGAAAATTCATCTTCTGGTCACTGGCTTTGCTTTTGGAGTCTTTCATCTACATGAACTACCTGAGTGCAACCTGATCTACCCCCTGAGGTAAGTTCATTTGCAGCTGTGGTGATGTATATTGGAAACACTAATATAGCGAAAAACCTCAAAATGCTGGCAAAATGAAAGAGCTTTTGAGTTAGCTGAGAGTACTCAGACCAAGGAATTCTGGCATTGGTATTTTTCCAACTCGGTGATACAGTTTTCTTCTGTGACAGAATTTCTGTAGTAAGGAATAATCTCTAATGAAACCATTAGGGAGTCAAGCCAACTTGTTTAGCCCATGCAGTTTAAAAAAATATATACACAAATTCTACATACCATTGTAAATTCCAAAGAGAATTAAGATTTCAGAGCTTGCTACAATCTTGTCAGGTTGCTTAAATTTATTTATTAAAATGTCCCATATTAGAGAATATATTTTGCATAGTGATAACAGTATAGGTAATCTCTGATTTAGAAATTTGTGGATAAATATTTATTGATAAGTTTGCTCAGTTATTTTTTAGTGAGTTTAGTTTTTTTTTTCCTTAAATCTTTTAGTGACTTTTTTGTTGGTGGAATGCAGTAGAGTTGCCTCACTTCTATCTTCTCTTTCATCTTTCTGGTAGTACCACTATAATTTCTGAAGCAAATTAGAGTATAGGTATCTCATTCATCTTGCCTTAGAATGCCCATTAAATCATTGCTGAATTTGATAATCTAGTTTTGGTCAGTTAACGTCATCATCATCATAATCATCATAGCTAGTATTTATGTAGCAGTTTAAGGTTTGCAAAGAGCTTTATAAATATCATCTTACTTTATCCTTACAACAACCCTGGCAAGTAGGTGGTCTTATTATGCCCACTTTACAAATAGGAAACTGAGGTAGAAACTGGTTAAGTGACTTGGCTTATGCAGAGTCTTACAGCTAGTTATATGTCTGAGGATGGATTTGAACTCAGGTTTTGCTTATTCCAGGCCCAGTGTTCTTTTCATTATACCACTTATATGCCTTATAAAGTATACAATCCACAAAAATTATCTTGATCTCAGAAAACTTCAGTTAGAATTGTCCTTTGTTCTTTTATCTCCCTATTTATCTCTACTTTGGTCTCCTTTAGTATTTCAGATCAGAAGATTACATCCATTTCTGTCAACAGCATGGGAGACTAGATAGCTTTTGGATGTCCAGGTTTGTGTCTCTTGAGTCAGACCATACACAGAATATTTACTTAATTCTTGTCTCCAACAGACCTGGGCTTAGCTACTGGGACTGAAGTCAAAACTTCAAGCTAGATTGTCATTCAGGTTAGTGCAGTTTGAGCATAAACCAAATCACAGATCTTTTACCGTTTTTTTTTAAGCAGTTGGGGTTAAGTAGCTTGCTCAAGGTTACATGGCCAATTATTTCTGGGTGTGGTGCTAAGTATCTGAGCCCAGATTTGATCCCAGGGCATCCCGACACTGGGGCCATTGCTCTTACTCACTGTGCCACTTGGCCACCCCTAAGCAATTGGGGTTAAGTAACTTGCTCGAGGTTACATGGCCAGGTGTTTCTGGGTGGGTGCTAAGTGTCTGAGCTCAGATTCGATCCCAGGTCATTCCGACTCTGGGGCTGGTACTCTTACTCGCTGTGCTACCTGGCCGCCCCTCAGATCTTTTACTGTTAAGAAAAAACTCAGGTAATACCCAAGAAGAGATTGGGACTTTCTTTATCATCTTTGTCATTTGTAATAGAACTTGAAGGGAGTCATCTGATTTCAGTTAGAAGGTTTTGTGTATGACAAGATGTAAGTCAGAGTTTTAGGTTTTGAACTTTTTGTTTATTTTTGAGGATTTTTTTGATCATGAATTCAGTATGAAAAAAGTACAGAAAAAGGATCTTATGATGAAACTGTGAAATTTTTTTATGTATATTTTGTGTTTTCTTTTTTCAGTATATATTAAATTTAACATGCCAGTATTCACATGATCCCATTTATCTCTGTCCCTTTCTGACATCGGCTGTCTTCTGGCCATTTAAAAAAATGTTTTGGGGAGGCCAGGTGGTGCAGTGAGTAAGAGCGCCGGCCCTGGCGTCAGGAGCCAGGATCAGTTCCGGCCTCAGATACTTGGCACCCACACAAAATAACTGGCCATGTAACCTTGAGCAAGTTACTTAACCCCAATTGCTTAAAAAAAGTTTCATTGGTACCTTTTCTTTATTCTTTTCATCACTATCATTACCCCCAACTGCTGTGCTATTTAACATGGTCCTGTCCCACTCCACTTTCATTCAAAACTCTTCCTTGTGACAGGTATAGTAAAACAAAACAGATGTAGGCCAGTTCTAAAAGTGATCGATGTCTCATTCTTCACCTATGGTTCATTGCCTCTTTTCCAAGAGGTGGGAAAAATATATATATATAAGATTGTTGGTCTCAACCTACCCTTTTCTCAACTGCTTTCTAATTTTCTTAGCAACTTTTGTTGAGTAGAAAATCATTCTCCTACACGTTATGTCTTCATGTTGTTCAGTGGGTACAACAGTTTAATGGTCAATCAAATGAAGATTACCCTCTTTCAAAGGAGGAAAATAACATAATCTTCAGTTAAATCTTGCCATAGCTTTGTAAGGCCAGACCAGCTCCCACTTACTACCATCATCTTAGCCATAGTATGTTTTTCATGAGCACTAAAGTAAAGCAGCATCCCAGCAACCCAGAGTGTAGCAGCTTCTGCCGCTTCCCTCTGGGATGAAAGTATTTAATGTACATATGGGTCTGGTGCCTGCTTTTAGTGTAGAGGAGTGAGAAATAACTACTACAGAAGTAGATTCATTCATCTGCTCAGTTTCTTCTAACGTTGTATTGGTCTCCAGGTCTGGGTCAGCTGTTGGTGTAGGAATGGTAGAGTGAGTCCTACATACTGAAACAGCAAGGTCGTTTCAGCAGCATGGTGTCTTTGGCCTATTCTCTTGATGGACAGCACATAGTGACTGGTGGCATTGATGAAAAAGTAAGCTGGGGATTTATTATTAGCTGTAGTTAAAACTTGTCTTAGCCTGCTTTTGTAAGGCTCCAGGGTAATGTAAGTTGCTCATTTTAGTGGTTTCTCTGAAAGAACTATTTCACCTCTTGTTACTTAACTAATTCATAGATCCTTAGTTAATCCATAGATTCTTAACTAATTTATAGATAAATAATTCACAGATAAACCTTGAGGAGTGTATATGTGCAGTCTGTTGTCCCATGAATCTGAAATCATATAGCTATAGTTTAATTCATAGAAAGAAGAGGTAACTCTTTGTATTTTCTTCCACTCTTAGAAAGAAACTGTTTAAGAGCTTAGCTGTATGTGGTTAAGTTTAAGTATTCATATATTTTGAAATATTTATTCCTGTTAAAATTCAGTCTTGTATGTATCAGTGTTTGGTTGTGTTTAATGATTTGTGGTCAGCATCACAATTTAAGTCACTACCATATTGGTTAAGTACAGTTTGTACTTTTGGGTTTCAGATTATGGATGGATTTATTTATTTAAGTTAGACAAATTTTTCTGTCTGTTTTTTTTTTTTCAACCTTTTGGCATTATTTCTCTGTTTTTGTTGAGTGAGGACAAGGAAATAGGAGTTGAGGCTAGGAACAATATTACTTTTCCCATTTTGTCAACTCTGATCTTGATGGACTTGATATGTGGTGGTGATATGATAGTGGTGGTGTATTTAACCTTTGGCATCAATGTGAGAGTATGAGGTGTGACAACATTAATGCCACAGAAGTTTGAGAATATTTTTCAGTGAACTCAACTTTTCAGTGCTGCTTAGTTCATTTCCTGTACCCTGATGTAAAAGAAGCCTTCTGAAATTAGATTAAAAGTGGAGTTTAACTCCCTTTCAAACAACAGTTATAGTTAAATATGTAGTAAATATGTAGTATCTCTAATTATATTCAGTATTGAACATTAATTACTCTTTTGGGGGTGTGAGTGGAATTTGTGAGAGTATTATAAAGTCCACTGAGATCTTCCACAAACCCTTTCTGTCGCAGGTGAAAGTATGGAACACCTTGAGTGGGTTCTGCTTTGTCACATTCACAGAGCACACTAGTGAGGTTACAGCCATGGCATTCACCTCCACAGGTTATGTTATTGTTAGTGCTTCTCTGGATGGAACAGGGCGAGCCTTTGACCTCCACAGGTAGTAAATTCTTATGTTGCAATAAAATGTAGACTCAGAATTTTGGAACCAGAAGGTACCATAATGTGACCTGGTATAGCTCTTATTTTATAGATGAAGAAAAACTAGGCCTGGAACACCTTTTCTGAATTATTTTTCTGTCTACTCATTAGCTAAAATTTAGGATGGAAAAAAAGTAGATTCTCATTGTTCTTCGGTACTGCAATATTGGTTCTGAAACACAGGTTGTTTGAGAATGGAACCAGATGAGTATCATAGAATCTCAGAATTGGAAGAAAACTCAGTGGACATTTTGTCTGTTTCATACCTGAACAGGAATCCCCTCTAGAACATCCTTTGTGCAGTAGAAAAATTGGTAGTAAAGAGAAATCAATGACTTCCTGAGGTAACCCATTCCATGTTTGCATACCCCAATTGAGAAGTTTTTTTCCTTATATTAAGCTAAAATTTGCTTCTCTACAATTACTACACACAGTTCCTAGTTTTGTCCTCTGGAGCCAATTGAACAATTAGAATTCCTCTTTTGTACAACAGTCCTAGAAATACTTGAATATAACAGTCCTGTTGCCCTCTGTCTTCTTTAGTTTCTTCAGCTCACCATTCTGTTTTTCACCATATTGGTTGCCCTACCCTGGATATTGATCCACATTATCATTATCCTTCCTATTAACTGACCCAATATGGCCAGTGTTGGGTGAATAAAGCAGGGTACAGTGGAACTGTTTCAGTCTTTGCTCTGGATACTGTGCTGCTTTTAATGCCCAAGGTTGGGGTTTTGGGATACTATGTCACATGACTGACTCATTTGGCACTAATCCCCTAGCAGGGGTGGGGAGCCTGAGACCTTGAGGCCACATGTAGCCCTCTAGGTCCTCAAGTGTGGCCCTTTGACTGAAACCAGAATTCAAAGAATAGATCCCCTTAATAAAAGGATTTGTTCTGTAAAACTTGGACTCAATCAAAATACTGCACCCAAGGACCTAGAAGGCTGTTTGTGACCTCGAGGGCACAGGTTCCTCATCACTGCTCTAGGGCTTTGTCTCACAAACTTGGCTAGGCTTTTTTCTTCCATTTTGTACCTGTCAAGTTGATTTTTTTGAACACTTGTGGGGCTTGATATCTATCTTACTAAATTTTGGCCTTATTCTAGCCTGTTGAGAGCTCTTTGGATACTGATTGTTACATAGCATGTTAGATATATGAAATTAGGGACATCTCTTTTGCTTTGGCTAATTTTAGTTTAAATCGAATATTTAGATTTTCTTCCATTGAAGCCAATGGAAAAAATAATTCAAAGAACTCCTGACAAATTTGCATTTTCATCTTTTCTTAGAGAGCCATTGTAGAGCATTCTGAGTATATAGGGTATATTTCCCTGTGTCTCTGCAGAAACAGTGAGCACATCGAAGATCTTTTATATACAGCTTTCTCTTGGCTAGTTCTCTGAAACACATGCATTACATCTCTTTTGCTTTGGTTTATTTTAGTTTAAAATGAGTATTTAGGTTTTCTGCCATTGAAGCCAGTGGGAGCAGATGAAAAAGCACTTTGTAAAAGGAGTAAAAGCAAATGGTGAGGACTAATGAGAAATCTGGAGGGCTGCAGGAACTCTATGCGCAACAGTGCTTAGAATTCAAGTAATTCAAATGACTCCTGAGAAATTCGCGTTTTCATATATTCTTTGCCATTGTAGAGCATACTGAGTATACAGGGTATATTTCACTGTAACTCTGCAGAAACAGTGAGCACATCAAAGATCTTTTATATACAGCTTTCTCTTGGATAGTTCTCTGAAATGCATGCATTACATCTCTTGCTTTGGCTTATTTTTTTTTAAATTGAGTATTTAGGTTTTCTCCCAAATGGGAGCAGATGAAAACACACTTTGTAAAGGAGTAAAAGCAAATGGTCAGGACTCTAATGAGAAATGTGGAGGGCTGAAGGAACTCTATGCACAACAGTGCTTAGAATTCAAGTAATTCAAAGAACTCCTGAGAAATTTGCGTTTTCATCTTTTCTAAGCCATTGTAGAGCATGCTGAGTATACAGGGTATATTTCCCTGTAACTCTGCAGAAACAATGAGCATATCAAAGATCTTTTATATACAGCTTTCTGTTGCACCACATCTCTTTTGTTTTGGCTTATTTTAGTTTAAACTGAATATTTGGCTTTCCTTCCATTGAAGCCAATGGGAGCAGATGAAAACTCATTTTGTAAAAGGATTAAAAGCAAATGGTAAGCACTCTGATGAGAAATGTGGAGGACTGCAGGAACTCTATGCATAGTGCTTAGAATTCAAGGAATTCAAAGAACTGAGAAAGTTATGTTTTCATCTTTTCTTAGCCATTGTAGAGTATACTGAGTATACAGGGTATATTTCACTGTAACTGCAGAAACAGTGAGTACATCGAACATCTTTTATATACAGCTTTCTCTTGGCTAGTTCTCTGAAATGCATGCATTACATCTCTTTTTCTTTGGCTTATTCTATTGGATTTGGAGTCTATTGGACTCTAATGAGAAATGTGGAGGGCTGCAGGAACTCTATACACAGTAGTGCTTAGAATTTAAGTAATTCAAAGTCCAAATCAAGAGAAGCATGAAAAGATAAACAGGAAAGAGAAATCATAAGGCACTTATAAAAATTGAACTGTTTACATCCTTACATAAAAAGATGATATTTCTAACTCATGAGACCTCTCAGTATTTTGGTAGTTGGAGGGAATATGTGTGTGTGTTTCTTTATATATGTGTTTGTGTATTCATACATAGATAGAGGGCACAGGGTGAGTTGAATATGAACGGATGATATCTAAATAATAAAATTAAGGGGTGAGGGAGGAATATATTGGGATAAGGAAAAAGGAAGAGATAAAATTAGGTAAATTATCTCACACAAAAGGGGCAAAAAAAAAAAGATTTAACAATGGAGAGGAAGAGGTAAGAGGAAGTGAGTGAACCTTAGTCTCATTGAATTTGGCTTAAGGAGGGAATAACATACACACTCAATTGGCTATCTTACCCAACAGGAAAGTAGGGGGCAAGGGGATAAAAGAAGGGCCAATGATAGAAGGGAGGGCAGATTGGGGGAGTGGGTAGTCAGAAGCAAATACTTTTGAAAAGGACAGGGTCAAAGGAGAAAACAGCAAATGGGGGGCAGGATAGGATATAAGGAAATATATTCTTTCGCAACATGACTATTATGGAAGTGTTTTGCATAACTACACATGTATAACCTATATTGAATAGCTTGTTTTCTCAATGAGTGTGGGTGAAGAGGGAAGAAGGGAGAGAATTTGGAACTCAGTGTCTTAAAAACAAATGTTAAAAATTGTTTTTATATACCACTGCGAAATAAGCTATGTAGGCAATAGGATATATAAATCTATCTTGCCCTACAAGAAAGTACTGGGGAAGGGGGTGGGGGGGCGTTATAGAAGGGAAAACAGACTGGGGATGGGGTAATCAGAAAGAATGCCATCTTGGGGTGGGGGATGGGGAGAGATGGAGCAAAAATTTGGAACTCAAAATCTTGTGGAAATGAATGTTGTAAACTAAAAATTAATTAATTTTTTAAAAATTACAAGGCTATAGGATGGAGGTAAAAGTCACATAGACGGAATGTAACTTGTCACAAATTTTATAATATATTTTTGTACAATATGTGTTTTGTATATTTTTGTATATTTTGTATGATATATTTCTGTTTAGAAAAACTGTAAATTTCATTTTACAATGAAATAGAGGATCATATGTAGATGTAAAGGTATTCATATATAGATAAGGAAAATGAAGATCTTTTCTCTTTGCCTCCATAGCCTTATTTCTTCATCTTGAGGGAAAAAAAGTGATTTCCTCCTCTCCAACACCACCGCTCTCCAGTTCCCTCACTTAATCGTGTATTGTGAGAAGAAACCTGGGTATTGACCTAGCCTTCTTGGATCATAGAGGGAATTTGTCTTGATGTAAAGTGTCCTCTAATTTCTATTAACCAGCATATTCTTCAAAGGGTCAAGCTTCCTGAATTGATAAATGGTCAAAGGATAGGAACAGGGAGTTTTTAGCAATCAAAGCTATCTATACTCATGTGAAAAAATTCTCAGAATCACTGCTGATCAGAGAAATGCATATTAAAACAACTCTGAGGTACAGTCTCACACTGGTCAGATTGGATAGTATGACCCCCAAAAAAGGAAAATGACAAATGTTGCAGGGGATGTGGGGAAATTGGGACACTAATGCTGTTAGTAGAGTTGTGAACTGATTCAACTATTTTGGAAAGCAATTTGGAACTAGGTTCAAAGGACTATAAGACCATGCATACCCTTTGATCCAACAATACCACTACTAGGTTTATCTCCTAAAGATATTTTTTTAAAAAAGGAAAAGAACCTGTTTGTGCAGAAATATTTATAGCACCTATCTCTGTGGTGGCAAAGAATTAGAAATCAAGGAGATGCCTCTCAATTGGGGAATGGCTGAACAAATTGTGGTATATGATTGTGATGGAATACTGCTGTGGTATAAGAAATTTCAAGTAGGATACTCTCAAAAAACCTGGAAAGACTTACATGAATGGGTGCAAGGTGAAATAAGCAGATTCAGGAGAACATTGTGTACACAGTAACAGCAATGCTGTATGATGATCAACTATGAACGAATTATCTATTCTCAGCAATACAATGATCTAAGATGATTCTGAAGGACTTTCGGAAAAAATGCTGTCTGCTTCTGAAGACAATTAAATCTGAATGCAGATTGAAACATATTTTTAAAAACTTTTTCTTGGGTTTTTTTTGTCTATTTTTTTCACAGCATGACAAATTTTATATAAATATTTTTGCATGACTATACATGTATAACCTATATCAAATTGCTTGCCTTCTCAAGGAGGGAGGAAGAAAAAGAGGCAGGGAAAGAATTTGGAACTCAAAATAAAAAAAAATGAATGTTAATTATATGTTTTTATATGTAACTGGGAAAAACAACATTTATTTTTACATAAGGTGTTAGACTAAGGATTTTCCTATTATTTACTAGAAAGGTAGTCTGTGATACAGTACAAATTAATGAATGTTTGTGAGAATAACCATTCTACTAGTACACATGTCAATTCCTATTACACTGGTGTATAGTTTGCTTAAATCAGAAAGCTAATTAGCAACGAATATTTCCAGTAAAATTAGTCAAATAATTGGTTGAGTATTTTGCATAATTCTTGTGTACTCATAATATTGGTGTATAATCCTGATGTACCTAGTACAACTTCAGTTAATCATTCCTAGAGTGGAAAATAGAATGAAATAAGAGGATAGCAGATAAGACCAATTATTTAAAATGCTTTTTTCTGGGATTAAAGGTAAAAGAGGAATTAGAATGGTTCTTTTCTCCCCTTCACTCCCTGTCGTGAAACAATCTTAAAAATTTCTTTTTCTCTTTCATCTCTCTCTGATTTAAGTGTCAAACCCGTATTTATGTCATAGAAAAAAATTAGTAGACTTCTTTTTTAACCTATATATATATAGTATTGTTCTTGAAATGCTTTGTAGAATTTGGTAGGAAATTCATAGGGGTCTAGAGTTTTTTGTTAGATAGGTTATTTTTGGCTTGCTCAATTTCTTTTTCTAAGATAAAGTTAAAGTTATCTATGATAAAGATATAATTGGTAGATTCCTTTTATTTTTATTTTGTTCTCTAGTTCTAATAGATATGGATAATTTTCATTTATACTTCCTTAAAATATAATATTTAGGCTTTTCATTTAATAATTGTTTTCAGGGAGTCTAATAATTCTTAAATTATGTCTCCTTGACCTGTTTTCCAAGTCAGTTGTTCTTGATATCAGATATCCTATATTTTCTTCTATTTTTTCAAACTTTTTATTTTATTCTTATATTTCTTGCTTATCTCATGAAATCATCATTCTCTGTTTGATTTATCCAGTTTTGAGGTTCCACCACTGAGGTAAGGTTTACATTTCATTTTTTTTTTCTTCTAAGAGACTTAGTCTCCATCAAATTCCTTTCCTCTAGAACTTTTCCCTCATTTTTAAACTTTTGTGCTTTATTTGATCCTAGTATTCATGAAATTCTTGTAGGGAATTCATTTTTTCCTTTAAGTCTCAACTTGCTGTTATTATGAAATCACTTTTTACTTTTGAGAGATCTCTAGATTTGCAGTGATTTCGGATACTGGTCAGCATCTTCTTTGGTTTAAACTTCTCTTCAATTTTAGGTCCTGAATTGGTCCATTGTATCAGGAACAGGTTCTATTCCTGCTGCACTTCTGGATAGACTGGTTGGCCCTACTTGTTCTTACACTGGGTCACCTGGGTTATTGGGCCAACCACCTCCTACTAGACCTCCCCCACTCCTGGATCCGAGAGGTTCAGAGTACTAGATCTTTATGATCCTCTAGTCTCAGGACAGGATGCTAAGCACATTGGAACCCTGACTTTTGCAAGTCAAAACTACGTTAGCTCAGAAAGCTACTGTTCCTATACTGAGTTAATATTTCCCTAGGGCTTCCAAGGGCCTCCTCATTCACTGTGGATTTATAATCTTCTAGTGCTTTTTCCAAGGAGCCCTGTACTCTTGCTGTGTCTGGAAAGAAAGCCCTGCAAACAAGTATCTCTGACCAGCTGCTAGATGAGCTGGGAGATTGGGCTTCTTTGCATGAATTGGTACTGGTTTTGCTATAGGCCGCCTAACCTATTATTCCATGGGCTACTGGCTGATCTTTTTGTATGCAGTTCTGAGGTGGAATAAGTAATTTGCTATTGTTTCTCACTTGATTTCTTTATCACTAATCATTATGGTGATAATTTGAGGGTTTTGCTAGAGTAGGTATATGGGACCTGGGCCATCTTGGTAAGGATTCTAATTATTTCTTTGTCTAAGCAGAAATATGGCTTTTGACAGGATTATCAATAACTTTTTTAAAAAATAGGCAAAGGTGTTAGATATTTAGTTTCAGTATGTTTACCAAAAATTTGGATACACCGTTGTAATGGAAATCTAAATTTAAAGATCTTCCCTGCCCCTAGGCTAAAGTGCACCTGGAGCCTGGGGTGGGAGGCTTGTTTTTCAGTAGATACTTTTTGATTGGCCAGTGGATCCAGAAGGTTGTTACATTCTCTGAGCCAGGAGAAGGCTATATAAACCCTGATGTGAGGCTTTGTTTTGGGGCTCACTTTGAGAAGTGTTCTGTGATTTTGTCAGATGAGATTCTGTGAAGCCGTTGTTGAGAGCCCCCTGGCTTTGAAAAACCCAGATGTTGATTTGGTATGGATGTAAAGGTTGGACAGTTTGGAAATATGTCTACTTGATCTGTTTCTCTGTCTTGATAATTCTGTCTGTATACTCTGAAGTTCGGGGCGCTGACCTTTTCCCCTGAACTAGGTAAACGATATATGTTTGAGTGATTAACGTAAGCTTGTTAACCCATTTTGAATTGCTTTCCTTTAACAAAGCAGATCTAAGAACCTGTGTTGGCAGCCACCCTGGGGACACTGGGGTGCTTGCTGATATAACCATAATAATATTAGAGCTATAAAGCTAATGATCAAGTAAATAGATGAACAAATAGATAGATGAATGGAGATATAAATTTGAAGAAAATGGCACTGACTTTTTATCTGATACAGAAGTAGTTAAGTATATCTGAAATTATACTTCTTTGCATTAGCTTCTCCATCTAAATCAACTTTACCACTAAGTGATAGCAAAATGTCTTCCTTAAGGTGGGCAAGTCTTAGTCCTTGTCTACCTGCTATTAAATTTGACAAGGTAAACTGAAGTTTGTCTTCAGACAAATTATATTCAAACAAATAATTAGAGGCATCAGATTTTTGTCTCAGAGTGCCAAAATCTTATATATAACTTTAAAATTTATATTTATATGTTGAACACACTTTAATATATTTAGCTGTGGAGAAACTAAGAACCAACAATATTTATTAAATTAAGAAACTATCAGATTGTATATTTTTCTCTCATCTCCACCACTCAATAGCCATATGCCATATGAGTTTTTTCTGGGTAGTAACCTTCTCATCGATGGTCTTGTACTATACCAGTGTTTCTGGGTTAAGTGGCATCCTGTAATACCTTACCCACTAGCATCAATATCCAAATTATCTTCTACCATATGGGAGCGTCCCAGGATCCTCGTGGGCCAATTTCTGGTTATAACTCACAAATAGTATGTTTGAGGAGATGTGTTGTGTTCCTTGTGCTAAAGCCACTTTATATTTCTTGTCATGGGTGTTAAAATTGCTAGTTACAGTTCTGTCTTCAGAGCTCCCATATCTCCCAAACTCCCTCTCCTCTGTAATTTAGTAAATGAATCTTGTTCCCTGACTGTTCAGGAAACTCCTCTTTACTGAACCTCCTCTCTGTCCCCAAACCTACTTTTTCTAGCAGCATTCCTTGCTCTATGAGCTTCTTAGTTCTTCTTAACCACAATGAGACTGGGGGTGATGGTGGAAGTCTCAGATGTTGTTATTAACAAAAAATGAATAATAGAATGTTAATTGTTTTATGGATCATGAGAAATAAGGTAAAAAAAAGTAGCCATTTTCTCTGATCCCTACAGCCTCTCAGACCTCTCCAAAACAGAAATTATGTACCAAAGATAAAGTAATTTCAGTTGTCTCTATAGCCTAGGACGCCCATTAGACAAAAGAAGGTTTTAAAATTTGAATTGATGTTTGCCTTGACTAGCAAATGCTGTAAAGCTCTGAACTGTTGATACTGGAATAGAAAACTGAGGAAGAGAGGGAGGAGAACCTGGGGCAGGGCAAGCAGTTAAGGGGAAAGGGAATGTGCAATCTTCCAACAGATCTGAGGGGAAACTGCTCAGCTTCTATCTGGAGCCAGTTCTATCTACCAAAACATCACTTAGAGGCAGAGAACTGGGCTGGTGAAACCATGAATTGCAGAACATGGGAGGAAGCTGAGACACTTTGAAACTGAATCCCAAAGGAAACTACCATCAGAGGGTAGAGAGTCAGAAAGTAAGCAATAGGGAAAAAGGGGGCAAAATGATTGAAATTACCAAAGATCACAGGAAGAAGAAAATTTAAAGATCTTGAATGCAAGCAAATAAATTAACAGTGAAGTGAAAACATAACAACAAAATTGAATATAGCCTCTAGATCTAGTAAACAAGTTCAGGCTTCTATGAATAAATGAATAAATACTCAAAAACAAAGGGAAATTCTCCAGCACTTGATGAGACAGAGGACTTTGTGGAATGTGAGAACTGGCAACTGCCACATGCTATTCCTGAGTAGTTCAAAAGAGAAATGAAAATTATGAGAGCATAGCAAAAATAATAGATGAAATAGAAAAATCAAAATCTAGGATAGTAAGTCTCAACCCCCCCCCCCAAATACCCAAACAAAAGAGAGAGCAGTAAATTGGGAATGCAAATATACAGAAGTGCAGGATAATCTGGAAGAAGAGAAGCAAAAAATATATCATATTAAAAGAAAATATGCTCACTATACAAGTAAGACATACTGATTTCAAATATAGGATATGTAGAGACAAATTAAAGATCATAGATCTTCCAGAAGAATAATGCAGAGCAAAAAATAAACAAAAACAACAAATACCTTAACACCACAATGAAGGAAATAATAGAAGAGAACTTCTTAGAACTTCTGAGCATAGAAAATAAAATACCAATTGAAAGAATTCATAGATTGCTACAGAAAAACCCAAGGCTGTGAATTTTTTTCTTTTTTTTTCTTTTTGTCTTTATTAATTTGTTTATTTACTTTAAGTTTACAAGATTCAGTTCACAATCACTTGAGTTTCAAATTTTCTCCCCCCCCTCACCATGGCGGCATACAATCAAGTATGGGATCTGCAAATACTTCCACATTAGACATTAGTCAGGTTATAAAAAAGGATTGTAACGGATGGAATGAACAATGGGAAAGAAGAAACAAAACCAAGCAAGAAAAAGAAAGAGAGCAGGTAGTTTACTTCAATCTGCATTCAAACTCTGTTCTTTCTACTTCTTTCTGTGAATGTAGACATCTCTCTCCATCATGAGTCTTTTGGAGTTGTCTTTTAACCTTGCATTGCTGAGAAGAGTCCAGTCTATCGACGTTGTTCATCACACATACGTTGTCTATAATTGTGTGCAGTTTTCTCTTGGTTCTGCTCTTCTCACTCAGCATCAGTTCATATAAGCCTCTCCAGATAAATATGAAGTCCATCTGCTCCTCATTTCTTTTTTTTTTTTAATGCTTTATTAACTTCTGATTTACATCATCCGTTTCCACCAGATTTTGAGTTACAAATTTTCTCCCCATTTCTCCCCCACCCACCGCCCCAAAATAGCAGTCCCACAGGATATCCCCTCCTCCAATCTGCTCTCTCCCACATTTTCCCCCATACCCCTTTCCACTTTTACAGTGGATCTCTATGCCTCAGTGTCTGCACATCCCATTTCCCAATTACATGTAAGATGGTATTAATAATAGTATATATATATATATATACATATACATATATATACACACACACACATATATATATATATACATACATATTTGAATATTTGACTTCAAAACTTTCAATTCCAGATTCATTTCCCTCCTTCCCCGTCACCCACCCCTACTGGGAAGATACACAGTTCAGTATAGGTTGCACATGTGTGGCTAATGCAAAACAATAACATAGTAGATACATTGTAAAGGACTGACTATACTTCCCTCCCTCCCATCCCACCTCCCACCCGCTCTACTCTCCACTTTGATCCCATCTATTTTCAAAGTGAGTGCTTCCAACCTCCCTCCCCCCAGCCTACCCTCCCTTCTATCATCCCCCCTCTTATCCCCTTCCCCCCCCATTCTCCTGGAGGGTGAGATACCCTATTTAGTATGTATTTCACTCCCTGCTCAAGCCAAATTCAACGGGAATAAGGTTGACCCATTCCCTTTTGCCTTCCTATTCTTCCCCTCCATTGTAACCATTTTCCCTTGCCTCTTCTATATGAGATAGTTTACCCCAATCTGTCTCTCCCCATCTCTTATCATTGTATTCCTCTCACCTCTTATTTCACCTTTTAAGTATCATTCCTTCCTGTTAAATTGGACCTGTGCCCTCTATCTATGTATACCTGTAAACATATATACACACATTTACATATGTATTCATATGCCCATATATCCTCATATATAGACAAATATATACATTTCTAATCCCTTCAACTACTGAGAAAAGTTTCATAAGTTACAATTATTGTTTTTCCATATAGGAATGTTAATAGTTCAACTTTGATAAGTTCCTTATGATTCCTTTTCCCTGTTTACTTTCTTATGCTTCTCTTGCTTCTTGTATCTGAATGTCAAATTTTCTATTCAACTCTGGTTTTTTCAGCAAGAATGTTCAAAAGTCCTCTATTCCACTGAATGATCATATTTTCCCCTGAAACATGATACTCAGTTTTGCTGGGTAGGTGACTATTGGTTTTAATCCCAGCTCCTTTGCCCTCCGGAATATCATATTCCAAGCCCTTCGATCCCTCAGTGTAGAAGCTGCCAGATCCTGGGTTATCCTGATTGTGTTTCCCCAATATTCAAATTCTTTCTTCCTGGCTGCTTGTAATATTCTCTCCTTAATCTGGTAATTCTGGAACCTGACTATAATATTCCTAGGAGTTTTCTTTTTGGGATCTTTTTCAGGAGGTGATCGGTGGATTCTTTCAACCTCTGTTTTGCCCTCTGGTACTAAAACATCAGGGCAGTTTTCTTTGAGAACTTCCTGGAGGATGATTTCTAGGTTCTTTCTTTGGTCATGGCTCTCAGGTAGTCCAATAATTTTTAAATTGTCTCTCCTGCATCTATTTTCCAGGTCAGTGGTTTTTCCCATGAGATATTTCACATTGCCTTCTATTCTTTCATTTGTTTGGATCTGTTTAGCACCATCTTGATTTCTCATAAAGTCATTAGCTTCCATTTTCTCCAATCTAATTCTGAAGCAATGATTCTCCTCATTGAGTTTTTGAGATTCTTTTTCCATCAGGCAAATTCGGCTTTTTAAGGCATTCTCTCCTCATTGCCTTTTTGGGCCTCCTTTGCCATTTGAGTCAGTATGTTTTTTAAGGTATTATTTTCCTCATTCAGGCTGTTGACTCTCATTTCATAATTTTCTTGCATTGTTCTCATTTCTCTTCCCAATTTTTCTTCCACTTCTCTTATTTGGTTTTCAAAATCTTTCTTAAGGTCCTCTATGGCCTGTAACCAGCTTGTATTTTCCTTTGAAGCTTTTGGTGCAGGACTTCTGATTTCACTGCTTTCCTCCTGTTCCATGCTTTGCTCCTTTTTGTCCCCAAAATAGGAGTGTATTGTTGGAATCTTCTGTCTGCTTTGTTTCTTTTGCCTGCTCATTTTGCCACTCAATTACTTGACTTGTGGGCTTTTTTGCCACAGTAGGACTCTGACACCAGACAGGGGAGCTTTCATCCCAAACGCTGGGGTTTTCTCAGCTGCTGGAGGTATTAGATGGGTGCCCTCTCTGAAGTCTCCACACACTCTGGCAAGCTGGACTCACACCCCAGAACCTCCACCCTAGACTGCAATCCAGATCCAAGCAGGTTAAAGCAAGAGCGATTACCCCTCAAACTGGTGCTTGGTCCCCCTACACTCTGCAGGCCAGGAGCTGAAGCCGCCTCATGGCGCTGGCTGGCTGTGCTGGCGTCTCCGCACTCCCACTTACTGGTCCCAAAGTCCAGACTGTACTGACCTCTCACTTTGTCCTTTGTGTCTATGTGTTGATAAATCTGGAAATGGCCACAGCTGCTGCTGATCTGGAGTCCCTCTGGCCAGGGGCTGGTCAGGCCTGCCCTGGGGCTAAAGCCTCGTCGTGGGGCTGGGCTCGGCTCCCAGAGCGTTGTGCTGGATTCCTGCCAGCCTGCCGGGCTGTCCTCAGTGGGAGCTTAGCTTGTCTGTGTCATTTTGTGGGTTCTGCAGCTCCAAAGTTTGTTTAGAGTCCCCTTTTTACATGGATTGGGGAGGGTGGAAGCTGGAGCTGCGGGAAAGTCATGCTTCTACTCCTCCATCTTGGCTCTGCTTTTAACTTCAATTCTTAAAAGCCTCTTCATTCCTTATAGCACAGTATTGTTCATTCCATTACCTTCATGTACCACAACTTGTTTAGCCATTTTCCAATTGATGGGCATCCCCTTAATTTCCAATTCTTTGCCACCACAAAAAATGCTGCTATAAATATTTTTGTACATATGGGTCCTTTTCCCACTTCTATGATCTCTTTGGGATACAACCCTAGAAGTGGTATTGCTGGGTCAAAGGGTATGAAATTATTTATAGCCCTTTAGGCATAGTTCCAGATTGCTCTCCAGAAGGGTTGAATCAGTTCACAACTCCACCAGCAATGCATTAGTGTTCCAATTTTTTCACATCCTTTCCAGCATTTGTCATTTTCCTGTTTCGTAATCTTAGCCAATCAGACTGGTGAGATGTGGTACCTCAGAGTTGTTTTGATTTGCATTTCTCTAATCAATAGTGATTTAGAGCATTTTTTCATATGCTTGTAGATATCTTTAATTTCCTCCTATAAAAACTGCCTGTTCATATCCTTTGACCATTTATCAATTGGGGAACCAAGGCTACAAATTTTAAGGCTCCTAGTATTTAAATTTAACAATTCAATTTAGAAAAAAAAAGGCAGAAAGACCATCAAATATAAAGGAAACAAAAATAAAATAACACAAGACTGCTCTGTACCTACTAGAAAATGTAGGAGGTAATGGATTGATGTGTTCCAAAGAAAAATGGAGTTCAAGATGCAGCCTAGGGTGAAATGTCCTGCAAATCTGAGGTTAATAATACATGAAAAAAGATGGATGTTTCCTAATAAAGAGATGTTTCAAACATTCTTAGAAAGAAAACCAGAACATGAGAGATTATTTGCTTCTCAAATCCCACAAACAACAGAAATGCAGGAGTGAATAAATGCAGCAGCCAAGAACAGCAATAGAAACAGACTAACAGCAGAAAGACTATTAAGAGACTTCTTTCTAAATATACACAAGGAGACAGGGGTTAAGGTGGGAGTCCAGTGGAAGTAACAATAAAGAGGTAAACCTAGGATATTATGGACAGAATCTAACAATACCCTGCCTGAAGGTGAATCAAGATTGTGCTGTGGGATATATTACAACAAAGGAGATTACATAAAAGAAACAGTCAGAAATGAAGAAGAGCAATAGAGAGAAGTGTGTGATATGATCAGGATAAACCAGGACCTAGCAATGAAAGGAGGGTGACTCCTGCGGTCTCAGTAAGCGAAGAGCCTGCAGAGAAGTGGATGAGTAGTAGAAGGGAAGGATTGAAAAGATATGGGGTAGAGAGGAAGGAGGCCTTACTTTGGTGGTGGGAGGGAGTTTCAATGATGAATGCTGTTATGGGTGAAGAGAGAAGCTCTGTCAATAGAAATGGGGACTTCCCACTGAATGTGGGCTGAGGGATTTGCTGCTTGAAAAGTTTACTCATCTGACGGAAATGGAGGGATTAGAACTAGAGACAACTGGCACCCAGGAGGGCAAGGCATGGATGCAGGAAGATTTTGAAGGAAAGAAAGTAACCAAGAGATGGTATAGATCAGTGGTGGGTTGTATAATCAGAGACATAGTAGGGGAGGGGCTCTACCTTAGGACAGTTTGCTCTCTGACACCGCAATAATTGGCAGTGTTCAGGAAGTGAGGCATCATGGGAAAGGGGAATCTACAGGGAAAACTTAATAAGGCAGCAGCAGAAACTTCTAGAAAAGAGAACCTAGAATGGAAGTCTCAGAAATTTTGATTGCAGGAGGAACAGAGAATAGCCAGAAACTATATAATTATAGGAGTCATGAATCAGAGAGTGAAGTTCTAGAGTAGACTCTGAGAGGATAAATAAATGAAGATAGTGGGAGGGTGAAATTTTTTTTTAAAAAGCAATGAATAGGATTAGTTAGGGAGAGAAGAGAAAGAGAATCTACTTGACTAAGAGGCAAGAAGGGGGGGAAACAATTATGTAATCATATAATAGCAAGAATGGAAAAGGAACTAATAAGCAAATCCCAAAGGGAAAGGGGCAACAAATGAGAAGAGGAATGAAGGAGTGAAGGGAAGAGAGAGAGTAGAGGTAAAACTACCTTTAAAAAAGATTAAGGTAGAGTAAGTGAAAGAATACTGCTGTTTACAAAATAAGAGAAAGACATATATATGTATATGTGTATATAAATATATGTGTGTATATGCATATAAATATAAACACATATAACAATATACATGTATGTATATACATATATGTGTATTTTTTGGAAGAAAACAATAGACAGACAGATGGAAAAATATAAAGCTGGTAACTAAATGTGAATGGATTTTTAAAAATTCAATAAAACAAAAAAGAGTGACAGATTGAAATAAGAAAACTAAACCCTACAATCCATTGCTTACAAGACACACGTTGAAAAAGGAAAAGGATGCAAAACATAAAACTGAGAGGATAAAAAAATTAATATCAAAAGAATTTAAAAAAATCAAAAGTTGCCATCATACTGACAAAATATTTCTAGACAACAAACATCATTAATAAATTAATATATTCCAACACCTGAACATCTAAATTCATAAAGGAAACATTATTTGAGCTACAAGAAGACATTGATGGTTAACAGAGTAGTGACCGAGAACTTCAATATCCTCTCACTTTTGGATAAATCTAATGGAAAGATAAATGAAAAGGAAAATATGGAACTGAACACATTTCTGGACAAATTCAAGTTGAAAGACTTATGTAATATACAAAATAATATACAAAATTATTTTTTGTAATATACAATTTTATTACAAAATAAAAAGTATAATATAGTAATATTATATTACCACATATAGTAACATATTAAGTAATATGCAAAAGTAATATACAAATATCTCAGCACCACATGAAACTTTTATGAAAATTGATCATTTATTAAGACACTGAAATATTTTAAGCAAATGTTAGACAGCAGAAATAGTTAATAAAAACATTTATAGCAGCATATTTTTGTGATAGTAAAGAATTAGAAGCAAAGTAGATGTCTATCAGGGAACAGCTAAACAAATTGTGGCATATGAATGTAATGGAATATTTGCTATAGGAAATAATATAATGAGTGTGATGAGTACCCAGAAGCATGGAAAGATCTGTTTAGTGTATAGGATAGCTCTCTGGGCCAGGAAGGAGGAGAAAGGATGATGTAAGAAACAGAAGATATCAATAAAATCTTATTTTTAAAAAGAGTTAATAATTATTGATCCATATTTCTACTTTCCCAAAAATATAATATTTTTTCTGAATCAGTAACACATTGGCCTGATCCTGGTAATAGAAAACCATTTAGTTTCATGTAAAACTAAATAAGTTTTTATATAATTAAATAACCCATTATATAAAACTCTGCACTTTTCTCTGACACCCTAGAAATCACACTTAGAACAAGCCTTTTGGCTTTGACAATTTTTAATCAAACTCAATGCACTGCTTTCTCTAGCTTAAACAAACTTGTCTACATGGGAAGCATGGAGAGCCACATAGTTTCCTCTTTTCTCAGTGGGGGGGAAGGGTAGGCAATGGTAAATGAATAAATCACAGTGAGGGAATAAGATTTTTTTTGTTTTGTTTTTTGCTTTTCGGAGGGCATTAGGGGTTAAGTAACTTGCTCAAGATTATACGGCTAGTTATTTTGTGTGGGTGTTAAGTGTCTGAGGCCCCAACGGAACTCAGGTCCTCCTGACTCCAGGGCAGGCGCTTTACTCATTGTTTTTTGTCCTGTTTTAAAATCAGCAGTTGCCCTCAGCAAAGAGAGTTAAGGATTCTCGAAGACAAAATATTTTATTCAGATTACTCATTTGAATGTAACAGAGATTCCAGGGAATAGTGTTGAGTCTGTACGGGCTCTCT
Organism: Petaurus breviceps papuanus; assembly: GCF_028583685.1. Taxonomy (NCBI): domain Eukaryota; kingdom Metazoa; phylum Chordata; class Mammalia; order Diprotodontia; family Petauridae; genus Petaurus; species Petaurus breviceps. The sequence goes on along the minus strand of NW_027187374.1, from coordinate 5,523,891 downwards.
GGAAGCACATCCTTAAAAAATTTCAGGGATCTTTGCTCATTTATACTCAGGACTCTGGGGTAAGACATAAAGAGTCAAAAGAGTATGACCCTTTCCTTAAAGCCTGACTTTTATGTAAGACTCCCTTAGTCTTTCTAGGATTGAACCCAGTCATAAATGCTTATGCCTAGAACTAAGACTGGTCTCTCTATGAGTTGAAGAGAACAAAGCAAACTGAGTCCCATCAAGCCCAGTGTCAGGCTATTATTGTTACACAAGTATGCTAATTAATAAATTCCAATATCTTTTACTTTTTGATGTTTATATAGCCTAAAATTTCCTAACAGCTTTAAACTTTTTTTTTTAAGCAGTCGGGGTTAAGTAACTTGCTCAAGGTTACACAGCCAGTTATTTCTGGGTGTGGTGCTAAGTATCTCCCCCCGGATTTCATCCCCAGGTCATCCTGACACTGGAGCCGGTGCTCTTACTTGCTGAGCCACCTGACCACCCCTAAGCAATTGGGGTTAAGTAATTTGCTCAAGGTTACACAGCCAGTTATTTCTGGGTGTGGTGCTAAGTGTCTGAGCCCAGAATTCTATCCCCAGGTCATCCCAACACTGGAGCTGGTGCTCTTACTCACTGTGCTACCTGGCCTCCCCGAAATTTGCTTTTTTTAATGGTTAAGGAAATGCGGAAAGTCATGTGTCTGTAAATTTGGATTGTTGTTGTTCAGTTATGTCTAACACCTGGCGACCCCATTTGGAGCTTTCTTGGCAAAGATATTGGAATGGTTTACCATTTACTTCTCCAGTTTATTTTACAGGTGAGAAAACTAAGGCAAACAGAATTAAGTGACTTTCCCAGGGTCATGCAGCTAGTATCGTGTTTCCCCGATAATAAGACACTGTCTTATTAAATTTTTTGGACAGAAAAACACCAGAGGGCTTATTTTCAGGGGAAGGCTTATTTTAATGAACATTGACAGCAATGACATGTGACTCCTCTACAATTGCTTTCTTATACTCAACAGTATAGCTCTTCCTTTTTGTACTCATGTCTGGGGGTCAAAACAGACAGAATAATAAAATTATGACCATCAGTCCTTCTTTTCACACCATCATGCCCCCTGAGTTCTTCTTTTTTCCTCCATCATGCCCTTTTTATCCTCCATCATGACCCCTTACTCCCGCTTACATATTGGGTTTTTATGTTGTCCTGCCTCAGCTCTCCTCCACGGCACTGCTCTCAATGGCGCCAGCAAGCAAATCACTGGGGAAGAACAGGATGACGCACTCACTGCTGCAGTTCTGATTGGATGCAGCTCGGAGCGTGGTGTGCGTTTCACCGGTGGGGGGGGGGGGACGGTGCATACAGAGGGACCGTAATGTAGCGTGTAGCTCAGGGGATCACCTTCACTACAGTAGCAATCTCAATAGGGCTTATTTTCGGGGGAGGGCTTATTTTAGAGGAATCTTACACAGTAAGGAGAGGGCTTATTTTCGGGATAGGTCTTATTATCAGGGAAACATGGTAAGTATCTGAGATCAAATTTGAACTCGGGTTTTCTTGATTCTAGGCTAAGGGTTCTATGTACTGCACTACCTAGTTACCCATAAATGGGACCTTAAATTTAAAGCTGGCTTTAAAACATAAATTGTGGAGATGATTATAACTAGTAATTAGCAGGCAAGCTGGGATTCTTAGCCCTCTACTACAATTCTCTTGTGCTACATTCAAACTGGGAAAATTCAAGAATACATTGAAAATTGTACATTTTATTCCTTGACCTTACAGCATCAAGCTTTTGATACATATTTACTTCATATGAGCCACAGGGCTTGAAAAGGTGATTTCATAATTTAAAAATATTTAAAACAAAACAAATGTATTCACTTAACATTCTATTCTCTGTGGATAAGTAAAAATTTGCATTAAACTTCAAATTTTTTTTATTAATCTACTTTTGTGATTCCAAGAATATAAGAAAGAAGAAAAAGTCATAGAAGGCACTTAACTGAAATGGTCCTGGTCATCTCTTATCCTTCATATAACCAGAAATATATCTCCTATTATAGAGTATATCACAGGAAGTTTGTCCTTCTCATATTTACTTCTGTCATAGAAATGATGCATCTGCTGGCAGTGAACATCAGTTAACTTGTAGTACTCTTCAATTTATACTCCAAATCCTGATTTCCATTTTTATTAAAAATTATCCCTTTCTCAGGGGCAGCCAGGTGGCTCAGTGAGTAAGAGCACTGGTTCCAGTGTTGGGATGACTTGGAGATTGAATCCCAGGCTCAGACACTCAGCACCACACCCAGAAATAACTGGCCGTGTAGCCTTGAGTAAGTTACTTAACCCCGATTGCTTAAAAAAAAAAAATTATCCCTTTCTCAAAGCTTGGTTACTTTAAGGATTACCCTCCGTTCTTTGGCACTTGGATTTGTGGCATTTATAAAGTCCTGTTTCATATTACTTAAAAGTTTAAAGTGTCAAGGATGGGAAGAACACAGGATTTGAAGTCATAGAATGTAGACTGATTTTCAGTTTTACAACTTATATATGTTACCCTATGGAAATCATTTCACTCCTTTGAGTTTCAGAGTCCTAATATGAGATAGGCCTCTCTGAGGCCTCTTACATTCTAAATCCTTTCACTATTATGAATTCAACCAAAATTCTGATGAATTACTCCTTCCTTTTCTAGCATTTATGAATTTGGCAATATTTTGTTAGTGCTAACTTTAAAAATCTTCCTTTAGTCATCTCTTCAACCTGACCTTGGCCTCTAATGTTAGAGGTGACTCTTCTGGGGTGATATTTGATCATAAGTCTTTTTACTAACTCTCCACATCTTCCTTCATCTATTTTGCATTTGTTCTAGCTGTTCCTTTCTCAGTCCTTTAATTTTTTTTTTTTTACCCTATTCTGACTAGTAAGGATTTTAACATTCCCGTTTCTCAGACTTTTATTCTCTTTTTGTCCTGGCCTGCAAAAATTTAATTTTAAATGAATATGAATTACAGAATTTAGGTGAAAGTCAAACAGTCAAAGAGAATTTATTAAGAATCTACTATGTGGGGGCAGCTAGGTGGCACAGTGAGTAAAGCGCCAGCCTTGGAGTCAGGAGGACCCAAGTTTGGTTGCAGCCTCAGACACTTAACACCCACACAAAAAAAACTAGCCATGTAATCTTGGGCAAGTTACTTAAAACCCCAATTGCTCTCCAAAAGGCAAAAAAAAAAAAAAGAATCTACTATGTGCAATGAGCTTTGGTAGGTGCTAGACAGAGAAAACCAAAATTAAATAGATCCTGCCCTCAAGAAGCTTTACTGCCTATCAGGTGCACATATACCCAGACAAAGTATTTACCAAATAAATAGGTCATTTGTAAGGGATACTAGCTAGGAGGTTGAGAAAGGTCCCATGGAATAAATGGTTGTTGAGCTAAGTTTTGAAGAACATCAGTGATTTTATTTATTTTTAATAGTATTTTATTCTTTCCAATTACATGTAAAGATAATTTTTAACATTTATTTTAAAAAGATTTAAAGTTCCAAACTTTTCTCCCTCTTTCCCTCCCCACCCCTTCCCTAAAACAATAAATAATTTAATATGGGTTTTATATGTGCAGTAATGTAAAATATATTTCTATATTATTCATGTTATAAAAGAAGACAGACCAGAAGGAAAAAAACACACTCAGGCACAAAAGTAAAAATAGTATACTTTGATTTGCATTTAGACTCCATCAGTTCTTTCTCTAGATGTGGATAGCATTTTCTTTTCTTTTTTTTTTTTTTTTAAAGCAATCAGGGTTAAGTAACTTGCTCAAGTTTACACGGCCAGTTATTTCTGGGTGTGGTGCTGAGTATCTGAGCCCAGATTTGATCCCCAGGTCATCCCGACACTGGAGCTGGTGCTCTTACTTGCTGAGCCACCTGGCCGCCCCTCTGGATAGCATTTTCTATCATGAGCCCTTTGGAATTGTCTTGATTTATTGTGTTGCTAACAAGAGCTAAAAGAGCTAAGTTATTCTTAGCTGATTATCACACAGTATTGCTATTACAGGATACAATGATTTCCTGGTTCTTTTCATTTCACTTTGCATCAGTTCACATAAATCTTTCTAGGTTTTTCTGAACTTTGCCTACTCATTATTTCTTATAACAAAATGCTACTCCATTTCATTCATATAACAGCTCATTCAGCCATTCTACAATCAAAGGGAATCCCCTCAATTTCCAATGCTTTGCTATCACAAAAAGAACTGATATAAATATTGGTGTACAAGCAGGTCATTCCCTGTTTTTTTAATCTCTTTGGGATATAAACCCAGTAGTGGTATTGCTAGATCAAAGAGAGTATACAGTTTTATAGCCCTTTGGGCATAGTTCCACATTGTTCTGCAGAATGGTTGGATCAGTTCACAACTCCACCAATAGTGCATTAGGGTCCCAGTTTTCCTACATCCCCTGAAACATTTTTCCTTTTCTTATTAGCCAGTCTGATAGGTGTGATAGGTACCTCATAGTTGTTTTAATTTGCATTTCTCTATGTCTAAATATCTATCTAAATCAGTAGCAATTTGGAGTATTTTTTTCATATGACTATTGATAGCTTTGATTTCTTCATCTGAAAACTGCCTGTTCATATCCTTTAACCATTTATCAATTGAGGAATGACTTACATTCTTATAAATTTGACCCAATTATCTATTTGTGAAAAATGAGGCCTTTATCAGAGATACTTGGTGTAAAAAAAACTCTTCCCCAGCTTTCTGCTTTCCTTACAGTCTTGCTTGCATTGGTTTTGTTCATGCAAAGTCTTTTTAATTTAATATAACCAAAATTTTCCATTTTGCATCTCAAAATGCTTTCTATCTCTCATTTGGTCATAAATTCTTCCCTTCTCCATAGTTCTAACAGGTAAGCTATTCCTTGCTCTTCTAATTTGCTTATGGTATCACCCTTTATGTTTAAATCATGTACCCATTTTGATCTTATCTTGGTGTAGAGCATAAGATGTTAGTCTATATCTAGTTTCTGCTATACTATCTTCTAGTTTTCCCAGCAGTTTTTGTCGAATAGTGAGTTCTTGTCCCAGAAGTTATAGTCTTTGGGTTTATCAAACACTAGCTTATTATGATTATTTAGCACTGTGTCTTGCATAACTAATCTATTCCATTGATCTACCACTCTATTTCTTAGCTAATACTAGATAGCTTTGATGATTGCCACTTTATAATATGAGGTATACTATGGATAAGCCACCTTCCTTCACATTTATTTTCATTAATTCACTTGACTTTTTGTTCTTTCAGATTAATTTTGTTGATTTTTTTTCTAGCTCTAAAAAATAGCTTTTTGGTAATTTAATTGTTGTGGCACTAGATATGTAAGTTAATTGGTAGAATTGTCATTTTTATTATGTTGGCTCAGGTTACTCATTAGAAATTGATATTTTTCCAGTTGTTTAGATCTGACTTTATTTGAGTGCAAAGTGTTTTGTAATTGTGTTCATATAGTTCCTGCATTTATTTTGGGAGGTAGACTCCCAAGTATTTTCTGTTGTCTACAGTTGTTTTAAATGGAATTTCTCTTTCTATCTCTTGCTTCTGAACTGTTGGTAATATATAGAAATGCCTGAGTTTATTTTATATCCTGCAGCTTTGCTAAAGTTGTTAATTATTTTAACTAGTATTTTCAGTTGATTCTCTGGGATTCTCTAAGTATACTATCATATCATCTGCAAAGAGTAATAGCTTTGTTTCTTCATTGCCTATTCTGATTCCTTCAATTTCTTTTTCTTCTCTTATTGCTATAGCTAATATTTCTAGTACACCATTAAATATTAGAGGTGATAATTGGCATCTTTGCTTCACCTCTGATCTTATTGGGAAGGCTTCTATCTTATTCCCATTACAGATCATGCTCACTGATGATTTCAGATAGGTACTACTTATCATTTCATGGAAAACTCCATTTATTCCTATGCCCTCCAGTGTTTTCAGTAGGAATGGGAGTGCTATTTTGTCAAAAGCTTGTTCTGCATCTATTGAGATAATCATGATTTCTGTTGCTTTTGCTATTGATATGGTCAATTATGCTGATAGTTTTCCCAATTTTGAACTGGCCCTGTATTACAGGTATAAATCCCACTTGGTCATAGTGGGATCCTGGTGATATATTAATGTAAGCTCCTTGTTAGTATTTTATTTAAAAATTTTCCTTCAATATTTATTAGGGAAAATGGTCTATAGTATTCTGTTTCAACTCTGTCTGATTTAGGTAGTAGCACCATGTTTGTGTCATAAAAAGAATCTTGTGGGACTTCTTTGCCTATTTTCTCAAATAGTTTACATAGTATTAGAATTAATTGTTGATTAAATGTTTAGTGGAATTCACTTGTGAACACGTGTAGCTCTGGGAATTTTTTCTTAGGCAGTTCATTGATGTCTTGTTTGTTTGTTTTTTTTTTTCTAAAATTGAGTCATTAATGTATTCTATTTCCTCTTCTGTTAATCTGGGCAATTTATATTTTTATAAATATTCATCCATTTTCACTTAGATTGTCAGTTTAATTGGCATATAATTAGGCAAAATAGCTCAAAATTATTGCTTTAATTTCCTCTTTATTGGTGGCAAACTCACCCTTTTCATTTTTGATACTGATAATTTCATTTCCTTTTTTAAAAAAAATCAAATTAGCTAATGGTTTATTTATTTTATTGGTGTTTTCACAAAACCACCCTTAGTTTTGTTTATTGGTTCAGTAATTTTTTTACTTTTGATTTTATTAATCTTTCCTATAATTTTCAGGATTTCCCATTTGATGTTTAATTGGAGATTTTAATTTGTTCTTTTCCTAGTTTTTTTTACATTTTAAACAAGAAGTTTATTTAAACAACAAGATGTTTAACTGGAAGGGAAAACTATCTAGGATCAATTTCTTTATAGTAATTTATCCCTACTGAGAGACCGAGATTGCCCTACATGTAACAGCTACATACAAAAAAGTTATAAAATTGTCCTTGGTTTTACAATGATAAAAGAAAAACATTGAAATTATCCAATCAAACAAGGTATGCAAGGATTTTTTTTTGTGGGGTTTTTTTTGTTGTTGTTAAACAGTGAGAGCAAAATAACTTACTGGAATATAAAGGTAAAAGTTGAATGAGCATGCCACTAATGGAGAAAAGGGATATTTTCACAGAACCAGTTTGTTTTTTCCTCTCCCCATCTCCATTTGATGTTGATCAAAACATACCATCGGCCATTTAGTTAAAAAAAATACACATTATGCCTGTGCACATACATCAGTTACTTTATGTACAATAAAGGAATGGGGAAGGGAATCAAAGAAGAGAGAAAACTATACTGCAGTAGTCAGGATATGGATGAACCAAATCTTGGTTTTCTAATTGTGAATGTATTGTTTTCCTTGGGAGCACAGTTCTGGAGTAGAGTTGTAGATTCTCTTTTTAGTAATCGCCTCCTGTCTGCTGCTGGAATACATAATTGTATCTTCATCCTCCATTTCCAACTGTGCAGGTGTATCTGTTTCATTGATTGGTTGCCCTTCAAATCGGGATCTGATCTGCCTCATTGACAAACCCTGTCGTTCACAATAGGCTTTCATTAGTTTACTAAGTGGTGTGTGCCTCTTAATCTTAAATTGCACCACTGAACCATCTTGCCCTGTCACCTTCAAATTAATGTGGTCGTTGTTTTCAGTCTTGACTCCTTCCTTCGGCTTTTTGTCGGCCATGGCAAGTCCGGGGGTCTCCTCAGCCGTTGCTTCACAAAAGAGGCACCAGGATGGTCCGCTCCAAGGGAACGGAGAGAGAAGCAGCAGCAGTAGGAGCAGGAGCAGGAGGAGGAAGATGATGGTGGTGATGGTGAGGAAGAGGAGGAGAAGAAGGAGGAGGTGGAGGAGAAAGAAGACAAACAGGAGGAGGAAGAGGAGGAAGAAGAGGAGGACGAAGAAGAGGAGGTGGAGGAGGCAGTGGTGGAGGTACTCTTTTTCTAGTTTTTTAGTTGCATTTCCAATTCATTGATCTGCTCTATTTCTATTTTATTGATGTAAGAATTTCAAGAAATAAAATTTTCCCTAAGTACTGCTTTGGTTGTATTCCATAACTTTTGGTATATTATTACACTGTTGTCCTTCTCTTTGATGAAATTATTGATTGTTTCTATGACTTATTCTTTGACCTATTCACTCTTTAGAATTAGATTATTTAGTTTCTATTTAATTTTTAGTTTATCTTTTCATAGCCCTTTCTTTAATGTAATTTTTATTGCATCATGATCTGAAAAGGATGCATTTAATACTTCTATATTTCTGCATTTGATTGTCAGGTTTTTATATCTTAATACACAGTCAGTTTTTGTGTAGGTGTCATGCACTACTGAGAAAAAGGCTTATTGTTTTGTATCCCCATTCATATTTCTCCAGAAGTTTATCATATCTGTTTTTCTAACATTCTGTTCCTCTCCTTGTTTAGTTTGTGATTCAACTTACTAGTTCTGAAAGGAGAAAGTTGAGGTCCCCTATTAGTATAATTTTACCATCTATTTTCTTCTGTAACTCATTTAACTTCTTTAGAAATTTGAATGTTAATACCATTTGGTGCATATATATTTAACACTGATATTACTTCATTGTCTATGGTACCCTTTAGCAAAGCAAAGATGTAGTATCCTTGTGTCTTTTAGTTAGATCTGTTTTTCCTTTTGCTTTATTGGAGGTCATGATTGCTACCGTTGCTTTTTTATTTTTTTCACTTCAGCTGATTCTGCTCAATCTTTTTCTGTGCTGGGACCTATAGAGCTGGCAGCTTCTCTGCTATGCTGGGGTCACCTGGCCTAGCCTCACTGTCTATGTTGTGGCCTCTGGACCTGCCAGGACTGACCACTAGCCTGCTGCATCAGGACTGGAGGTCTCACAGAAGGCCCACTGTGCAGCTTGCTTATTAAGACAGGACCATGGGGCCTCATTGCTTGTCTGTGCTTGGACCTCCCACTGGCTTTCCTGGATATTGCCTGTGCTGGGCTCTGCTCCTCTTTTACTCAAGTGAGATGAAATAAACCTTTCCTGTAGTCCCTCTAAGTTATCTTGGGGTAAAAAATGTTTCACCCTGTTCTTTTATGGGTTCTGCTGCTCCAGGATTCATTTTGAGGCATGATTTAAAGTTGTTATGAGGGAAATTAGGGATAGCTCAAGCAACTTCCTGCCCTTTCTCTATCATCTTGACTCCACCCCCAACATCAGTGACTTTAAGAGGCAAAGGGAAGAGAATGGAGCACATTCCTGATATGGACAGCCTAGGCAAAGGTACATTAAATGGGAGTTGTGTGATGAACAAGAGGCCACTTTGGATGGATTGTGAACTGCCTGAAGGAGCTTAAACAGCCTGAAAAGGCAGAATGGATTCAAGTAATGAAAAGGCTTTAAGTGGAAAATTAAGACCTTTTTTTCTTTTTTGTTTATTTTTACCCTGGAGTTGATAGTGAACCACTGGAGTTTGTTGAGCAGGGGAATGGCAGACCTATGTTTTGGGAATCACTTTGGCAGCTATGTGAAAGATGGATTGTGGAGTGGAAAGACTTGTAATAGAGACCACTAGGCCTGCATCTCCAACTGTCTATTAGGTATCTTGAACTAGATGCCCTATAGAGAGATATCTTAAACTCAATATGACTAAAATGGAACTATTTTTTTTTTCCTTCCAAACCTTCCCCTATTCCTAATTCCCTGTTACTCTTAAAGATAACACTAAATTTTCCTCAACCAGGCTCCCAACTCAGGTGTCATCCTTGACTCCTTACTGTCTCTCACCCTCCATATCCAATCTGTCAAGTCCTGTAACAATAGCTCTTGTGTATGGCTCCTTCTGTATTCTGACAATGTCACCACGGGAAAGGCCCTCATCACCTAAGATCAGGATTTACAATAGTCTGCTGATTGGTCTCTCTGCCTCAAGTGTCTTCTTACTCTAGTTAATAATTCTCCACTAAGCTGCCAAAGTAAACTTCCTAAGTGGCATGTCTGACCATTTTACCTCCCTATTCAATAAACTCCGGGGGCTTCAAGATCAAATATAAATACCACCTCCAAGATCATATATAAAACCTAGCTTTTAAATTCTCCCCTCCACATACTCTACAATACAGTTATACTGACATCCTTGATGTTTTTCTTTCAAGACACTCCAACTCCTGACTCCATCTATTTTTACCAGCTGTCCCCTGTACCTCCTGGCTTCCCTGGCTCCCTTCAGGTATTAGCTAAAATCCCATCTTCTATAATAAGCCTTTTCCAACCCCTCCCCTTTCTCTCTAATATTATCTCCAGTTATCCTATATGTGCCTTTCTTGTACACAGTTTTTGCACGCTATCTCCTCCCATATTGGACTTTAGATTTCTGGAAGGCAAGTCTAATTTTTTGTTTCTTTTTGGTTATTTTATCTTTGTATCTCCAGGGCTTAGCACAATGTCTGAGAAACAGAAGTTACTTTAATAAATTATCAATAATTTTTCATGAGAAAAATTAATTAGGAACTATTAGAACAATTTAGACAAAAGGTGATGAGGACCAGAACTGAGAGGGTATTCTTTGTGAGTACAGAGAAGAGAATAGATGTGTAGACGTTGTGGAAGTAGAATTAGTAAGCCCTAGCAACTGTTTTGGTATATGGAATGAGGAACAGTGAAGAATTGAGGAAGATCCCAAGCTGGTGAACTTGGAAATACTATGAGAGTGATCATGTCCATCTATAAATGGAACTATCAACTACAGCAAAAGGAGAAATATTGAATGTTGTGGATAAGTTCACTTACTTTGGCAGGATATTTTCCAAGAATGCACACAAGGATGATAGCACGCATTGCCAGAGCTAGCTCAGTGTTTGGGAGGCTCCAAAGGAAAATGTGGGAGAAAAGAGGCATTAGACTGCCTACCCAACTCAAGCTAATTAACTAATAGCTAATTTTATTGTCCAAAAATCAGTGCCTAACTTTATTATTTCAATTTTGTTAATCTCTTTGATTTTTTAGGATTTCTATTTTGGTGTTTAATTTTTTTTAGTTGGTTTTCTGGTATTTAAATATGTATACATAATTATAGTTCTCTCCTGTGATCCATGATTGACTTTTAGTTAAAGTCTTTTCCTTTGGATAAGGAGAAAAGAAATAGAGGTCTCTTATTTTATCCTCAGTTAAATCCAAGGATGCCATCCTCTGGTGAAATAGATCTAGTAGAGGTCTTTTCCTTAAGAGAGAAGAGAGAGGAAAGATTTTCTATTTTTATTTACCTTACTGTGTTAGGTTTTCTTCTACAACCAGACCTCCCCCCCCTCCCCCCACCATCCTCCCTTTTTAAACTTAAAAGCATTTACAGACTCTTTTTCTTCACACTTGAGGGTTTTTTTTTTTCTTCTTAGTATTTAGGGGTTTTTGTTTTGTTTTTTCCCTAGCCCATAAGATTTTCAGTTTTACTGTTGTCCCTTGAGGAGCAATTTCTTCCTACTGAGGATTTTTTCTTATACCTGAGTTCTATTTTTTTTTTTAACTTATAAGAACTAACACAGAGTGAAGTAAGCAGAACCAGGAGAACAATTTATATGATGACAAAGTGAAAACAACTTTGAAAGCTGTAAAATCTATGACCATTTATGATTCCAGAAGACTGATGATGATGAAGCATGCTATTCCTACCCATCCATCCATATATGTATGAATAGGTATGTGTGTTTGTATGACCATTGGGGGATTTGTTTTGCTTAACTATGTTTATTTGCCACAAATAATTTCCTTTTTTTTTTTAATTAGAGGAGGTGGAAGAGAGATTAGATTTTTTTTTTTTACTTAATGGATGGAGGTACTACAGATACAGAATGTTTTATGAACTTTCAGACAAGGTCGCTGTATTATTAAAAACAGTTTTGCTTAACTGTTTTACTTTTTTACAAGATACTTCTCACTAAGCAGTAGTAATCTATATATAAATGTTCATAATATAAAAGGAAAACACATGAATAAAAATGAAAGCATGAGACAAAATTACTGTCTTTTAGTACTAAAGTTTTTCACTTTCACTTTTGCTTTTGACCCTCACAAGATTTCTTGCACTTGAGAATTTTTTCTTCTCTGGGATCTTTTACTTTCATTCCTTGGAGGACTGAGATCATATTTACTGCTTGTCTAAAGGGATGAGTTATTTGGTAATCAAGGCATTTGATGATGTAGTAGAGTAGAGCTGAGTTCTTCTGTTTGCTTTTACTCTGCCATTCACTCATCTTTATCAAACTCTCTGATCTCTTATGCTTAAATAAATATCAATGTCAGTGGTAATACAATTTATTGGTAGTGTAACAAATGACAAAACAAACGTATGAATAATTAAGTACATCATATCAGCTATGAAAACAATCACAATCAAAGTCACCTTTAATCACTACAACTTCCCACTTCTCAGCTCTGGAAACCCAGTCCTACCATTCGGTTCTCTCAGGAAAGCAGCCAGATCCTCTCAAGAATTTATGCTTTTTCTTTGCAAGAAAGAATTAAAAGTTATCTTAAGGAAAATATATTTTCTTCATCCTCTTTCACTCACTTAGTCTCTCCTCATCCATAATAGGTAAGTCTCTCCAAAATGACAATTATACTGCCAGTCTCTCAAATTATATTGCCTCTTGAAAATATGACTATTGAAACTCATACTACATTTTTAAACATAACACATGTAGAGAAAATTAAAGGTTAATCTAAAGAAAATAGTATCCAGGCCATGTCTGAAGTGCTGTACACCACACTTAATTCAATAAAAGTTGAAGGTATATTTGAAAAGCTTTATTTTCCCAAATATAATATGGAATTATCAATTAAAGTTCATCTTGATTCTCAATATGAATAATCATTTTTTTAAAATGTCATCTCACAGTCTCCTTTTGGGTAATTATAACTGCAAATGAGGTAGAACTTTGTGCTCATTAAACAAATGATATTCAAAAAAATGAGCTATATTGTTTCGCTGAGGGATAATTTAAAAATCCATTTGTGATATAGGAGGAGAGGTTGGTTTTGGAGTCAGAAGACCTGGATTTGAATACTGACCTTGCATTTATTTATTTATTTATTTTGATTTAAATTTTTTTTTTTAAGCAATCAGGGTTAAATAACTTGCTCAAGGTTACATGGCCAGGTGTTTCTGGGGGGGTGCTAAGTGTCTGAGCCTGGATTTGATCCCCAGGTCATCCCGACACTGGAGCCGGTGCTCTTACTTGCTGTGCTACTGACTTGCATTTTACTACAGGCATACCTTGGAGATATTGCAAGTTCTCTTCCAGACCACTGCAATAAAACAAGCAGCAATAAAGTGAGTCACATAAATTTTTTTGTTTCCTGATGCATTTAAAAGTTATATTTACACTATAGTGTAATCTATTGTATGTAGTAGTATAATGTCAAAAAATATATATCCCTTATTTAAAAATGCTTTATTGCTAAAAATAAAATGCTAGCCATCATCGGAGCTTTCACTGAGTTGTTATCTTTTTCTGGTGGAGGGTCTTGCCTCAATGTTAATGTATGCTGACTGATCAGAGTGGTGGTTGCTGAATGTTGGGGCGGCTGTGGTAATTTCTTAAAATAAGACAACAAGTTTACCTCATCACTTGACTTTTCTTTTCACTCAAACACTTAGAGGCCATTGTACACTTATTAGTTGACCTGAATTCAATATTGTTGTGTCTCAGGAAGCAGGGAGGCCTGAGGAGAAGAAGAGAGATGGGAATAGCTGTTTGATGGAGCAGTCACATAAAATTTATTAAGTTCACCATTTTATATGGGCACAGTTCATGACACTCCATGACTATAGTAACATCAAGGAGCACTGGTCACACATCACCAAAATAGATATAATAATAATGAAAGCATTTGAGATATTGGGAATATTACCAAAATATGACACAGAGACATGATGTGAGCACATGCTGTTGGGAAATTGTTCATTAAACTTGGTTGATGCAGGGTTGCCACAAACCTTCAATTTGTAAAACTAAAAATATTAAAAATTTTAAAAAGCAATATCTTAAAATTGCAGTAAAGCAAAGCACAGTAAAACAAAGTATGCCTGTACTTAAGCTGGTCACTTTAGAACCATCAAATAAAAAATTCTGGATTTAATCATTAAGCAGGTTTATTTCATGTTTCTAAGTTGCCTAAGCATACAGCACTCTGCTATTCAGTTTCATCATTTATAAATTAAGTATGTAGAAATAGATTATTTATTAGGTCCCTTTCAACTCTAAATCTCTGATCCATTCATTCTGTGTTCATTTTGTCCATGTCAGCTAGGCTTTTAGTGATAATTTATTTACATTTGGGTTTTGATGAATAACTGAAAGGAGTTATGTGTTGCTACTATGTGTACTATACAGAAAGAATTTTTATTCAATAACAGCTCACATTACTCTTGACAGCTTTCAAACCACTTTACATTCATTTTCTCATTTTATTGTAGCAACAGACTGTGCAGTAAGTGGTACAAGTATATTATCTCTGTTTTTACAAATGAGGAACTGAGAGTTTGAGAAGTTCATAAGATTTCTGACTCCAAAACTAGAGTTCTCTCCCCTAACTCATGCAAAGCATCGAATCCACTTCCAAAGAAACTACATTTCATACCCAGTCACAGCTTATGACAGTGACACTTTCTAGAGTGTCAGTCTCCAGGATCATGTTCTTAATTACTTGGCACAACAGCCTACACATAGGTACTCACCCTACTTGAATGAAGCTGCCAGAGTAACCTCTCATTACTGACACATCTTTGACTTGGCTACATAAACACACTACCATCAAAATTCTCCACTATTGCTACCATGATAAGACACATGAGGATTTTATTATATCATAGCAAAAATGTAAATTGATATACAAAATGCACATGTTATGAAAATAGGATTCCATGGCCCTTTCTACAAATGCAACTGCTGAGTCTCATGCTTTAGCTCTTTTTCTCCATTCTTGCTTCACTTCATCCTTCTGCAGCATTTTAACTAAGAATTATGACTTTAAGGTTTAAAGATTGGTTACACATAGCACACAGAAAACTCGGTTTCAAAGCTCACAAGATGTGAAGACAAATTCTCAAAACACTTTTTGGTAATAAAACACAAAAACACTTTTTGGTAATAAAAATAAACATTTTTATGAAAACCTTTTGATTATTTTAAACTTCAGAAAAGTTTGAAAATCGATATACTGTAGCAGCAAGCACCCCAAGTGTCCTCAGGGTTTGCCGCCACCACAGGTTCTTGGATCTGCTTTGTTAAAGGAAAGCAACTCAAAATGGGTTAACAAGCTCACTTTAATCAGTCAGACATACATCGTTTACCTTGTTCAGGAGAAAAAGGTCAGCACCCCAAACTTCAAAATATACAGACAGAATTATCAAGACATTAACAGATCAAGCAGACAGCTTTCCAAACTGTCCAACCATTACATCCATACCCAGTCAACATCTGGGTTTTTCAAAGCCGGGGGGGGGGGGGGGGGGGGGGG